>NC_073303.1:112480463-112827071 GCF_027595985.1 Sorex araneus
TTTTACAGAAGAGGCAGGAAGTACCTTCTACATAGGCATTTCCAGTCTTTTTTCTACAGGAATTATCTACAAAAGTTTGTGTATCAGACTAGATTTACATCTTGATTCTGCTCCGTACTGTGTGAGCCTAGAGTTACTTAATTTCTCTGAACTTAAATCTCATCTAAAAAAATAAAGTTTTTTTTCCTTAGGGGATATGTAAACATAATGTCTAGGACATTCTAATAAATGACATTCATCATTTCCTACCTTTTTATAGCCAATATCATGTTATTTGGATAATCTCTTTATTCATTAATAAATAATTATTAAATATTAGTATCCTATCTTGGAACCTCTTATAAATATTCTACTCTGACAATGAGTAAGACTGACCCTTATTCATAAAAGATCACAACCATCTTATCTAAAAGATCACTACATGCATTTAAAGTACAAATTGGAAGTTGAAAAGGAGAGGGAGAGAAAAACTAGAAAAGTGCCTGCCATAGACACAAGCGTGGGGGGTGGGCAGTGGGAGGGAAATTGAGGACATTGGTGGTGCGAGATGTACACTGTAGAGGGATGGGTGTTAGAACATTGTATGACTGAAACCGAACCATGAACAGCTTTGTAACTGTATATCAAGGTGATTCAATTAATAAAATAAGTAAGTAAAATCTGTTAAATGATATTTTATCATAAAATGGCAAATTACTGCTTCTTATAGTGCAACCAGAAAGTGGTAAATGGTACAACCAGCTACAGTGAATACTTGGAAATAATTACATTAATCTTCTTTCAGGGTTTTGACATGTCTTTTCATTCATTTTGCTGCAGTTAATGGAGGGCTCTTTTATCTGAAATGCCCACAGGATATGGATCCTGCCTATTGAAGTTATATTCTTATTTCCTATGCTGCTGAAATCATGCTGATGGTCAACTGAAGCTGTTTTCATATTCTCTCTAGATCTGATCTTTGATGAAAGAAACCAGATAGAATCAAAGGAGTTACCTTGCTGGAGGGTCTTTTATCTGTTATTAAACTGATGTATACCAACTTTGTTGGTGGTTTAAGAAAACACGAAAAAGCCTATGTTTGCCCTGTTTTGACTTTAAAGGTGGCAGCAGGTGTGTTCTAGTAATATGTTTGCAAGAGAAGATATAGTCATTGCTCGCGATATTAATGCAGTTTCTGTGTCAAATATTTTTGATAACTTTTTTAATTGAATGAAGAAAGACTGCTGCATGAAATGCAGAAATTAAATAAGTACTACCGTACAATTTTACAAAGTCAAAATTCACCTGCATGTTCAATTAAGATTAAACTGAAATAATTTTCCTATGTGGGCTAGGTTTCATATAATGTGTCCAAAGTGTGGCAAACTAAGATTATAAATGTCTAAACACATGCATATTTATACTCATTTCAAGTCATCTTTAATATCCATTGAATGATTAGTTTTCATTTAAAGCTATTAAACAGCCAATCCAGTTATAAAATAATCTGTGTGGGATCCTTACTTACTTTCAAATTAAACCTCTAGAATCTGTTTTCTTATCTGTACTTTGTTTATTATTTTTAAGTGTATGAAAAACTATGTTCTATCTTGCACTCTTTTCTATTCGTTTGCATCAGACTTTCTTCCTAATTGTACTGAAATTCCTGAGGACTCTCTCTGCTGTCTTCTCTACATTTTCGTGGTGCCTTGGGCACCACCTTTGATCTGAAGCGGAACTCAGTAGAGTTTGTCTTAATCGAAGCCTTAATTCCAAAGTTTGGTATTTCAGCTGTGCTGAAACAGTTTAGTAAAAAACTTGGAATAGATCACTTATTAGTCGATGCACTTCTCCAGGTTTCCTCTGAGTTTCTGAAAGCAGGTCTAAACATAGTCAACCCCTGTTCTGCAAATAGTTATCCTCTTATTTTGCAATGAGCAGTCAGAGTTTTTGTCTTTAAACAGTGGAAATAGTGGCTTAGATACGGAATGAATAGAGTTCTCATAATAGTTTTTTTGCCCTAGTTTTTTTTTTCTGTGATCCAGGACAGTTAGATGAGGCTCTCTAGTGTTTGAATTATGGAATAAAATCACTTCACTTCAAGCATATTCTTCTACCCTTGTCATTTTTTTTAGGACATTTAAGTAATGTAATCAGTCAGTATCATTGTGGGAGAATGGTAAAGTTGGTTAAGATCAAAGGACTAAGGGAAAATGGAGGCATGGTAAGCAAATTATGAGCTCCATTTGCTAACATCACAAAAAAAAATAAAGCAAATGTAAAGTTTAACTCCATATAGTGGATGAATATTCCTTGGATCAGTCACACTTTGCCTCTTAGATTCATTAATTTTTGGTGGCAACTAACTTTCTGAAGAGCTATTTATAAACTTGAACTTCCTGGTTATAAAGGGGGCAAACAAGTTAAATGTGTATGTATTTCATTTACCAAATAGTCACCTTCTTTCAGCTTTCTTCCATCTTTGGTACTTGGAACAAGGACTGATATTTGGAAAAGTAATAACAGTACATTACAAAAATAACAAGCAGGTACAAACACAATGCAAATGATAGATCTAATCGTTATATCCTCATTGTGAGTATAAATAAAAGCATAACATATTTTATCTAAAACATTTTAAAATTTTCTAGCAAAATGAGGGCTGGAGCAATAGCACAGTGGGTAAGGTGTTTGCCTTGCGTGAAGCCCACCCAGGTTCAATTTCTCCATCCCTCTCGGAGAGCCCTGCAAGCTATCAAGAGTATCCCGCCCACATGGCAGAGCCTGGCAAGATACCTGTGGCATATTCGATATGCCAAAAACAGTAACAATAAGTCTCACAAAGTGGAGACGTTACTGGTACCCACTTGAGCAAATCAATGAACAATGGGACGACAGTGCTACAACAGTGCTACAGTGCTAGCAAAATGAGTTTTTTATAATATTAATATATCTATAACACCATTTTCTTGGCTGAAATACATATACATTTAGTGTTCCTAGTCAAGTAAATCATAAGCAATAAAAAAACACATAAGAATAAGTTCTGTTAACTAATTATGCAAGATTAGCATTTCAGAAGAGGTTCATAAGATTAAAATATTATTTACAGAGAGGTATCTTTTCAAAGAAGCGTTCTATTTTAAAACTTGCTAATGTAGTTAAAAATAGATATGTGTTTATAATGTTTTAATATATGCACCTTTTTATAATTTCATTTTATTGTGACATATTACATGCGTATTATCATCAGTTGGTTTTTTAAGTGGTTTTATTTATTTTTTTTCCATCACACCTGACCATACTCAGGGGTGTTACTTCTGGCTCTGCACTCAGGAATTGCTCCTGGTGGTGGTTGGGGAACCCTATGTATGGGAAGCTGTAAATTGAATTTGGGTTGGCTACACAAGACAAACACCCTACCCATTTTACTATCACCCTGCCCCGTTATGATCGATTGTTTCTTAATTTGATGCAGTATTCCAGATACTTTTCAATCTTTGAATGGATTAGGTGAAATAAGGGGGAAAATGAAACAAAAATAAATAAAATCAGACTTCTCCATACCTTTGAAGGCATCAGATTTCCCATGTTCCCATGTCTCATAAATATTGGTTTCATGTTAACATTTGTCAGATTCTGAGTATAACCTGAAAGCTGATGTTTTCCATCTATAGGCTCTAAAGGAATATAGTCATTTTGATTGCCATCTTAATGTTGAGCTCTCTTATGTATAAACTTCTTAATAATAAAAAACACCACTTACTCTCTTTTAGGTAGATATTCTGAGTGTTTTTGTACAGTGTTCCGTTGAGATAGACACATCTACACTGTGCATGTAATAGCTGTAGGGAAAGATGTGTGTAAATCAACATAGAGCTGTTACTGGCTGTCAGGGTCTAGTGATGTCATTAGAAAAGAAAAATGCATGAAAGAGTTCCTTTCAAGCGTAGCATTTTACAAAAGATCTAATTCTTGAGAAAGAGGACAAATTCTCAGATTTTTTAGATATATGTACACACACATATGCACATATACATATATGTATCTATTCTTAGGATTAGAACACAAACTGACATTTCATGGTTAGAAGTATTATCTCTGTGTTTCAGTTGTGCATTAGATGTTCATATCTGCTGGGGAAAGGATTTGGGATAATAGTTGAGAGACAAATGCAAAATCTTCACCTAGAAGCTGAAAAATTAGGGGCATTTCTAGGTGATTTGTAGACCCCTGCAAGATAGAAAAAAGTATTATTTCAGATCTAAAATTCATATACTTTCGAAAATTGTATAGATATTGCTACACACTGGCAGATCTATGTATTTTTATGCTAAAAATCACATCCATTGGTGTTCTTGGTACTTTTTATATGTGCTTATTATAAAAGCTTATAAACAATTATGAAAATTCCAAGTTTTATATGTTGCCATACATTTTAATCCTTCTTTAAAAAATTCGTTATCTGTAAATGAAAATTAGTACCCAAAATAATTCTGCCGTATTTTCTCAACACATTCAAGTGTTTTTCACATTTTTCACCTATGAAATAGTGTTCTAACTTTGACTTATTACTATCAGGTTCTGTAACAGAGGCTATATAACATTTAAAGTTACTTTATTATGTGATTGTTTTAATGGCTAGAAATGATGATTTTTAAAATGAATGTAAATATGTGAGGAACTAATTCATTTTCAATATATATGTTACCTGAAAAACAAATATTTAAAAGTAGTAGGGGTTTTGAATTTTTATTTCAAGGCATTTTTATAGAAGGATGTATTTCCTTTCGTGTGAAGATAGGGTGCAAATTGAGGGCATTACAGTATCAGCTGTGGCTCCCAATATTTCTCTGCCTTGCCTCATTGTGTTGGTCCTTTTGAAGCTCAAACATTTATGAAAATTCATAAATTGTGCAAATATTGAAGACTTAGAATTGCAAAAGGCTATATAAAACAAGAGCTGCTGCTTGCTGGTTAGGCAGAAACTAAATTTCTGCCTAGCTCTTCCTTGCATTTTTAATTAGAATTACTTGTTTGTTACAATACAATTTTCTTCAAAAATAGACACTGCGAGGCAAAAGAGGAACTATAGACTATGTGTTGAATAGAAGATTGATTAGTTGGCCAAACTTATGGAATGGAAGCCTACCCATGCTTCCTAGAGAAATAGTTCCTAATCTCAAATTTTATTGGCCCAATTACAAGTCCCAATTTGAGCTCAGTATTAACAAAAGTTTTCTTCATTGCTTTTTAATCAGGCTTAAGGTTATGCATATTTCCTTGTGCTTAAATGAATGATGGGAAAAATTATTTTCTGAATATATTCCTTTGTGTTTACCACTCATCTGATCATGAAAAATCTATAGTTTGTTTTATTGTACCCCCCACCATCCTCCCTCCCTCCCTCCATCCCTCTGTTTCTATCTTCCTTCCTCCCACCCTTCTTCCCTTCTTTTCCTTTTTCTACTCTTTCTCCAATCTGTGATTCAAGTTTATTTAACTATGAGCTCTAAAGCATAGTAAATAGGTGGTTTGTGTGGAACTCTTTCCACAAGGAGTGAGGTAAGTGACATTTGGAATAGTAATTGGCAGTATGAGTTATTTCATGGAATATTTGTGCTGTATATTTCTGGTATGCAGTGACAGTAGTTAGCACTGTACTTTATATGTCTGTGGCTTAAAGGAAACTGAGAGTGCTCTTAGAATAACTTTTGTGTATATATTTATATACATGCATATGTGCATAAATTGTATAGTCATATTCTCAAACACTGAACTGCTTTTGGGCCAGAGGAATCCTAGTGGGTAGTGCGCTCCTCTTGCTCACAACCTACAGGGTTTAATTTCTGGTACCCTATAGGAGGGTCCCCATGTCCCACCAGGATTGATCTTTGAACTGAGAGCCAAGAGTAAGCCCTGAGCACAGCTGTTTGTGGTCCAAATCTGAAAGGGGAAAAAAAATGTGGGTCACTTTCTTTTCAAATCTTGGACCTCACTGGGCTTCTATTTTGTGTGCGATACATTAAAAGTGCTTAAGTATTTATGATAGTTTCAAAAAAAATTCAGATTGACCCCAGCTAATTAAAAAAGCAAAGGGATCTAGGTTTCATGGGGAAGGAAAGTTAGAAGACAGTAAAGAAGTGTGTTGTATATATTTTCCTTTTCTTTCTTAGAAACGGAAATAAAAAATACAGTGTAAAATTCTTTGCTCTTATCCCTAGATGTTAGTCTACTTTCTACTCACTTTAACCAGTTCAGGCTAAATTTGTGTTTCACAGTGCGAAAAGTTTTAAAACTAATGCCGTTTTTTATGGCACTCGTTTTTAAACACTATTCACACATTTCTCTGAATCTGATTTGTCTTTCAATTCTCAGCTTGATGCATTTAGAATTTTTTAAATTTCCCATGAAAGTTATTGTCTTTAGCTTCCCACATTATAGGTTAGGAAGTTTCTACACTGGAGTTTCATTTTCTTTGGTTCTGGGAAACTATTATTTATGTATTTATTTTTCGTGTTGCCTCTGGACCAGAGTAGCGTGCCCTATTACTGTCTTTTCTACCTCTGGGCATAGGTTTTCTAATTAACGGGCAAATGTTATGCATCGCTGATCACACATACTACTTTGCTATGTCTGTTTAAATTTTGTTCATTTTTCAAAATTTGAAATAGAAAATTTGCCTTGGCTCTAGATAACAGAGATACTTCGGATTTCCTAATAGAGAACTAAGATCCGTGCTTGGTAGTGTGTAATGCCTTAAATATTAGTCACATCTCACAAATGAACAGCCTTTGGATACAAGTACATTTCACAGCTCTAAGAGGACAGTGAAGAGCTATTATTTCTTCTAATTGATAGTGGAAGAAGGGAGATATTTAAACCAGAGAGAGAGAAAAGTCACGGATGTTCCCATATTAGTATAAGTTACCCTAAAAAAAGAACTTATTCAGATGCTGTGTATTGTGTATTTCCTTCATTCAGGTTTTATTTTCTTACATCCCTGGTTATGTTGACATCAATCAGTGAATATATTGGTACTTCTAAAAAAAAGTCAAGAAAAAAATCATCTGAGATTCTTCTGTCATTCTGATTGCACAGAGGAAGATAGAAGTTTACTGTAGTTTCTGAAATTATCATTTTTCTTTATAGATTGTGTAAATTAGTTCAAAACAAGTTTTGGTAATTTAAACTTTTTCAATTATTTTTTTTCCTTCTCCCTCTCATATACATGGTAAAGCTACTTGGCAACCCAGAGTGAACAATTTTCAATAATTATTTACACACACAGAGTCACATATAGCAGTTCACGTGGCCAAATCATGAGATAATTAAAAATTCTTTATTTGAATGGCAACAGTAAAATGATTCTGCTTTACACATACATAACACAAAGGGAAATCCCCCTGCATATTTTGGTTACAAAATTTGTATGACAGACCATTTCATTTAAACCTGGAGTCGTCCTTTATTATTTGGATCTGCCACTCCTGGCTTGAATGATTTTGAAATTCCCATTGCAGAAAGTTTTGCTTGTCTCTTTCAGAAAGACTTATTTCGAGGGCTGAAAACTGAAACAACTCCTCGGGGCATGAAGTCAGAACACAGCTTATCCCAGACCACTCCTCTAAATATTAATGGAAGCTACATGAATCACACATAACATAAACTGCCTCTCTGTGCTAGGGGAAATGCCACACTTTTTTACAGTTGTTCCTGTACAGCCTGGATAATAGGAACCAGAGTCATAAAACAGCAATTAATAGACTTCAGACTTCAGACGGGACCTGTGTGACTGGCTAGATGCTAATTAAGTGTGATGGATAGCACTGATTAGAATAAGCATAAAGCATTTGGTCAAGTGTAAGTTTGGATAGTACCTTGACGACTCTGATTACAGATACTTTGCTTTTTTTCATCCTGCGTCCTGAATATCTTCTTGTAGTGACTGAAAACAAAATGACGTATAGTGTGTGCCTAGCGGTCTGAGGATGAGAGCAGTAAGTGCGGAAGCATTTGATTAACCTGCCTCCCGAGGAAGCTGGATTTTGCGCTGCAAACAAATGCCTCAGTGCTTTCTGGCCATGGGACAAGTGGGTCACATCTCTTAGGTGACTTTTGCATTCATCACAGAAGTAAAACTTTATTTTGTGCGGGCAACCGCTGTGCTTGTTTGAAAGACTACCCACAAACTGTAACGTTGGTCCGTGACTAATTATTTCATCCAGTGGAATGCTTATCAATAAGAATATCAATGAGATTATCTTAAATTCAAAATACATACTTTCCCAGAATGCTGATGAGTAAAACTTGAAGGCGTTTTCTCATCTTTAGCTTATCAAAAGTTCTGGATATGTCAGTTATTGACTTTAATATGCAAATTGCCTGTTGCTTATTAGGTTATACTTTTGTTTAGTAGTTGTCATTTTAAAATTGTATACACAGTTGTTATAATAGTTAATAAAGTAGTCTTCCATGTCAATGACTAATATATCTTAAATGACTAGATTTTGATAAAATCATACTGACCAGATAAAAAGTCATTTAAAAAACAAACAAAAAATATACTAAAGTGATACTCTGTCCCAGATACACAAACACTTGACACTTTTGTCCATTTTATGTGGCATATTTCAATTAGGATACCTTCTGTGGAATGGTATGCCTGAGCATAATTGTATTCTCCCTATGTGGAGTCAGGCATTAAAATATATATTTTGTCAGAAGCCCAATTTATAATATAGTAGGTAGGATACTTGGCTTGCATGTGGCCGGCCGAGTTCAATCCTCAGCACTACATATGGTCCCTTGAGCCCCACCAGGAAGTGATCCCTAAGCACAAAGCCAGAAGTAAGCCCTGAACACAGCCAGGTGTGGAGCAAAGCAACTCTCTCTGTAGCACTGTCATCCTTTTGTTCATAGATTTGTTCGAGCGGGCACCAGTAACGTCTCCGTTGTGAGACTTGTTACTGCTTTTGGCATATCGAATATGCCACGGATCGCTTGCCAGGCTCTGCCGTGCGGGCAGGATACTCTTGGTAGCTTGCTGAGCTCTCCGAGAGGGATGGAGGAATCGAACCCAGGCCGGCTGCATGTAAGGCAAACGTCCGACCCACTATGCTATCGCTCCAGTCCAAAAGCAAGACAATCAAAGTTTAAATAAGTGCCACATCAGATTGCCTCTTCTTGTTCAACTTCGGAAATGATCTTGCATAGAATGATGGTGATGGTGACAGTGATGATATGATGGCTCTACCTAGCAAGCTCAGGCAGCCGGGAGGTTCCTCCTGATGATCCTTTTGACTGGTGAGCCAGACAGTTCACAGCTCAGGTTGGACAGTGTGGCACTGCGTAGGTCCAGCATTGCCAAGGACCACCATCGCTATCCTGGCAGTCGGGGGTCAGGCAGTACCCGGACTTCTCTTCTAGGCCTAGTATTTACAAGTCATGCACGGCAGCCCTGTGAGCTATCTCCCTAGCTCCATAAAATTATTTTAATGGTTGCATGGTCTTATCCTTTATTTCTCTGTCAGATAGTGGAACCGTAAACTGAGTTTAAAAGGCAAGTATGAGTTAAGATTGCTAATATATGGAAAGGAAATGTTCCCTGTCAGGTGTAATAAGATTGCTAGGAAAAATAAAACGCCAAGCACATAAATGTGAAGTTGTATTCCTTTTAACCAGGGAAGCAAAAAGGTGCACTCTTTTCTAATCCAATCCTTGCCTGCCAGGACAGATAGGACAGTGGGTAGAGCCCTGACCTTGCTCGCGACCATCCCAGGTTTGATCCAAAACTCTGTATTGTCCTGAACGTTGCCGGGACTGACTCCTGAGCAGGTGTGACCCACCCCCCTTCAAAAAAAAAATCTTAACCTTGTTAGCCAGTCATATAGTCAAGTTGCCAATAAGCAGAGCATGTTCAAGCCATGGAAATATATAATTTAGTTTCAGTAATAGCCGTTTATGAAATGAATTAGAGTTTTATATTCCAGAAGTTTTCAAAGGCTCTGTATTAGGGCTGTAGTCAGTTGGCAGTATTGATGTGGTATAGTGGTACCCTTAAGAAAACAAAACCCTGAGTCAAACCCATTGATACTCTTCAGAAGAAAAATGGTAATATGATTGTGGCTATATTTATTAGGATATTATGGGTAAAAGCTGCACTTGATTTTTTTCCCCCTCTCAAACAGCCAATTTGCTGAAGACAACACTAGGCCCTGTCTTTTTAGCACCAGTTAATGACGTTCTCGTTAATTTGTAACTTGCACAATATCTGTTCTTGCGCCCGTTGCCAAGCATATTGCAGATCAAGGAGGCTGTTATGCAACAGTGAATAAGAATCTTGGGCCACTTCACACTGTTTCATCTTGTCAATTGGGAGTTTTGTTTGGGGTGTGTGAGAGTGTGTTGTGTGTGTGTGTGTCTGTGTGTGTGCGCGCACGTGTGTATTAAAGTGTGATGATTTTAAACAGTCAAGTAATGATCTCTTTCCAGAATGTATTGTAAGTTCTATAATGTTTCACTGCCTCATGCTTCATGCTTCGGGTCTGGGGCAGGGCAAATGTAATACTTGACCTTGACTTCCGCTATTCAGAGTGATAAAGTGCTGGGCCAGCAGTCTAGCAACGGATTCATGCTGTTTTTAGGCTTCAGGGTTTTGAGCGGGGCTTGTGCTGCTGGGAAGTATATACTTTTCAAAATAGTTTCTCTTGAGCTTTGGCAAAGGTTTTTTTTTTTTTAGTTGTTTGCTGGAGATTCAGAATCTAGTCTAAAATTCCTCATAACTTCGACACAGACTCTACACAGTTAATGTGCAGCTCACAGAAAGTTGGAAGCCCTGCCTGCTTCTTCCACTCTGCCCTTCTAATCAATTTTATCCCTACTTCCAGTTTATTCGAGGAGTCAACATTGGTGCAGAAGGACTGTTTGCTTGTTCAGATGTGCAAGGGAAATCATTTTTTATTCCTCAAGCATTTCTCCTGACTCCAATCCTGGATTAGATTAAGCAAATAGCCCCTTTATGTAAATAAACGTTTAATTAAGCAGAGTCAGTAACAATGTCAGAAACAATAAAACGGATGATCTGTCAAAAGTAAACTGGAAGTCATTTGATCCTTTGAAGATAATTGAAAGTTGATTATTTAAAAACAGGAATTGAGACTATCCATATACATAAATGGAGATATGTATGGATCTGGAGTTGCAGTTACCGAAATGATTCTGTGGCGTTAGTATTTTGGGAAATTAAAACGCAGGAACCTAAACAGGGCTCTGGTTGGTCACTTCTCAGTGAAGTGGAGTCTAGCAGAAGTAGTGGAATCTTCCTGCAGAGTTTCTGTAGGCAAGACAGAAACAGCTGGAGGAAAAAACGCTCAATCATTCTCGGTGTCATACCAAGAGACTACCTTTGGAGATAACATCTCCCTCCGGTGCACCCAGGGTTATAGAGAGTTCCCTTCAGTCAGAGGAAGAAGATCAGTTAGAATGAGCTCAGCTCTTGGGGGGGAGGGGATGATGCTACTCTTTTTGTAGGTAGCCAGCCAAGCTGTAGGGTTTCTGGAAGCAGCACGTTGTTTCCACGGTGAGTTGAGTGTAATGGTAAGAAATGTGAAGGCGGTCACTGCACGTGACTCTCATTTTGGGGAGAGATTTTCTTGTTTGCTAGCTCCCACATTGTATTTTATTCCCTTCTTTAAAAATCTGCTCACATTTTCAAACTCTGAGCTGCACCCTATCCCCAGTTTTTCAAATGGACCCCCGCTTTCTCAAATTGCCTATTATTTTTCACCTCGGTTCTTGATTACACATAGTTCAATGTAGACCAGATTAAGTGGGGTTGGTTTGTGCATGAAAAGCAAACTGGGGCTGGAGCAATAGCACAGCGAGTAGGGTGTTTGCCTTGCATGTGGCCAACCCGGGTTTGATTCCCAGTATCCCATATGGTCCCCTGAGCACTGCCAGGAGTGGTTCCTGCGTGCAGAGCCAGGAGTAACTCCTAAGCATCGCTGGGTGTGACCCAAAAAGAAAAAAAAAGCAAACTGAAGGATTCGAAGGATTACCTTCCTTTCTAAAAGACTTTTCCTCCCTACCTCTAATTTCCCAGCAAAGCAGGGCTTGCTTTTTGTTTTTAAGGGCAGCTAGGTGGACCTTTAAATATTATCTCTGAGGAATCACTTGTTCTTGAATGTGATATTTGGTTTTGTAATTTCTTCAAATTTCAATAAAGAATTTATGGTCATTTCCTTTATGTAACTGACAGGGGTGGGGGTGGGGTGGTTACAACCTGTTGTGTGCCTACCATGCAAACTTTCTCTTAAGGAAATTCCAACCTGGCTCTGCGTACAGTTGCATTGCGCAGAGATCTTCATCTCCCTCACCCTTACAGGATAAGATTACAATGAGCAAATGATTTTTATTCAGTTCTAAGGGGAGAGCTATTCAAGTCGTGCCTAATTTCAGAGTCGTTCTCTGGAGATGAACTTTTTCTAATGGTAAAATGAAGCCCGGGTAACATAATGCAAATCAGACTAGCATTACAAAGAGGAAATTAAAGTTGGAAGAATCTGTCAAAATATTGTGAAAGTGAAGGAATCAAACTTTATTGCCTTATTTTTAGCGTTTGCAAAGATGTTCCACTGCAGAAGTGCCTCTGGGCATTTGTGAAATGGGAGGGAGCCTCCAAACAGTTGCTACTCCTGTGCCTGTAAATGCTGCCTGGGTCTGCCCCGCCTCTTGGCTTTCATCCCGCTGTGTTCCCGGACCACATTATCTGCTGCAAAGGGAGAGCCCTCACCAGAATTCACAAGGAAGGATTTGTGAGTTCAGATGTGGCCCCGGGTCATGAGCAAATCGACCTCCCATTGCTTCTCATGTTGAAACTCTGGTTGCATTTCTGTCGAAGCCCTTCAAGATTTGGTGAGATTTCCATAATTGTTCCCAAAAAATCAAGAAGAATTCTTGAACTCTCCAACCAATTAGGGAAAGTCGGTGAAGCACTCCTCTCCATGACCTTTGAAGCTCTTTCCCTTTCTGAATGTAGGGTGATAGTTCGTGATACTACAGAATTATGTTTTCCTTGAGCCATTCAAATTACAGATCCCATTTTCTTAAAAAAAAAAAAAGAAAGAAGAAGAAGGAGAACCAGCAGTGGCCTGTAGTGTGGGCACTTCCCTTCCCAGCACTGTAGCACTGTCATCCTGTTATTCATAGATTTGCTCGAGCACGCGCCAGTAACATCTCCATTGTGGGGCTTATTGTTACTGTTTTTGACATATCGTATACGCCCCGGATAGCTTTCCAGGCTCTGCCGTGCGAGTGGGACACTCTCTGTAGCTTGCCGGGCTCTCTGAGAGGGACGGAGGAATCGAACCCGGGTCGGCTGCGTTCAAGGCAAACGCCCTACCCACTGTGCTATCACTCCAGTCCTCCCTTACGCAGTGTATGAGTAAATATTTTCAATAACTTAATTGGAAGTCCCCTTAGCCAATGCAGTGCCTCTGTCCCCTGCTGATTACTAAATGCAGGCTATAATTTTTAGATCACACCTAAGCAGTGGAAGAGAGATTGTCTAAACTCTTTATGGTGCTTGCAGTTTCGTGGGTTCTGGAGTCAGTGTGAATGCCTAAGTGAAGTCTGTGCTCTGTGATAGTTGCTGGCTGCATTTGTGGCGAAGGCCTGAGTCACAAGCAAGGAATCTCATGTGTGCGTGTCATTTCTCAATGAGTGTTCATTTTCAAAGTGCATATTTAAATTTTCAACTCTAGATAATAAGGATGGCACTTAACTTTGTAAAACATTTTCTTTTTCATTTTTATGATGAACCTCTATTGTATATAAGCCCTTATCAATATAGCTGTAGTGAGTCCTCTTCTCTAAGTAGATTTTATAAACCTGTCTTCTGTTTCATATGGTTTTTATGAATCATTCCTTTGCACAGAAATTAGGTCTGCTGTAGATATCTTGGAAGCCATCCATTTCACCCGACACTCAGATAGTATACATAATTGAAGATACTTTGTGTGACCTTCCTAATATGTATGCATGTGCAAAACATTTTACACATACTAGAAAAGGTATTTTCTACATGTTTGTTTCTATGGGTGTATTTATGGGAATACATTACAGATTTTTGTACAAATACGTGAGAACTTCTAGAGCTTAGAATTCAAAGCTCTGCCCGACTTCTTTTATACTGTAAAATCTATTTATCAATTTGCCACTTTTAATGGTTTTCATTGGCCAACACAGTATTTATAAAGTTTCATCACTGTATCACTGTCATCCCGTTGCTCATCGATTTGCTCGAGCAGATACTAGTAAGGTCTCCAACTGTGAGAGTTGTTGTTCTGTTTTTGGCATATCAAATACGCCACGGGAGCTTGCCAGGTTCTGCAGTGCAGGCGGGATACTCTCCGTAGCTTAAACATTTAAATATTACATATAACAGGGTCTTTAACTTGTCAGAATTTCATATTGAAAAATTTTAATAATATGTTTAAGCACACATTTTTGATTCTGGAACTATGTGAAATTAACTTCCTAAAGCATTTAAGATTTTTCTTAAACTCTAGGAGAAATGCCTCTTCAAATGTTACCCCAATTTACCAGCAAAGTGGAGCAATTATAATAAGACACGTTATAAAGATTTTTAATTTTCTCCATTTGTATTCTGATATATATATATATATATACACACATATATAGATAGGTGGTTATGTCTTTAAAACCCCAACTCCAAAGTGAAATTGAAAAGTTCTTAAGGAAAGAAATCTGTTGTTACAAAGGCTATGGTGGGAGAGAATAATTACACATAGCTTTTTGATAAACAGTCTAAATTATGCTTCAATGGACAGATGTGGCTTTAATAATCTGAAACATTTGCATTTTCAGATTAAACTGTGCTTGATTGCATTGTATTTGATATGTATACTTAAATCTATATGTTAAATGTTATACTTTGATATAGCACATCTTGTTTGACTTTGTTCCTATGATCTGACAAGCTTCATTATATAATAAACTAGTTTAAATAAATCTTAAAGACATAAAAGTGTTCTTGACAGTAAGAAAAAATTTAAAGCACACAAATGATATATCGGTTAGATGTTCCAGAGAGAGTCAAAGTTTTTTCATTCAAATCTTTGAACATGTGTTTTGAATAAAGCTGTAAGGCATTTTCCAGTAACCAGTGTTGTATTACAAAAATGAGTAAAGTAAAACAAAAGGAAAACATGTTTCAACATTTTATTCAGTTTTGTCACATATTGTTGCACATTTCCTGCTGGAAGTAAATGTGACATTTGTAATGCTAATTATTCAGACCTAACCTTTTATATCATATAAAATATTACTGAAAGTATTATGCTCTTGTCAGATGAGCACAAATAATGAACGACTTGATCAGGATTCAAATGGATTTCTAATAGTTTGTGCGCAATTATATTGCAACTCTGATGTCAATCCATCACTATAATTCGTAAATTTTCTTACTAAATTTTATCCAAGAGTTGTTAGCTATGTAGAGCACTTGACCCAGTATTCTACCTTTTGGTATAAGACAAAAACCAGCAAACAATACTGCTGTCAAAATCATATTAATTACCAGAGCAGAAGAAACGTTTAGATAGTATACTGTGGCGTTGTATGTTTTTTAAGGAGGAAGTTTAGTTAAAAATAAGAAAATCCGTTCTCTGTTTCTAGATCTTCACTGTTTAATTGGAAATTAATGACTTAACTGACTCTGAAGTAAAAAAAATAGATCGGGACATCTATTCGGTTATTTTGCTTTTCATAATAAACAGTTGCCAGGTGCTAACTGTATAGATGTAAGGAGGTGAACCATTGTGCATATGCAAGCAATTTTAATATTTAACCTGCCAGTTTGGGGAGAGAGGCACTCAGAAATCAAGTTATAGGTTAATTTATAGAAAGGTGGATACAATTTATTTTAGTGTTATGTTTATTATATTATGCGTGTTATTAAAATGTTAGCTTTGGAATAAAGTCTAAAGTGTGTACTTTATAGCTATTATTAAAACTTTATTTCTTCTAAGAGATCTACTTCCTCTGAAATAAGGAGGTTAAATTTTCATATTTGAAGTAGGAGGAGTCCCATTACAATATTCTGGTACTGAAAAAATTTTAATGAAAGTATTTTAAATCATTGACGGACTGAGATCAGCGAAACATGTAATAGTCTGTTACATTAGCAGGAGAGTTCTGAGCAGAAGCTTTCTGAACTGGCCAGTTTAGCAATGGATATTTGGTTTCCTTCTCTGAGTGTGGTCAGCAGCTGGCCAGCCTCCCTTGCACTACTCCATAAGGTCCAAAATCTGACCTCTAAGTTAGGATTATTTATGTGAATCCTGTCATTGTTGTGTCTAGGCATGTAGACAGAATTTATGAAGAGGATGGCAAACGTTTTTACTTTTCGCTTTATCTTCGAAGGGAAAAAATAGTTCAACTTAACAAAAAGATGTGTTCCTCTCTTTTTCTTCGTTTTCCAGTTGGCGCAACCAAGTTTAGAGCGTTTTCAAATGAAGCCATTGATTTGATTAAGAGGTCTAGATTCAGGCCACCTGAGGGAAATGTGCTTGTGGAGGAGGTGTCTGCCTAAGCTTTGTGACACGCTGTTTCCAGAATTCAGCGCTTCCCTGGATCCATGTGGGAATGGCTCAAAATGAATCGCTCAGCAGCCAAGCCAGAGTTTCAGTATCTCAAACACTCGCATGCAGATGGAGTTTCAGCTCTCACAGAGTTTACAGGAGTGTTTTTGTTTTATCTCACAGCAGCATGAAAAAGAGACAGCTGGTGCCATCACGGCCCCTGAGAGCAGATGACAGAGTTGGGGTTCAAAGTGGTTCACCATCTTGTTGGTAGCAAAAGCGAAGGAGCCTGCGTTTAGTCAAATTTTGATGCAGTTATGTTTAATGCGCAGCCTTCTTTCGGTGTCCTGTCTGAGTTTATCAGGGCTGAGGCCACGGTCCATACTAATCTTGACTGATGTGTAATAGTTACTCCAGCATGGCATCAAAGAAAGAGAGAGACTAGAAGCATAGATGCTGCGCCTTTTTGTCCTGTACTACCCATTCTAAAGCACTGGAGCAAAACTTTTAGAACTCTCGTATTGAGGTGATTTCAAAATATGCTTTCTCTTCCAAGCAGGCGTGTGCTTCTGATAAATTTCTAGAAATGATAACTTTGTTTTATATAATTTTTATAAGCCTAGGGTTTAATAAAAATGACCATTTATGGTGCATTTAACTATATGCTTGATATTCTTCTACGTAGCTCAACTGAATTCACTCAAGATGAGTTCTTTGAAATGGGTATCACTTGTCATCTCCATTTTATAGATGGTATGCCTGATATATGGAAAGAGGTTTAATAACTACCCAAGGCCATAAAATAATAGCAATAGTTCTAGTGCCCTTGCTTGTAACCACTGCATTCTGCTGCTTGCTGTACTGTAAATTTCCCATCTCTTGGCTTAAGCCACCATATAAAAAGGTGACGATGACTGTTCTGGGTGATTTTTCTGCTTCCATAGCTACTAGATTGCCACACAGTGCCTTGGTCATTCTCTGTGGGCACTGGAGTTGCTTGGAAACTGCCTTGTTCCTTGGGGGGTCATTGGTAATCCCATAGATGAGACTTTAAGAGTGAGATCACGTTTCTCCAGAATAACCGCATTGTAAATTTCACTCACTTCTGACTATAAGCTTTGCTCTTTTGATATGGGAAACATACACACTAAATTTAATACAGAATTCCATCTTGGTAAGAGAGATGCAAGATACAATGGGAATGAGTAAACAGGAGTTTTTTGTTTGTTTGTTTGTTTTTTTGGCTTTTTGGGTCACACCCAGCGATGCACGGGGTTATTCCTGGCTCTGCACTCAGGAATTACTTCTGGCAGTTCTCAGGGGACCGTATGGGATGCAGGGAATCGAACCCGGATTGACCGCATGCAAGGCAAACACCCTACCCGCTGTGCTATTGCTCCAGCCCCTGGGAGCTTCTAATGCTTGATTTACTTGTGCTTTGGTTGTGAGTCTTGAGTTTAGAATTGGTTAGATTGTACTTCGATCATATTACTTTACTATTTTTGCGTTTGAAATAATTCAAAAATATTTTTTTAAAGAATAAGGAACAGATTTTTGTGATTTCAAAACTGGTTAGGGCCAGGGAACAGGCAGAATTTAATCATAGTGGGAACCAAGGTTCTATTTCTACTCTCTGTGATTGAGGCTTATCAAGTTTGGTTAGTCAGTACAATAGTTGGAAAAGCTCATAATATTTTTTTAACTTAAACAGACCTTTAGAGACCAGTGAGATTTAAAAAAAAATTGCGGCAACGAAATATTAATTGACTTGAGAGATGCTACAAAGATAGTTCAGGTGTTCATTAGTTCAAGAGGCCTTTATGGAATGCTTACCATGGGGAAGGAACTGTGGTGTTGCTGGGGACATACACGAATATGACATTGTCCACAAGGGATTCATGGTCTTTGGAGGAAAGGCATCCAGGTAAACAAATAATTATAATACAAACTATTAATTGCCCTTACCAAATATATAATTGATGGTCTATCTATGTTTGTTGCCTGTCTGTGTCTGTAGTTTTATCTCTCTACTTCCCACCGTCTTTCTGTCCTTCACATATAAAATGGACTGAAACTGTACCTGGGCCTTATAGACTAATAGTCTACCTGTGAGCCATACTACCTAGATCTCCCATTGTAGTTTATGACACAGAGAGAATTTTGCCAGGACTTTTTGTTCGTTTTGTCATCCTTACATCTGTGAAAATGAAAAAAAAAAAATTCCCTTTTGAAACTCTCAGGCTATACTTGTTAACCAAGTCTAAGTAAGTCTGTCTTCAGCTAAGACTACTCATATATCTGTTGCTACACTTGCAAATGTTTCATTTTTAGTTCAATAATTTTGCTTTGGATATAAAATATACTCTCACATCTGGAATTATCTCTTACATGTGTATGTCCAGGATATATCTGTTAGGTAATAAGTCTTTACTTAATATTTGCATGAAATGTAGCATACAGAGGTTTCAGAAGAGGTAGAGAGGTTTGTTTTCCAAATTACTTCTCAGTTCTTGTCTGGATGAAACCAATTTTGATGTTTGCAGAAAATGGATATCATGATGTTGGTTTGTGAGACTTTATAAAAAAACACTCAAGTTTTAAGATCACATGAGTGGCTGCTTCTCTTAGTTCGCAGCTGATGGGATGTGCCTGAAATCAAGTACAAAACTTCTCTAAAATAGTGTTAATCTCTGCAGGATGGTGCACTTACTATATAAAAATCTTTTTGTGGGGGATGGAGCGATAGCACAGCGGGTAGGCCAATTGCCTTGCACGCAGCTAACCCAGGTTTGATTCCCAACATCGAGTATGGTCCCCTGAGCACTGCCACAAGTAATTCCTGAGTGCATGAGCCAGGAGTAACTCCTGTGCATCGCCAGGTGTGACCCAAAAAGGGAAAAAAATCTTTTTTCTGTATTGTAAAATCTCTACCACTGTATAAAAAGAGAAAAACCTGATTTTTGCTTTTCATTTTGGAGAACCTGGATTATAAGCTTTAAATATCAGCCTTAATTAGATGTAATGGTCTTATCACTGAAAAATCAGTAAAATAACTATTTTGATTCTTCCATGGCATGTGTGTAAGAGATTTTATTTACTAGATGAATTAATAGTAATGTGTCAGCAAAGGAATATTTTAAAAATCTGTAGTCCAGTTGCAGATATTACTACCTGGTAATTATATATTTGAATGTTATTTATAATCCATTGATTTTTTTTTTTTGCTTTTTGGGTCACACCTGGCAATGCACAGGGGTTACTCCTGGCTCTACACTCAGGAATCACCCCTGGCGGTGCTCAGGGGACCATATGGGATGCTGGGAATTGAGCCCGGGTCGGCGTGCAAGGCAAATGCCCTACCCGCTGTGCTATTGCTTTAGCCCCCCATTCGTTTTTTAAATGGTTATTGAATACATACTATGTGTTGACCAAGTTTTAGGCATTGGAAATATATGTGTAAAGAAAATAGGCCCATTAACTTTACATCTTTTTTGGTAACTAAAAGAACTCAATTGTTAACAAGTAAATCATGTTGTCCTTGACACAAACTTGAGTATGGTATAGAAATACATATTTTGTGTGTGTATATATGCTGTATATAATCTGTGTTATAAACAGGTAAGCATATATTCTGTGTGTATATACATACAGAATATCTTAACTTCATAGTATATGTGCATCACTTATTAAAATATTCCTGTTTGATTGGCCGGCCACCTTTGGGAGTAATCTTCACTCACTCAACTGGCTCACAGAAATGAGAGGAATATCCATTTGTATACCTCAGCAGGCTAGTGTAGTTCCTAACTTAGGAGACATGTGCATAAAGCATCAGTGATCTGAATTTGATTATGCTCTGCATATGGGAAACAATCGAAGTGGTGTACAGGGATTTCATAGCGTAACTCCATTAAGATCAATGAGAACTCTGCACACCTAAACACCTGCTCACAATTCAAAAACTCAGCCATGCAGTTCCACTTAAAAGTTCACTGAATCAGCAATCTTAAGAGTCCTTAGGGATCATAGTTTTGTTATTCACTTGCTTTTTCATTTAGCTTTGTCATCCTATAAACTCATTATTATATATACATTTTGTATCTATATTTCTATTTTATATTTCTAAAATATTTCTGTTTTAATAGAAAAATACACATCATTCCTTAGCCTGGTTTAATTCTGGGGTGTGTATTCTGTTTGAAGATATTTTGAAGCTCACAAGTGATGCCAGATACATCACAAGATGAAAATTTGAGAAGTGCCATATACCACTAGCTAATATCAAATATGAATTGATGAAAAGGGAAAATGCAAAATTTAAAATTCCCCAAACTGGTTAACAGAATTCACTTTTAATATCTAATAACACTTTTAATACCAATTTTAATCAGTATATTAAACGAGTAAGTACTAATTCTAACCAATACATTTAAATAAATTGAAGTGAATAAATTCATTTGTAGAACCAGTGTCAAAAGTGATCGCTTTAATTCACAGTGATTTTATTTGTTTGGGGGAGACCATGCCCAGCAGTGAGAAAGGAGTACTTCCAGCTTGGGGCTTGGGGCTCCATGTGGTGTTGGGTATCAGACGCGGGCCTCCTACATACCGAGCCTGTGAGTTGTCTCTCGGGTCATCCCCATGACTTTTAATCTCTTATGTTTTCATGGAATAGCTCTAACCCAGAGTACTGGAAATTATTTTTGCTTTTCAGAATTCAGGCATGCTAACATTGTATCCCACAGTTCTCTAAAAGTTGACTCTTAATGGGGAACTTTTTTTTTTTTGTAAAATTGTTTACTCACAAAAAAAAAAAAATACAGACCAGGATAAGATGGCTATTGGCTATTTTACAAGCCTTTGTTTTGATTTGGGTGGCACACCCAGTAATGTTTAGGCTTCTGCTTCTGCACACAGCGATCACTTCTGGCAGGGCTCAGGGGCCCAGATGGGGTACCAGGAACCAAGCCCTGCAAAACAAGCACCCTTCGCACTGGAGGATTGCTCTGTCCTCCTCCTTTAAGAGCTTTATAAGATCTGAGCATGTTACATATTTTTTATACTTTATAGTAGGCTCCAATACTTGATTTTTTTATACTGGTTCAGCTAGTATAAATTAATTCATGTATAAGGAAAATGTGAATATGCAATAACTTTTCTATTTTTAAAATCTTAGCGCTAATAATTTTTAAATTTCGAAATAAGCCGCAAGTAGTTTTAAAATACTTTATTCTTACTGGCATAGTTTTTGATTCCAAATTTAATTTCAATCACTTAAATTACAATGAAGTGATTTGAATTTAAAGTAGGATTACAGATATCTTCCATTAATTAACGCTCTGCTTTTCTGAATAATTTCCCTAATGCTGTGTTCCGTGTTCTGAAATGTTTTGCTGGTGCTAGATATCATACCCTGGGCGGCCCACATTTTTAGTAATTAAACAAGTTCTCAAGTGTCATATCTGACTGAGTTTCTACATGGCCATTGTTAACTATTGTGTTGGATTTATCGTTCCACTGTTTACTGAATCATAGCTGGTTTGGAATGAGTGGGTGTCCGTCTGATACATCCCATCCTCTCAGTTTCCTGATCACACCCACAGAATGACTGAAGGACCAAGTGTAGCTGGGCCCAGCTTTGATGGCTTGAGCATTTCCTTAAATGGGTCACTTCAACTTGTTGTTAGTGGCAGGGTTAGGTCTGAGCATCTATATTTTATTTTATTTTATTTTTTATTTTTTATTTTTTTGCTTTTTGGGTCACACCTGGCGATGCACAGGGGTTACTCCTGGCTCTGCACTTAGGAATTACTCCTGGCGGTGCTCAGGGGACCATATGGGATGCTGGGAATCGAACCCAGGTCAGCCGCAAGCAAGGCAAACGCCCTACCTGCTGTGCTATCGCTCCAGCCCTGCATCTATATTTTGAAGGCCACACAAATAGGATCTCCTCAGAAGTAGACTAATTGCAGTTTGAGAGTTCTAGATTAAATATGCCATAACCATTTACAAAACAGAATTTTCTCTCCAACTTGGTAGACATTTTCAGAACTCTGTAGACGGTCTAAGAGCTCCACCTCCTCTGAGTCATTCTTCTACTTACAACCATATCAGAGTTTGATATGAGTTTGATCAGAGTTTGCCCATTCTGTCTGCTCACATGAATGTGAAAGAACATCAGGGTTGAAACAGAACGAAAGGGCCTGAGCTAGTACAGCAGGTAGAGTGTTTGCCTTCCACAAGACTAACCCATGTTCCATCCCCACACTGCATAGGGTCCCTCAAGTACCATCAGAAGTGATCTCTGAGCACAGAACCAGGAGTAACTCCTGAGCACTGCCGGGTATGCCTTCTCCCCGCACCAAATAAAAGGGGGAAAAGAAGAAAATAGAAGGAACCAAAAGGTCATGTAACCTCATATAGCCAAAATTTCCTTTGACTTCAACTCTTCCTTTTGATCATCTCATTATTACAGCTTAGTCATCAGAACCTCACAGGCTTCCTATAGGCGCTGCACTTCTTACTTCTCCAATTCAGAGCCCTTACTTCCCACAAATACAGATACCTCCCCCACAAACAATTCCCTGGTGGCCTACTCAGAACCCCATGACTGTTCTCGTGCTTTTAAGGAATTAAGTCCAGCTCTCCTAATGAGCCATTCAGTATTCTTTCTGTATCTTCTTCTGTGGGTACCAATCTGTTGAGCAGCATGGATCATCCCCCAACCCTGCTTCTGTCGACTAGTCTAGAACTCTACAGCGAGTCCCATCTTGACAAATTTTGAATCTGGACCATTCTTAATAACGTTTTTGGTTTCAGTTTTTGTTTGCAGTTTCTAACATTTCTACGCTATATCTAATCTGTCTAATCAGATGAAATCAACCACTTCCTCTGCAGAAATATTGTTTAGTGCACCCTATACCTTTTCTTAGTGGTTCTTTTAGGACAACAGTAGTTGGTGCATTTCAGTTTTGTCCACAGCAGTGAAGGGGGCATTTACCCCTACTAGGATATAAGTAAGAATATCTGTCCAATTTACATGTGCTCTGTCCCCAACTCCTTCAGTAAAATATTTATTAAATGAATAAATAAGCTTCATCATTAAATACACTGTAGTACTGATTTGGACTGAATACTTTGTAAAACTATAATTTATATATGTTGTATGTTTCTAGGATTTTCTCTTTACAAATTTCTTAATACATATTTACCTAAAAGTCTAAAGTGGTGAGAGTTTTATTAAAGATGAAATGAGAATGCCTATATATGTTTCTCTGAGTTTTCCCTGGAGAACAATATTAAGAAGACTTAAAATTTTCTTGAAGATTTGCGTGTGCATAGATATACTGAAAAATATTCCAGGCAAGTTTATAGTGTATAAATCTCAATATGACCTTTGCCAAGCTACGTAGTTTGGACAGGTGTTACTTCACTTTTAAAGTATTTTTATTCTGTTTCTTAAACTACCACTGATTCCAATCCTGCAAAATATGTAGAAAACGCTTGTTACAAGTTAACATAATAACTTAATATTTAGATTGCCATGTAAATTCCACATCAGAGCAAGGATTTAAGAATAAAAGTATTAAATTGTGAAGAAAAAAACCTTGTGAATGCTCCAAAATAGTCAAAGAATGCCTGAGAAATTGAAGAATACAATTTTACGTATTTAGAACATACCTTAATAAAACAGGAAATGTACAGGTTGCCTGTTTTCACATATTAAGAATTTTCAATTACATATAAAAGTTGATTGCCCATTTATTTTAAACTGTGCAAGTATTTTTCCTCTTTCATGATGAAGCCATATGACAGGGCTTGGGAAGGGACAAAAGTAACTCAAATTTGAAGCTTGTTGTATTTTCTGGGTTTTACTATTATTACTATTTTAGGCCTCCTAAAAAGTGCTCAGAGGCCCTGGGAGCTGCTCCTAAAGATATTCAGCCAACCAAACTGGCACTTCAGTGTAAGGGCCCAGGGAGATATGATGCTGCTTGACCTCAAGTACCACGACCCACACTGCCACACCTATCTGTGCTCTTGGTCCCTCCGTAATTACACATAGTAATGGTTGGGACTCCATGTGGCATAGGGATCAAACCCGGCTCTCTTCTCAACCCCTGGTACTGTAAATTCTAGTCTTTCTGCTGCATCTTAAAGTCTGGAAAATGAGTTCTTTTTCACCTCATTAAGACTGTTGATAAAGGCAGTGGCCAGGATTTCTCAAGCTATCATTATTGCAGTCCAGTGTGGCCCTGAGAATTCCATCAGACTTCTTGCCTAACAGCTTCTCATGGACTTAATTATAGGTATTGAACACCCGTACAAGGCTTGAGAAAAATGATTCTGCTGTCTATAAAATGTTGAGACACAGAATTAATGTTCTGTAAGCCGGAAACTAACATGCACTCAAATAGTTTTGATTATTGGTAATAATACATGCTGAATATATTAAGTATTAAAGACATGAACCTCTTGTTACTAACTATAAGGAGAGAAGGGTATTTTCAGTAAAATGAATACCTGATTCAGGTAGAGCTATAACCTGAAATTTTGTGGCCATCTAAATTTATTTTGACTTTTGTTGCAATTTGTACCTATGATGCTAGATTAATTGTGGAATTGGGAAGAATAACTATAGAAGAATAATATATAATTTAAAGGACGAGAAAAGTGCTATGAAAATTCTGCCATATCCTTTTTTATTAGCCTATGAATAAATTTATAAGCATTTAGTAAAGATATACATGTTCTTAAGACGAAAAAGATAATCAACACTTTATTTGAACATCTGAAACTTAGAGCAACTTCACACCTTTATGAACAATCAATTGATTATTATAATTTGGAGAACAGAAATATTTTTAATGTGTACAGAGTTTTAAGGTAAAATGTTTATATATGAAAGCTTGGTATTGAAAATGATATTTAATTTCTTATACTGTTTTATTGAACTCATCTTTAAAGGGATTTTAATGAAAGTGACATAATGAAGTTTAACTCAGCAAGCTCCTACTCATAGAATTAATGAAGAGTGCTGTGATTTACAAATAATTCAGTCCATCAAAATACAGTGATACTATCACTGTTGATTGCATCAGACTGAGTTAATCAAACATTTGTATCTTGGATTTTCAGAAAAATATTAAGTACTAGAACATTCTATCATTGCAGTAGTGTGAATGCTGATGAAAGAAGTAGTAGTTAGAATTCTCTTGTGGAATTAAATATGTCAAAACAACTTATACATGGTGGAGTTTACTTTGCATAAAAGCCAAAAAAACTTGAAAAACTTAAAAAGACAAACAGTCATAGCATGGAAATGCAGTAGTATAATTGGGATAATTTAAAGCATTATTAGAAAGCTATTTGAATTTTCTTTGGCCAGCCAGTTTGAATGGCTGTATCCAGGGTGATATTCAAAATATTGAAAGGCAACGTGGCAAGCACATATTCAGAGGTGCTGTGATTACTCTTAGGCCAGCATAAGTACCCAAACAGTACAAAATTATGATGAATGAGGACCTTTAATGTAGGTTTGTACACACCACTGTCCTTTACATTTTTGATACCATTAATGTGTGGATTAAGCTCAGACTTTTTTTTTTAAAAGCAATCAAGGTGAGGGCCAGAGAAATAGAAACAGTTTAAGTTACTTGCTTTGCACACAGCCAACCTCATTTTAATCCCTGGCAACACATATGATCCTGAGTACCGCCAGGAGAGATTCTGAGCATAGAGCCATAAGTAAGCCCTGAATACTGCTGTGTGTGATCCAACAACAAGACCAGGTAATCAAGATGATACCAGAGCAAGAATTAGGTAACCACTGCACTAGACACTTTATTTCAGCTTCATTTAGGTTGAACCAGTAAGTGAATAAATTTTTTGGTGAATTAAAATTTCTCTCCTCCTCTTGTTTTCGTTCTTGGTAGAGCCAGTGTATACACCACAGTAAAAAATTATCCCAGTACAAACAGTTATCCACAGGTACTATCTAGTCAAATTCATCCAGCAACTTGTGTATACTTTGGATACTTTAGAAATTGGCAAAATTTAATGATTGACTACATACATGACTCCTTGCAGGTGTTTGGAAAACTGTGTTCCTTCTAATCTGTCTCAAGTAGTTCTTGTTGATACAGAGTTGATGTGGCTTTCTCAAGATGCCAAGTTCACAGGGTGTCTCATATTTTAAACTTGATTTCAACTTTCTCTGGGACACCTGAAAAAGATGCAGGTGTAGGACAAATGTGTGACAACTGTCCTCCTGCACACAGAAACTCACCCTGTTGCACATGCACACGGGGAAATACAGGCACTTTGCATTGGCAAGTGACCGAAATAGATCCCAAGTCATTGACAACACTTCTGCACGCCCCATTTATGTGATTTACCACAGGGACATAGACTTTTGTGAATCAATGTTTGATCATCCCAGACTTTCTGTCGTAGGAATTGAGAATGAAGGACACATAAAGTTGTATTATCACTCACACTATTTCCAACTACCCACAGAGCTTGTGGCATTTATTTTGTTTTATTTTGGCTTAGGTTTGTTCAGAATCAGTTTCCATACCGGTCTTTCCAAAGCATTATGGATGGTGTCGAGACATTTCGTGTGTCAGGTTCTTGAAGTGATTTCGGTGAAAGAGACATTTGTTTCCTCAGTTTCAACAAAAATGATAACTTCTTATGTTACATCTGTGCTCAGGGAAATGCCACTAATATCGTCTCGTTTCTATGAGTTACTTGTCAGGTAATTGCATCATTTTCCAGACTTCCGAGCCTTCTCCAAGCATGCCAAGGCCAGGCTAGCTAAAAGTTCCTTTGTATTTCAGCCTGCGGCATCAAACAAGGCTTTTCTTACCCCCCACCTTTCTCTCTTTCTCTCTGTCTCTCTCTTTCTGTCTCTCTGTGTCTGTCTCTCTCTGTGTCTGTCTCTCTGTCTCTGTCTCTGTCTCTGTCTCTCTCTGTCTCTCTCTCTCTCTCTCTCACACACACACACACACACACACACACGCACATACACACACAGCACCACCACCACTTGGAATGTTATCACATCAAAGGGAAAGATGCCATTGTCTGTGAACCGTCTTAGATCTGTCAGAATACATCAATTACAGGACAAAATTAACTTGAGGTCCCATTTCTTCCAATGGAGGGATTCTCCCCCTCTACCTATTTCCTTTTCAGAAATGTAAATATATAACATGTAATATGTATTTTTTTTTGTTTGTTTGGTGAAAAGATACCAGTAAAGTGATAACATCTGGCTGGAGAAAAACGCTGCCAGCTAAGGAATGGTTTCCTCTCTGCGGGTCTGACCAGTCTGATGTTGTGCAGATGTGCAGGCAGGCCTGACTGTAAAAGTTATAAACATTGTCATAACATTGTTCGACTTCTCTAGTATTTCCTGTCTTCTGCTTAGCACTTTATTACTAAGTCTGGCCCGCCGCCAAGTGAAATGCAGGGAGTTAGGGCCTCTGGCTTGAAATTTAAAACAAGTCCAGAATTCATTGGGTTTAATTTGATATGCGAACTCTGATAACTCACACTTGTTAAAATAAAGCCGCTTACCATTCAAGTCAGATTTACACAGCTTTGAGAGAACACGGGAGAAGAGGAGAAAAACACATTTTTCAAAACTTTAATATTGGTTTTTAGCTCTGGGTTGGCGAGCTGGGGGAGGAGGGTGCGGGAAGGGAGCTGCTTAGGGAACAGCTGATTCAGAAGCTGGACAGCTTACAGCAAACTTGTGTTCATTTCCTGTATTAGATGCAGTTCCCTGGGCACAGAATGGGCCTTTCTTTCAACACTTCTGAGCACGTTCTTTCTCTTGGCTCATTTTCAGATTAGGAAGGCCACAGGAGGCTCGTTGCCTATACATCATAACAAAATGTTGAGGTGAAAACAAACGAACAGTACACCACCGGGCTGATTTTCTTGCAGAGGGTGTCTTGTGCCAGGGTTGAACAAAACATCATTGAAGCACCAGCATGAAGACATGTTAGCCCAAATTTTCCTGTAATGTATACATGATTGATTGGCAATTTTGGGACCACAGGCTGTGGTTAGGATTACATCAATCAGGAAGCTGTAACTCTGGAGGGACTTCCCTTCAATGATCTAGTGTTTATTGGTGAAAGTGGTTGTATTTTTTGCTGCCTGTGTCTTTCATCTGTTCATCAGATCCATTCTGGGTTGACATGTGGTATCAGTGCAGGAGATAGGTCACTTTCCCGCCTTTCATCCCCTTTAGTCTTTTGAAAAATGCAAGATGCGCCATCTAGCACCATGTCTGGTACCCAGAATGCACTTCTTACAAAATAGGAAGGACATCAGGGTGGAGGAGAAACAAGTAGCGAAGGAGAAGACTTATGTCAGTCTGCCTGGAACCAAATTTGGATCTGATGCTTTTCAGGAATAGTTAAGATCTCTTCGTGAATTAACAGCATGCCAAAAGGTGTTCCTGTAGAGCAACTTGATCTCAAAGAGGCTCAGTGCACATGAATATATTAGTTAACATTGCATCTTTTTTTTTAATTCAGTGATCACGTATTCTTGGTAAATGGCATTGTAAGTAGCAGTATGAAACAGAACAGGTTGGGAGAGGAATTAGGCTGGATTTCAGCTGTTACTGATTGTTCCACTCAGAGCCACTTCCATAGTCTTTGGGGGTTAGAGAAAAAAAATCATCATGTGTAACATGCCTTCAGAATTCTGATCATTATCTTGGTAGTTTTGTGGGGGGCTTTTATAATGGTCTCAAATATATAAGTAACTTGCCCTGTTCCCAAAAGGATGTGTTATGGATCTGTGAAATTTTTGTAAGGTGTGAACACTAAAAAGCCGTCCCAAGGCTCTGCTGTTAATTTGTTTTTATTGAGGGGGAGGCAAGAATGAGGCACATGTGTGTGCAACCACTTTTCACTGCTGTTTTTTCATGTGTAATTGGTGCTCGGGGATGCATGGGGGACACCGGAGTTACAGTTCATAACTCGGGAGAAGAAAGAAGTTCTCGACACACATCTTCCCAGGCTACAAGAGTCTAAATCACATAATAGAAAGGTCGAGAAGAGTAACATATTCTGTTACTTCAAGCTTATGGTGTAAAATTATATTTTAAACAGTCAGAGCTTTATTTAGGGGTGCTTTTTAAAAAAAAATTCCCTCACAAAATCATTGGCACTTAATTGTACTATCTCATTTCTGTAAAGGCATTTGAACACTAAATCTCATGAAGACTGGAGAGCCGGTTCAAAGCAATCTAAGATGGTCCTTGAAGCCTGCTTGGTCCTCAGACTTACTCCTGAGATATACATGGGTTCTGAATAGTGAATTGAGGGGTTACTGCCACATCAGTATCAGAATATATTTTTCCCAGACTCTATCAAGAAAATAGATTTCAGAAATAACTCACTAGATTTTTTTAACCAGGCATTTTATAGGAAAATCTTGGAATTGTACTTTTCAGAATCTGCCATTGCAAGTTTGCAGCTTGGTCCACAATATTTTTGTATGTATTGGTCTGCATTCTCATCTATTTTTAATGTATATAATAAAATTTTCTCACTTTTTCTCTTTCAACTATTTATGTATGCATGTATGTGTTTTTTCAAAATTGCTTGTGACTTTGGCATCTCCCAAGTAAAGGCAACATTCATTTTACAGGGTTATGTGTAAAGCTCAAAGCATTTCCTGTTATTTGAAAATGCTGCTTTGACCATTATTTTTCTTCCAACGTTCAAATGCACTCCCAGCATTAATTAGATAGGCCTTTATTGGACTGATCGAGTTAAATAGCTAGTTGGTGTTTACTGATCTCTTTAAATAGTAAGGAGACAGATAATAATACCTCACCTTCACATTATGCTCTTCATCTCTGGTAGGTAGGGCTGAAAGGAGTAAGTATCAAAGAACACAGACAAGAAATTATGAAATCCGGTGCGGAGCAAACAGACTCCAGCTAACTACAGGATTGGTAAGAAAGCAGCCTCTGCTGTCAGAATCCACATGATTCAAGGGCAGACACTCTCAAGTCTGTGGATTTGTTTGCAATGAGAGATTTGTTGTGGATTTTTAACAAGGCTCCTGTGTGTGTGCCATGCTTAGTAAATATTGGCCTTCAGGGTATTTTGCAGTCACGCTGAATGAACTGTTAGTTTCCCCAAACTGCAAAGTGCAGAAAATCCATTTTCCCGATTTTGTGACTATTGAGATTGCATCATAGGTTCTGCGGTGTAAAAGCAGAATTAACTCTAGCAAAAAAAATCTTCTTCAGAGAACTGGAAAAAGGATTAGAAAAGGGAAAGGTACCTGTGGTTACATAAATAAATAGGTCTAGAAAGGATCTAGAGCAATAATTAATAATTAATAGATGGAATTGTTTAGAGCAAATTAACTGACACATGTTCTTTTCTTGAGAAAGGTGGAAATTAATCATCCCAGAAGTATTATGACTAATGTAATTTAATAGTTACCCTTTTCAACATGGTGTGTAACTTTTAAGTCTAATCACATTTATTGTTTTAAAACTGAATGAATTGAACTCCTGACATATGAGTCAGTTGAATGCAAGTCTCATGTGCGAGCACCACAACAATTTATATTTTGTATATAATCTATAAAATAAATAAATTAAAAGAAAAAATAAAAACTGAATGAATCTGAAATAACCAGCAGAGTGACTATGGTGAGACTTCTGGAAACCCACAAAGAATCTCCGCCTTCACTTAATGCTTTCGTCCTTTCATACAGTCTGTGGCGGTTTTTCCTCTAGCAAATGAGGCAATATTGACAGTTTTGTACACAATGACTGCTTGGAAATGCTTAAATTAATATTTAAAGCTCATTGTTAAAGGGGGATCGATGAAGTTTTTGCATTTGGTATGCAGGAAGGAATTTCAGGAAATACCACAGTTATGTCAAGGTCAAATTAATTTAACGTATCCCAAAAGTTAAAGTTTCCTTCTAGTTACTGAATGGTGAGGAAGTCGGCGAATGAAGTTGCCTAGCAGAATTAGCAAGCTTTTGTGCTTTAAGTTGGTTTAGAAAATGCTCAGCTTTCCTTTAGAAAACACTTAACTTGAAGAAGCTGCACTCTCAAAGCCTGTTAAGTTGGAGGTGAAGAGGGGCATTTTATTGAGGTGCATTGTTTGAGCCTGATTCAGAGACATCCATCTGAACTCGGATTTTAGGAGACTTTTCTGTGGCCTACATCTAATACCAAAGGCCTGGTCCGTGGAAGATTAGCCGGAAAGAGGGTACTTGTGCATATGTTGTCCATTTTCACTGTCAGCGTTTGTTCTCACAGAAAAGAACAGGGTCTTGAGTGACTGCTAGTCTGCCTTCAAGTATGGTAATGAGGCTAATTAGGAGAAAAGAGAGCTGAACTAGATTTGCGAAGGCAATTACCCATAGAGCTTTTGTGCCCTGCTTTATCTTTTTCAGATTCCTCTTCTTTAATTTTGTCATTTCTCAAAACTCACAGGATGTTTGAAAAGGAATGTATGAAAATGTCTATAGCAATATGAGCACTGTGGTGGGGAAGTAGACACAAATAAAATGGAGTAACGAAATTCTGAGCACCCGCTTTCTATTTGGGCTCTTCAGAAGTAAAGATTTGGAACAGGAGCTGGAAGGTTCTTGCTGATACTGTTGCTTATTTACATAAATGAAAACTAATGGTGCTTTATTATAATGAATCTATATATCTTCTTTGGTAAGGGAACAGTATTTTGCTTGGTCCTTTTATGTTAGTCATCATGGCAAGTCAGTAATTTAGTATACTTGAAAGGAAAAACATCAGAGATTTGTAAAGCAAGCATAAAATGTATTCTCTTTTATGTGATTTAGAAAGTTGAGACATTTTAGTTTCTATTTTCAAAGGTTTAGTACATTTAACTTTGACAACAATTATGAAAGTAAACTAACAGTCTCAGATCACACAGGGATTTCATAGTAGGTGACATTGAACATGAGTTTTTGTTTGTTCTGTATGTTTAATCACTAAAGTTAACAGATAAAATACTTGCACGTTTTTTTTAAAGCCTGATGAATTATATTTGAACAGTGTTACTGACATTTTTCCTAATATACGTATATGTGTGTACATAGTCATATAAATGACATTCTAAGAATAACACAGTATTTTGAAAGTGTAATTTTAACTTCCCCAAAGCCATCTAGAATTATTTTAGATTACCATGAATGTTAAAAGGAGTGGGCTTAATCTAGTAAGAACCCAACTGATTGATAATTGTTTGTGCTGGACATAATTATTTTATCATGTTATTTAATTTTAATTACATTTGGCTAGCATACAGAAATCAATTAGCCTAAGAATATCTTAAAGGCAAAAAAGTGGGTTTTTCGCATAATTAATGAAAAAATGAAGTTCAACCAAGACCACAGAAGCAAGATTTATCTGTATTAGCGAATGATATTCTTAAATATGAAATTCCTTTACTTTCTTGTAATTCAGTAGTAAATCAAGGAAATTCCATTTTGCTTCTTGTTATAATCATTACTGTAAGGTACCTTGGAAGTAAATATGGAGCAAAGTATTAAAAAGTAGGTTGGTAAATAACTTGTAACAGAACCTTTAGTAGCAGACCACACATAATGAAGCTAGACAAAAGCTAAAAGTGATTCTTAGTTTTGAGCCTTTAAGAATCACTAAGGGACCCTGTTTAAGATACAGGTTCATAGTCCTTGTAAGAACTACTATAGTAAGTCTAATTTATTGGGTCTTAAGCCAGGTAAAAAGAAAACCCCATCATTTATTCGAGAGTCTTCTTGGGTGATTTTGATGTGGGTGCTATGTGAAATGCACTTTAAGAGACACTATTCTACAACCAGAGAGATAGTACCAAGGGTAAAGCATTCATTTTGCATGCCGCTGACACGGGTTTAATCCCTTACACCTCTTATGGGTACCTCAAGCCCTCTAGGAGTGATTTCTGAGCACAGAGCCGAGAGTAATCCCTGCCTTAGCACCACTCTTGTGTGGAAAGGACCATGCTAGATCAAGCTTATTTAACGGCTCGAAATATCAGAGCAAAGCTGATATTTCAAAGCATTGAAAGCACGTAGCACTGTAGCACTGTCATCCCGTTGTTCATCGATTTGCGATTTGCTCAAGCAGTTAACAGTAACGTCTCCATTGTGAGACTTGTTGTTACTGTTTTTGGTATATCGAATATGCCACGGGTAGCTTGCCAGGCTCAGCCATGCGGGAGGAATATTCTCGGTAGCTTGCTGCACTTGCTGGACAGAGAAATTGAACCCAGGTCAACCGCAAGGCAAACGCCCTACCCACTGTGATTTCGCTCCAGTCCATTGAAAGCAGGTAGGGAAACTAATGTTGAAGCATAAAAAGTATCAGAGTAAAGCGAAAGTGAGGCCCAAATCGGTAATAATAGAAAATATATTTTATGACAAGAAGCTATTGAAAATCATCAGATGATTTCCAGTTGATAGTTCTGTCTCAGTCAGAATGAAGTTTTGAAATCTTCACAACCTTTCTTATTCATCCTCTGGAGACTGGCCTTTCTTGGTTTAGAGAAATTCAAAGTAGTCACAGGTAGAGAAAAAAAAAATAGGGAACTGAAATGGGAAGGATGTATACGTGAAGAAAATGAAACATACAAGTGATCAGGATCCACACTGAGCAGGAAACCAAGAGTTTCAGCAGAGGAAAATAAGCAGGAAACTAAATTGATGCAAGATTTTTTTGTTCCCAAATAAAGCAGCGGTCTGCCTCAGGCCCAGGTCACTTTCCTGACTGTTTTTGAAACAGGAACCAATCTCAGGACTGCTCGACAAGGTCCTGCAGGTGGAAGCAGGTAATTGGAAGCAGCTGTTCCAGGTGAAAAGCATGCGATCAGGGAACACATACCATATCGGTGTTGTTTTGTTTTGCCCGATAGAAACAAAAAGCTTCCCTTTTGTGAGAAGTGAAATAATAATCAATATATTCTAGTAATTTATACATAACACACTGCTCTTTTAGAATTTATACATAACACTCTGCTCTTTTAGGTCAATGTTGTTTCTAAAGTATCTTGGAAATACTCCAAAGTGCTTTAAATAGCCTCACTGTACACATCCTTACATTTTGTATGAACTCTATAGAACATTTGGCCAAGACAAAGCAATGTACAATTGACATAGCCACACAGTACCTGACACAAAAGCCAAATGTATGTGCACCAAGTGGTCACTCTGCAATATGTCTATCCAGAATACAAATTAAGAAGGAAAAATGTTCTGAAAAAATGAATAGCAATTACTTAGTGTGAAAACTTTACACATGTTTCTTAAACTTGTAATGGTAGTACAGCAGTCATGAATTGTTTTAGTGACTTTTCTCTGGTAACTCCATCTCTTGTTACATGACTTTACCTTGGTAAAGAGCAATATTTTGAAAGAAAATTATCTCAAAGGTAAATTAGTAGGCTCATTTTCTCAGCTTTATAAATTGAACCATTTAATTCTCCTCAATTCCTTAATCATCTGAATTTCACTAAGCAGTTAGAAGTCATAGTTTCCTGCTACCCAGAAATCACAATCTAATAGAGTAACACTTAATTTTCTCATTAATTCTTTGGTTTAAGTGAAGGAGGAACTTTGGTGTTAGTTCCAGTGTCTCTGGGCCAACTTGAAGAGGAATGTAATTTAAGATACACTTTAAGTGTAGGAACATAATTTAAGGTAGATGTTCACGAGACTCACTAAGGGGAGTTTGGGGAGATGTTTCTGAAAAGAACAAGTGTAATGTTTCTTCAGGCAATTCTAAAGTCATGGAGAAGTAAAGCAAGTTACCTGGAGCTTCTTTAAAAGACATACTAGAAAATAAATTTTATTATCTAAAATGACATTAAGGCCTAGAATTTTGACCCAGGCTCTGGTGATTATACAAATTTCAGAAAGTTAAGAGGAGGGGAGAGAATTATGAAGATATTTTGAGCTGAGGATGGACAAGTCTATTTGAGGGAACTTGGAGTCAGCCAGTTTAATGGGAGGCTTCAACAAAGGGTGATGGAGGCCACGTGAAGAATCTAGGTTGTGAAGAGACAAGAATACAAAGTAAAGGATTTTGGAATTTATCCACTAGGTTGGGAAAAGATAAAAGTTATGTGAGGAGATAAAATTAATATTTCCTTCAGAAATTTTAAGTATTTTTGGCTGGATGGAAAACAGGCATAAATGCAGGGAGCTCTCACTGGTAGATGGAAAATATATTGGTTTTAGGAATATTGGACATGGTAGGGATTCTGCCAAGATCAGGATAGTGGTTCCACAGCAAATAAGAGAATGGGAAACAACTAGAGGGGATAAATATAGATTTTCTTTAAACAGTTTTGAGATGATAAAGCATTGCTCAATCGAAAAACTGAACACTCATGATTTGCATTGCATTTTGAAAATGGCTCCAAAAAGATTTGTTCTCCGTCCATTAGAAGCTCACAGTTTAGGGCCAGAGAGAAAGTACAGCAGGTATGGTGCTTGCCTTGCACACAACCAACCCAAGTTCAATCCCCGGCACTGCATATGGACCCCCGAACCCTGCCAGGGTGGTTCCTGAGCTCAGAGCCAGGAGTAACCCCCAAGTACTTCATGTGTATCCAAATCCCCAAACGAATTTTAAAAAATTAATGGATTAATGGGAAGAAATTGCCACATGCACAAACACTGTAGAAAACGGTAACCTGGGAAGATGTTCGAACTTGCAAGAAAATGAAATAATTGAGAGACTTTGGGAGAGGATAATGAAGGACTAGCTTGAAGTAGACATAGAATAGAAAGATCTTGAATAAGCTGCATTCATTCATCATTCATGCATGCAGCTGAAATATATTGAGCACCTATCTCGCTGGTGCTGTGTTTTGCATTGGACATGGTGGTAAGAAACAGTATCACTGTAAGAGAAAAGGACTGAGAAGTACAGTCAGTGTAAAAGACTTGTAATCCCATGTGGATGGAATAAAGTGGGATGGCGAGAGCTGATGAAATAAAAGGGATGAAGATCAGCTAGACAAATGGGGAAAGATGGGGGGAAACTAGATCATGTCATTCTCTAAATGATAGGAACTATTAATATTAGGGGCAATAAAGATCTGGATGTCACTGGATGAAACCACTTATCTGTATTGGTGGAGAGGTAACTAAAGTCCAAGTTTAAATGCACATTGACAGAAATACTATACATGGAGATAGGTATTAGATAATTGTCCAAATGGTGGTTTCAGCTAATCAGGGGGTTGGTGAGTTTGAGTGCCAAGAGGGGACCAAGGTCTGTAACTGCATTCAGTTGTGTAACTTTCATTCAGGCATTATATGACCCATTTCCTCTTCAAACAACCTATTAAGCCAATATCAGTATTAAATTCTTTTTATAGATGAAGCAATGATATCAAAGTAAGCAGCTTGCCCAAGGTCACAGAGCTAACGAGTATCAGAGACAGGATTTGAACCGAGACAGGCGGACTCCAGTACCTCCAGATTACAGAGACAACTCAGACAGAAAAGACCTAGGATAATTAATATCAAAGGACTTGAAAGTTATCATGGCAAAATTAAATGCTTATGAAAGCCAAGCAAGTTATATAAATGCCAAGGCCCTATGGTGAGGATGTTCTAACAGGACAGCTACAATCCCCTCTGTATCTTGCTATGGAAGAGTATGAACTTAGCAACACTAGTTTTTATAAGGAGCAATGAAATCTGAAAGAAAAAAGTCTAACAGATTTTATAGGGATTCCCCCAATTTTAAAATATTGGACAATTTTTTGTATTTTTGCATTGGACCACATTATGTGATAGATCAAAGCTGATACATAAAATTCACCTGCTCCCTAATTAGAAACCTTTTGTGACCAGGAAAATAATGTGAATTTACACTAAAACTCTTTGAAGTTCTTACATGGATTACAGATTTGTTAGGGAAGTTTCTCTTTATTCTTGTCATGGAGAAAACTGGACGAAAATTTAAATGTAAAACATACTACAGATTTAAATTTTAAGAGAAAATTTATACCTACTTGTCTCACACATTTCAGCAAGCAAAAGTAGAAAATAGGTACTTGTTATTATTTTTAGATAATCAATGGGTGAAAATGCTTGTTGCTGCCTTAGACTATTCAGAGAATTTGACTGTTTATATAATTCCAGTGAGTCTAAATACAATATTTGAAGTCAGTCCTTCAAGTGTTTCTAAATATCCGCATGCATTGCATCATGTAGACTAAATAATAAACTTCAGTACAATTGTTTTTGCTCAGTTTCACCAGAAAACTTAAAATATTAGCGTGATCTTATAGGTTGATTCCTAGACTTTGTGAACCCGTGGTGAAAACCTCTGCATTTATGAAGAACATTAATAATAAAAAGTCACAAAGTTTTGCTAGTTCTTCAAAGGGAATAACACCAAAAATTGTGGAGAAAAGCCATGGGCTACTATCAACCTCAAAACACACATGTACGTACACATACCACACACACACACACACACACACACACACACACACACACACACACACACACACACTTGCATGTTTGGTTAGGAGAATAAAGCCCAGTTCACCAAAAAAGAAGGATAATGAGGCCATTTTTCATTATTTTCCCTGTGGATTTTAAAATAGTTACCTCATAAAGTAAATAGTTTAAGTTTCCACATTACTTTTGCCTTTAATCTGTGCCTGAGATGCAAATAACTGACTGGAGAATTTTAGACTCCCAAAGGCTTCTATGGAGGCAAATATATTTTAAAAAATTAGCATCCAAGGAAAGTGTGATTTCTCACTAAAACCTAAGCCTCCAAGGTATGCTAGTTGATTGAGGGAGGATACTTTATTACAACAAATATACAAACAAGTAAACCTCTTTTCATTGTCATTGTTCAGCTCCATTCTACTGTACCCTATTTTGTTTTCATAGTGATGGTTCTGTATGATACACGTGGTAAAAATATGCACACTGAAAAGTTAGACTAAACTGCTTTTGATGTGAGCATCTCAGCCGGGGAGTAAGGTGTAGGCTTTTATAAAATTAAAAACCCATGAGCTAAAATTAGAAATCATTTATTGTCTTCTTTGTGAAGAGGCAACTGAATTAACTGAGCTATCTAACTAATAAACAGGAATAGTCCACCTTGGTGAAGCTCTAATTACAGCCTCTGAACATTTCAGTAAGTTTACAGCTTAAAACATCTGAGTGATTCTCCCTTTTGAAAGCCATGTGAAGTTAGAAAGGCGGTCTAATTAAAACAAATCTTGGATAAACCACTTCACGGAGATAGAAGTTTGATGGTTGGATATATCAAAAATTGTTACCAGATGTTGAGTAGAGGCCTTAACAGTTTAAAGATCATGAGGTTTTTTTTTTTTTCTTAACAAAGCAAAAATATTCTAATTGAAGTTGTCAGCAGGAGTGAGGCTAATATGCCTGTATTTGATTAAATAATAGTTTATTTAACATTCAGTGTGGCCCAAAATTGGCCAAGACAAAAGTCAGAAAACATTTTAGCCAGCAGACTTCAAATGAAAAGCTCAGAACACTGACAGGACTTATCTTAGGTACCTCTCGGGCACTGAGGTTTGAATATGCCCATTTTCACCCGATTATCTCCCTGTCTTCTACCAATCCTGCTCTGTTGCAGTGACGACAATGAAGTCTTCAACGTAATTTTGTGATTTTTCAAATCAGAAGAGTTAGCCGAGCAGTATGAACTGCTTCAAAGCCTTACTGCTGAAACTTTGGAAGGCAAACATCATGTCTCTTTCTATTATAAGGGGAAAAAAAAGAGTCAACATCTCTATTTGTAGGAGTTCTGTATTGTTGGAGACTGCTGCTTGGACTGTCCTGGGCTAGAGGCTTTAGTTCTCTAATGCAGGAGAGTGTAAGGTCCCTAGGATCCTGTTACAACTTACAGGCACCTTTTCTTGATTACCTGATAGCAGCACTAACTACTTCCTTCCCCTCTGGTGGACAGCTGTGCGCTGCTCTCAGATAAAGCATAAGAATGTCCTCCTTGGAAGAATGGGGAGGCTTGCTTTATCGCTAAAGTCCTGCTTTGAATCTCTCTTTTTCTCAAGCCCACACTTAGCTTTGCCCCCGCGGAACAATGCCGCAATAATGATTTTTTTTTTTCAGCATGCAGTTTTTCAACCTGATTGGACTTTAAAATTTTAAGAAAAGTGTTCACCTAGAATACTGGAGCGCAGAGGCATTTAAAAAAAAAAAAAAAAGGAATTTTCCACATAGTGGCCAATTCCCGAGCTATCATTTGCTCTCCGTACACAGAGGTCTGGATTTTAAAAGTAAATTGCATCTTACTCTGTGGCAATTATGAGAAGAGAAGTACACTAGAGGGTCATTAATCATTTAAACATTCAAATAAAACTAAATGTTTCTTTTCAGATCTAAAGTGCAGCCCATAACACAATTGAAATAACATTAATGGGGGAAGAGAATGAAAAGACAGAAAACAGCTGTTGCTTCCCGCTGCAAGTGTGCAGAGGAGCTGGACTCCGGGCGCGATACTGTATATAGAGGGGAGAGGATTTCACTCGATTCACTTTGCTCTCTACTGTCTTGCGCTTTAAAGGAAGTTGGGGTGGATGTTCTTACATGTCATAACACAACTGCATTTCTGGACATTCAGCAGAAGGGTCTAACGGCTGCAAAGTTTAGTTTTACAGCTGTTGGCCGAGTCGTGTTTAAAAGTTGCTTGTTAACTGCAAAGTGCTAATAATAACGTAAACAGGGTACGAAGTGTCCCTCATGGCTAATCAGGAAAAAATGATGCCCTTGAAATCTAACTTTTCTCGTCACTACCATGAATTTCACTTTTACCAGTCCTTTACTTTAAAAACAAACTTTGTGGGGACCTGGAGAACATGGCGTGGTGAGCCAAATTTGACCTAGGATAGTCGAGAAAATAATTTACAGGCCAGTTGCAAAGCTAATGACTCCATCGTGTCTTTGCTATTTGTCTTTACCGTTTTAATAAGTTTACTATTTTAAAAAGTTTCATTTCTGCCCATTTGATGCTCCTTAAAACTCTCCACACTGTAATGTGATTTTTCACCTTCACAGGCTGGAGCGATAGCACAGCGGGTAGGGCACTTGCCTTTGCATGCAGCCGACCTGGGTTCGATTCCTCCGTTCCTCCCAGAGAGCACAGCAAGCTACCCGTGGCATATTCGATATGCCAAAAACAGTAACAACAAGTCTCATAATGGAGACATTACTAGTGCCTGCTCTAGCAAATCGATGAGCAGTGGGAATACAGTGATACAGTGATGTTTCTTTCATGTGTTCCCATTTATTTTGTGAGCATCATTGCATACGACAATGCAGAAACTCTTCTCTTAAGATTTTAGGTTTTTAAAAAAAGTAAAAAATGGTGAAAGAACGCATTATCTTGTCTAATCAAAAGGTAGCAGTAGCCCCAACTCCCACCCCTTCCCCACCCCACCTCAGATCTCCAGAATCACCCTCATTTGTACTTGTAACGTCACAGTGCCAGGTAATGAAAATCAGAGCCCCATTCTTTGACTCAGATTGGCCTATCCCCGCCTGGCCGTGATTTACAGAAAATACTGTAGCCAAAAAGAGTAACAAGTCTCAGAATGGAGACATTACTGGTGCCCCCATATCAACAATGGATTGACATTGCTACAGTGCTACTTACTGTAGCTGGTAATGTTCTTAACACCTGTATTCAACTCAGTGCTTTGTGAGCAAAGCCTACCAAAATTAACACACAAAGGCTAGCTCCCTGTGCAAATGGGCCTTTTGAAACTCCTTCTCTCCAGCTTTAAGTAACAACCTAAGACAAACCTAGAAACAGTGATTTGCATTTGACAATTTACAAATGTGGAGCAGCCATTCATTCACTCCTGTTCTTCCTATATTGCAACTATGTCAGTCACCAGTCCTGGTCTCTTTGGATGATGTTTCAGTAACTACCTAAATAATCCTGCAGTGTGGGCTTTTAGTGTGTAATACAGCTTGATTTGTTTTTAGAATCCCCAATGTAAAATGCCTATGACTAAATCCTCTGAATATGCTAAATGAAGAAAAGCAAAAAAAAAAAGGGGGGGGGGAGGAGGAAGGATAGTAAAAGGGAGATGGACAGCAAAGTGGGGAGGGAGAAATAGCAGAAGGAGAAGTCTCAACGCGAGGTAAATTACTCCACAATCATACAGAAACGAATGTACTATTTTTGGACTCCTAGAGCTGGAAGAGACTATGGGACTCATTTATAATATTCTCATCTCACTTCTTATATAATTGAGTCAGGGAGGAAGGAGCCATTCAATTGATCACCTGTTCTGTCACCGACATGTAACAACTATCAGTGTGTATCATATCCTTGATCTTTCCAACAACTGATCACTTACTAACATCTTTTGACTGAAGTACCACCTAGTGGAATTGCTTTATTGGAATATTCATCAGGTCTCTCTGTAGATGACTTTTCTGATGGCTGATGTGCAGTTTGATAAAACCGTGTCTTTTAGAAAGATGTGTCCAGGGGCTGGAGAGATAGTACAGCGGATAGGGCATTTGCCTTGCATGCGGCTGACCCAAGTTCAATTCCCAGCATCCCACATGGTCCCCTGAGCACCGCCAGGAGTAATTACTGAGTGCAGAGCCAGAAGGAACCCCTGTGCAACACCAGGTGTGATCCAAAAAGCAAAAAACAAATAAAAAAAGAAAGATGTGACCATAGCATCCAGCGTTACAGCTGAACGTGGGGCAGACAACTGGGGAATGGTATCAAATATGACGAATGAGTTCATGAATTACAGATAAATGTCACCTGACTGTCACATTTAGGGTAATGGTTTATGTAACCCTGTGCATGTCAGAATTCTCGGTGTTAGATTTACATGCGCTTGGCAATATGTGACTCTTGTCTTGGTTCCAAATTTTTAGAATATCTTTGATATTAGCTTGCTATAATTCAGACACAGGGAAAAAATATATGCCAAGGCGGGTATTGGCCGTGATCCTCTTATGAAAATACTTTAAAATTTCACTTGATGGATTATAAGATACTTTCGGTTTATAAGGAAAAAATGAAACTCATTACTTGACTTGGCTTTAAAAATAATATAGAAACCAACCTTTTGTTCTACTTTGAGTTATAACCCAGACAGACTTGAAACATGCCCAGTGATGTAGAAACCATAGAAATTTCTTAAGAGTGTGAAGGGAATAGAAGTTGTGGAAGTTGGTAGTAGCTTACAGTGTGAATAGAATGTAGGATTAGACTTAGTATGTGAAGAAGTACCTGGGATCAGAGAGTCCAGGAATTAAGACACTTGCCTTGCACACAGCTGACCCCATTGATCGATTACACTGCAGGTGGTTCCTAATAACCACCAGGAGAGATCCCTGAATACTTACTCCTGAAAAGCCAGGAGTGAGCCTTGAGTACAGCCAAGTGTGGCCCTAAGACAAAAAATATTAAGTTAAAGTATAGCACAGTGGGAACGGCGTTTGCTTTGCACACGGCCCATCCGGGTTCGATTCTTTCGTCCCTTTCGGAGAGCCCAGCAAGCTACCAAGAGTATCCCACCCGCACGGCAGAGCCTAGCCCAGTGATGTATATTCAATATGCCAAAAACAGTAACAACAAGTCTCACAATGAAGATGCTATTGGTGCCCGCTCGAGCAAATCAATGAACGAGAGGACAGTGCCATAGTGCTATTCGTTTTTCACATCCAGTTTAGATATCCCTATAAAAGAGGGTAAGCCTTTCTTGTTCCTGTGGGGATTCAGCGTCTTTGGGAGTTCTGGATGATACTGCTGTCATTTATATTTCTGATGGGTGTCATTCAGAACAGGAGTTCAATGTTCAATACTTACTTTGACATTCAACAGAGGATAGTAGCTTCAGGCCTACAGAGAGTCTGATGTTACCTTTATCATCACTGTGTAAACCAAAGCCCTCTGTTGGTCTTTTAAATACAGATAGACCTTCAGGACAGTTCTCAGGGGAGCTGGCCACAAGGGCTGTTTTTTGTGAGCTTTCCAAACATATCCTGTATTTTCATTGTGAACTAAGGAAATGGCATTGATTGAATCTAAGAGTTGACCCTGGCACCTGGCCTGAGGGCATCCCTGCTGTTTGTGCCAGTAAGGTTTTGCCAAGTTCCAAACAGACTCTGCAACAGCTGAGTGACCATTATCCCACTTCCTCGCAGTGTGACCTTTCTAGAAAAAAAAAAAAAAGATAATAGCATGGATCAGTTTTGTCAAAACAGTTACATGAGAAGTGTGGATAATGATGAGCTCTTTCAAGGATTATTCCAACCAAAAAGATGCTAGCCGGCATGGGAAGATTGCTCAGATGTGATTAGCAAGACTGTCAGCACAGCTGTTCTGCTTACTAAATGATTTCTTTCGCATAGGTCATATACAGATTTTTTCATGTATTTGAAGAAGAAAAGTAACTTTTGAATTTTTATCTCATTTTTAATCAACCAGCTCCTGGTTAGAATTCCCAATTCTCACTCTCTTGAGAATCCACACTTTGATCACTTTCAGCTCATCCAGTTCAGCAAAAGCTAATTTTTGTCCTAGGCACAATAGTAAGTTATTTGCTTTAGAGTTTTCTAACTTAAACTGGATGCTTCTTAGAAATACTGACTAAATTTCAGCACCCATCTCAGACTTAGGGAAAACTAGACAAGAGAACCAGGTAATTTGTCTAGTTCCTATAAAAGTCTGAAAACCTGTCACAGATGGGAGCCAATCCAGCATTTCATTCTGTGTCCTGTGCAAGGGATGGGGAGGCCTTATGGAACAGGATATCCCTGTACAGGATGATGGCCATACAAAACAAGGACATTACCCAGGTATTAGCCTGAGGATGTTGGGTTTAACTGTGGACAAAGAGGCTCTGTAATCCAATACTTGTTCAAACAGGAGTCTATGGTGATAGGCAAGAACCATTTTACCATCCACATAGATGTGAACAAGACAAGCACAGAGGAAGTGTATTCCAAAGCTGGAGAGAAAGTATGTTCTTATGAAGTCATGTAAATTCTGGTTTAAGTGTGCCTAAAGTCAGAGTATTTCTGTTTTCGAGTTGCATGAATCAGAAGATTTATCTTTCTTCTTACTGTCTAGTTTGGCTTATGTTGTCTGCTATAAGCCACCGAAAAATAAAATGATACAATAATGAGTAATGGTTCAGAGATTACTCGAGTCCTACCACCTTCTTTCCATGGGCTCAACAGTTGAATATGTGTATGTGTGGTTTCGTTTTTCATTTGATGTAATATAGAAGCATAGGAATCATCAAAATTCTAGGCTGGAGACATGTCTACTTTCTTGCATGGTTCTCTTAATTGCTCTGTGTGTGTTTACCTTACCTCCCCTCAAAATTATAAACACTTCAAAGGCACTGAACTTTCCTTACATGAGGTGATAATTTAAAGTAATAAGACGTTTATAAATAAACATACTAGAACTTATACCAAGTGAGTGTAGACTTTCAAAACCACCACCTGAGGAAGCTGCCAATTTATTTGGGTTTTGCTGACTTTGGGGAGAAGATTGTTGTGAGTCTTCAGAATAATGACCAGCATGAATTTTAAAGCCAGGAGATCAGAAATGAGATTGTCCCTCTGAGTTGAAGTGATCTGATGGGGTTATGTGTTAATCACATGATTGTCATTCAGAGTAAATCTGATGATGTAACTAGCCGATCATTGAGGTCATAGTTCAAAAATGGGTCATTCTAGACTTGCAACAGCATTCTCTCAAAAATCAGCAAAACCTGAGGCTCTTGGATATCACATACACCCTAAACCCTTTCTGAGCACTCACAGGGATCAACCTGCATCGTGGCCTTGGTCTCATGAAAGTTCTCCCAGTTTCTGTTCCTGTACTGGGTGTGCTTCTGATTCGGCGTCATTCATGGCTGTGATTTTTAACATTATCATTTGGTACCTCAAAGAGATCTGTCATCACCTTTACTCTGAGTTAATCTGTCCACTTCCAAAATATCAGATGGGTTCTTCGGCAAGGAATTTTTTTTTTCACTTAGAGAACCAGTATGATGAGTATTATGAATATATTCCTCCGAAAATGTTCATAGAAATGTGGGATTTGGAGACCTTGTCATCTTTGCATAGTAAAGCAACTAGTGGTGATATTCAAACATAATATAGTCAGTGTATAAACAAGGTAATATTTCATATCTTCATATATTCAGTGTGTTGTGCAGTGACTTGAAGTTTCTGGTTTTGTGGGAACCAGAAAGGTTTTATTTTTAGTTCAAAAGAACAAAGGATGCAGAGCTTATAGAACAGTGGGTCCTAAGGAAGAAAATCCTTCTTTTATTGATTAAATAGCACGCATTTCACTTGTAAGGTTTGGGGACTTTGTTTTGTTTTGTTTTTTCTTTCCTGTCTGTTACTTATGCAAGCCAAGAAGATTTCAACAGGTAATAAACTTTCAAAGAAATAAGAGGGGTGGAGAAGGCTATGCATTGCTTACTAAGGAAAATCTAAATCAGCTTAGAAGGACGCCCAAGAAAACCAATGTTTATGGCTTGAAACAAAACAAGTGTAATCCTAATAGAAAACTAACCCATATTGCTAATTTAAAATTATAAGTTACCTTAGTAATAAAAGCAAGTCACTTAAGCCATAAACTGAAATATTTTTTTTTCCAGAAATAAGATAAGTTTTAGGAGTTTTCATTGCAAAACAGAGATACTGTATGTTATAATAATCTGGTATAAATGGTTTTGTTAGACTGATGAAGCAAAACTCTGCTAATATTCAGGGATTATATTATAATAGCAAATTACACAGTGAGATAAAATAATGGATAACTTTCAGAAATCCCTCTGCTTTAACGTGAGCATTGTTTTCAGTTTGTTTGAAATATGAATTCTAGAACTATAAGTAGAAGACCAAATATTTTAGTAATTTTATTATAGCTCAGACTACTGATACTACATTCCTCATCACAGATTTGTGGGTTATTTTTTCCTTAAATTAAAATAAACGATTTAGAATCAGCCATGTAAAATATATGTATGTGTAGATACAGATACCCAAGGGGGAATCTGAATATGTGTCTCCTGGGATAATACTACGCTCTGTGTGGACATTGTGTATGCTAATCATTGACAGCAATAGGGGGCTGTTACAATAATAATTTTTAAGTAATCTTAAATCTACTCAAGTTAAAAAGATTCTGACAGCAGGCGATTTAAACAGCTGCCCTGAGCAAAATAGACACTGCTTTCTTTTAGAGTTGAAAAGGAGGAAGGTAACAGTTATCCCTGATACACTAGAAAAGTATTGTCTCATTTTTTTTTTTTCTTAATGCCTCCACCTTTGGTAAAGGAACCCTGAGTTTGGAATGTGTTAGACAATAGTGAAAGACAAGAAACAGCAATGAGATAAGCAGATAACTTACTAAAAGTGTAATCAAAATTCAGAATATAATATTTTTCTTATGTGCTATTAGAACTGTGTTGCAGTTTATTATTTGTCTGAACTACTTTCTTGAATTTTAAATCTTGAATCCTTACGGACTCAAGGATTAGACAAATGAAATTCTAAGCCTAATTACCTCTGTAAGATTAAGTGATACAGAATGGAGTAGGAGGGGAATATTTATAGATTCATAAATACAGAAAGCCTTATATACTTAAACTATAATTATATTAAAAATAAACATTCAATTTATATAGAGATAAATTTATCTACAAAGTTTTAGCTGTAAATCTATAAGGGAATTCTGAGTACTATCAATATTCTGATTGCATCAAAGTTTTTTTTAATTGCTACATAAAATATAGTCTGTAGAACATTTTAACATAAATTAAAACTCTCAGTACCCGTAAGTTAATTGGCCTGGCAAGACATTTCGAAAAAGAAATTCCTGACATTTTCGTTATCTAATATGTAGTCAAGTTCTCTCAACATAAAAACCTGAACAGAGACTGTTAAACAGAACTTAAACATGCTACAATTTTTAGTGCATTACTCTCAGCATTGGGGTATTTGAAAATCAAAACATTTAAACGAGTTCCTGTTTAGAATGTGGATTTTAATAAGCATAATCCTTATTAATAAATTCAGTTCATGGTGATGTATTCACGTTTGCTCCATGTTATTTAACTGGCCATAAGTGTTTTAATAGGTATTTTTCTCTGTGTTTTATTTAATTCTCTCAGATAGGAATTCACAACTTTTTCCCATTTCTGATTCCTTTCCCCCCACCATTAGCAAAGAACACTCATGCTTTGGTAAGTCAGTCTGTTTTCTTGCTTTTTTTTTTTTTAAAAAAAAAGGCAAGTTCACGAAAGAATAGCACAGCTGTTCAGGATGTCATATCTTATAAAACAAATCTATTAAGGAGGTCAGATCTTGTGTAGGGTCAAGTTAATGATATAAGTGGAATAATTTGGTCATTTTGTGAAATTTGTAAACCTGCAAACATAAAAGCCCTCCATTGGGGAGACGAATTAGCTAAACCTATGGTGATTTTTGTCTCTAAAAGTTATGAGTTCTGTGACTAAGGCACATTTTCTGTTACCGAATTTTTTTCAAACATGAATTGCTTTAAATTTTAATCTGTTACTGATCAACCTAGTCTATTTATTTTTTTAAGTATTATATTCATTTGGGATGAAAATGACTATTCTGGTAAAGAAAGATACACAAACATGTTAAATAAATGAAATAAAATCATGGAAGGTATAGAAAAGTAAAAAAGATATATATCAAACCTGTCCACTTAACTTTTTCTTAGGTGTACATACCTTTTTGGAGCATGCAATAAATGCAGAATTTTTAAAATCTTGTATAAATTATTAACTATTCATTAAGTCTGCTTGCCTGTTTCCTGTTTCTTTGATTCACTGATTTTTGTTATTGCACTTTGAACATGTGCTCTTTTCAGAACTCTTTTATCTTTTAGTCTAGATAGATAGAACTTTTTTGTTTGTTTTTGGTTGGAAACCACACCCAACTCTGCTCAGAAAAAGAAAGAAACCAGTGACTCTGAGCTTAGGGATCACTCTCAGTGGTGCTCAGAAGTTTGGAGGCGCTCCGAAGATAGGATCAGACTCTGGTTGGCTGATGAGTGAACACCTTACCTGCTGTACTGTCTCTCCAGCCCTGATAAGTGGAACCCTTTAAATTGGGACTACATAGAACTTCTCTGTCTCCAGAGAAAATATTCTAAAACCCAAACCTATCACCCCCTGGTTCTTTTTTTATTTTATTTTTATTACAAACAGGAGAATCTTGAGCCTTTTAATTGGAATACTTGCCTTTTCAAAAAAAAGGTTGTATGTATTTTTTAAGTAGTTGTCTTTATAAAATGAAAAGTACGTGTACATGTGTATGTTTGTATTTTGATGTATCTTTGTGTGTAAGTAAATTTATAAGCATGTATATGTATAAAATAAAAAGTGTCAACTCCAAATCCTTGGTTGGAGATAGAAATTTACAGCCAGCATCCAAGTAATTCTTATGTAAATGAGTGTATGACATGATCTATATAAACCTAAGTGAATCCACTTTTTGTAATATGAATTAAGTACTCATTGGCATACTTTTTGATAATATATGATTTATGTACAAAATTATTGTGTGAAGGTTTCTAAGTCTTATATAAAATGAAATGAATTGGCTGTAATTATAATTATATAAATCTCACCATATTTTAATGTAGTGTGTATAGTCTATGTGGTAATACTATGTGGAAAGAAAACCTCTAAAGTTATAACAAATAGTATGCATAATAATACTGATCCTATTTCTTTATATTACTAAGTTTTTGAAAATTCAAAGGATCACTACTCCCTTTCCCAAATTTCTAATTTAGCTTTTTGGTTGAGAAGTACATACTTTGGAAAAACTTCTGATTCTTACGAAAGTGAATAAGTCACTACCAAACTTTTATGAAATTCAATACTTAAAGCTCTTCTGGACCACAAATTTAAAAAGAATATGAGGGAGAGAAAGAGGAAGAGGAGGAAAAGGCCTCGGAGGGTGGGATCAGATCTTATTTTCAAGTGTATAATTGATGTGGATAAACTTTAAGATCGTTACCATATCTAAGAGTCTTAGTTTCACTATGTATATTTTTTCATGTTTAAAAAAAGGTATTCCTTGCATAATTTCATATAAAGTTTAACTATTTTAATTGCATATACAGTGATAGTGATATGCATATTAAAAGCTTATTCAGTTTTTTAAATATTTTCAAGAATCTGGTGTCTACTGATACCTGAAATCTGATAATATCTTTGGAAAGAAAGAAAGAAGTAGTGTGTGTCTAATACACATCAATCTTGGAACTTGATATTCTCCTGTATTTAATTGTATACCTATACAATGAGTGTTTATATACATTAAAACAACTCTAGATAGTGGCAAAAGTGAATCACAAAAATGAAGGTATTCATATCTTATTTTCCACCTATTAAAAACAATAATTATTAGGCTGGCATTTTACACTTTCCTAGGTATTGTAATACTTAATTTCTTTCAGTATTTTGTAGTTGGCTTTTATTTTTTCAGTCATTTGATCTTTTTATATTTATTCTCAGTTTTCCAGGAAAGTAAAGAAGTTTGTTCTTTTTAATCAAACATCACTGGTATTTTAGTCCTGCTTATAAAATATAAGATAGCTTTAATGGAAATAAAGGCAACTGACTTTTTATTCTATATTTTTGCTAAAAAAGTTTGATGAATTTGTGTATATATACGCAGTCTAACACAAACACATATACACAAATGACCACAAACCAATATATTTCACCTCTACTCGTTCTGAAAATTGCTTCAGAACTTAAGCAAAAACTCTCTTCTGCCATATCATCTAAATATGGTACAAAATTTATCAATTTTCTTATAGCTTCACAAAAGGGAAACCATTTTCACTTTAAAGCTTACTTGTATTATGGCTGTCATTTATCTTTCAGGTAATACTTCAGGTTCAACTTGTGTATATATGTGGATATATATTTTCTGAATGTCAGTAGTCACTTTTCTTCTGATATACGCCGGTTAAGTTAATCTATACATAATTAAGTGCCTGCTAGCTACAGTACTCTGATACTACAAAGACTACAAGGAAAATAGGCCCTTTCTTCAGAAGTCTTCATTCCCTTGGGAGTGACTTGCATATTTAAATAATTAAAATCCAGCATTTCAATCTCCTGTACTAAATGCCAAGAATGCAAAGTTATTTGGCAGTTTAAGACAATTCAATATATGAAAAGCAAAGGCAGGGTTGGCATTCTGATGTTTTGAAGACTGGGCTTGCACATCGACGATAAAGTATCTCCTTGGGAGAGTAGTTTTCCTATAGGTTTTGGGTAAATTCAGAAATGTGGAATATTAAAGGAAGACAACTCACTCATTTTTTAAAATATTTTTTCCTGCTACGGGTTTCCAATTTCAGCTTTTTTGTGAATAGTATATTCAGATAATTTAAGAACTTGTTAATTGATGATATTTTCCCTTTTTAATTCATCAAATCCCACGTAGGAAAAAATACTGTATCTTTCAGGATGATCGGTTTTGGTTTTAAAAATTAATTCCATGTACTTTTGTGCTCTAAATTATTTGCATGTTCTGCAGGGCTTTTGAACGGTTTAATAACGCACTCAAGGAATAAAATATTGCCAGCAAACGAATATAAACCCGAGGCAGGGAAAAATCAGGTTTTAGAAAAGTTAGTTGCAGGGTTATATTTTCAGAGCTCCTCTCACGAAATAAAATCCAAGAGTTTGGTGTCTGACTATGTATTGCCAAACCTCAGTATAGCTTTCCTGCTGTTCTGTTCGCTGCACAAAATGTCAGAATAGGAAGTGCTTTTAATTGTTCTTTGTGGTAAAAGTGACCAAGAGGTGGTCTCGAGTGCTTGATGCAGGGGAGGCCATTCTTAGCTTGGTATGTGATACCGTGTGATTAACAAACTCCAGATCACACACAGAACCATCTGAGAAAGGTTATTAAGTGCAGTTCCCTACCCAAGACGACGTTTTGCCTTTGTGCTGATATGGTAGCACTGGAGAGAGAGCATATGAATGCGTAGAAAAGCAGAGACAATCATTGCTTTCTTCTTGACCAGCTGCAGCCAGTTCCACTAATGGATGTGCAAGAGCAGAAACTGGCAGCGCAAGGTATGTGTTCGTTTTTACAGATGGTACTGCAGACAAGTTGGTAATGGAAAAGGAAGTCGCATACGTGAGCTATTTGAGGTGGGGGGAGTGGGGGGACTGGCGGAGAGGACATCCTATTACAGTCCTCTCTGTGTCTTGACGGAGTGAGCTGTTCCACGAGCACTTTTCCTGGTGAAGATTTCTGTTGTGAGGAAATCGCATCATTTCTGTTTGATTCCAGATTCCGGGTTGTCTCTTTTAAAAGAGTTTCTATTGAAACTTTTAAATATTCTTTCAGCCTTTTTATTTTTTTCCTTGCCTGTACAGTACCTCTGAAAGGAACGTATCTGCTCATGTTTGGTTTTACCTGTGTTAGTTACTATATAAACTACATGTTCCGTATGAAAAGGGCATGAATTACTAGGTGCTTAAACATGGGAAAGATGTATTTCAATATATGCATATATATGTCCTAAATAGGTACCAGAGGAGACTTTGTTGTAAAAAATTCAAAAGTCAAGTCAGGTTTGTATTTGTTTTCCATAGATTTTGATTGCCCTTTGTGAGTTTCATAGGCATATAGTAAGAAATGGTGAGCATTGTCCCCTATTATTTTGCCACAATTTTAGTTTAATTTACATCTTTAGCATGGCATCTCTTGTGGACATATTAGTAGTTCTTAACATGATTCCCGATTCTTTTGATCTTCAGCATATTTAGCTTTGTGTTTCCATGAGTACTTTTGATTGTGTTTAGGTGGAAATAAGCAACTGAAATTACCATCTTCCAGTTAGAATCTACCATGCTCTGTTCGACCAATCTCATTTGCCCTATGTCCTCTCAGTTTGCTAGCCTATAAAATGTGTTCAGATTGAAGGCTAAATCGTCCTTAAGCAGTGAACTGGTAAGTGCATCCTACATGAGAGATACCCAGATAAACGAATTGAAGAACATACTTTTGGGTACCCTAGTTGGGCAGGGAGAGGAAATAATTTAAATATTTTCATATTTCCTGGATCCAAGTAATTTAGTAAAATACCCTCCCTTTTTTCTTCAGAATTGGCAGTATTTCATATTGAATATTAATGACGCCACAGATTGCAAAAGGTCTCCACTAGGGAACCAACCAAGATAGAAAGAGAATCTAGTAAATCGTGATCTGAACATATGTGTTTACAGAACTTGTCAAAACCCCGACACCCCCCTTTTCCTGCCCCTCTCCAATGCATGCAGAAGGAAGCAGGGATCTCAATGCCAGCTCCTTCCCTTCTGACTGGCATTAAAGAAGTTCAGCCATCGGTGTCACTGATTTTCTGGTGTTAATCAGAGGATTATTTCTCATACTATTTTCTTCTGTTTTGAAAAAGTGGGATCCAAACAGATGTACTTTGCCATCCCCTTCCTAACACTCCCTCCCCAGCAACTAAATGCTGTGTTCTCTGGCTATGACTGTATCTCTCGACCTCAAGACAGATCGTTGCCATATCTGATCAAGAATGAGTCATTTCTTTCTGCTACTTCAAAACTTTCGTAATTTCGATCAGCTGTTGTACGGTGGTTTGAAGTGATAAGCTTTCTTCAAAGCCAAGCTATGGTGAAATATTTTTGGTAAAAACTCCCCAATCACTTCTTTAGTAATGGGGTTTGAAACTTAGTTAAGAACTGTGACTCCCCTTCAGGAGACCTGGGTTTGTGTTTTAGTCCTACTATTTGGTAATTGGGGTGGAGGGGGGGGTGTTTCTATGCCTTCGTTTTCTCATCTGTAAAGTGGGGGGACTAATAATAGTAAAAATCAGTCAGATCAGTAAAATAGTACAGCAAAAAGGGTGATTGCCTAGCACAGAGCTCACCCCAGTTCAGTGCCTGTTACCATATATGGTTCCCTGAGCACTACCACTGTGGCCCAAAAATAAATAAATAGACAAAAAAAAAAAAGTGAAAATAACCAACAGTAATAATACTTGCCTCTGGATCATTTGGGGGAGTGTCATATATGAAACTATGTCTGTAGTGTATTATCCTATAGATTATAAGTCCTTAATAAGTATTGGATATAAATGATTTTTCTTTGATTTGGGGGCCGTAGCGGGCCACACCCAGTGGTGACTGGAGGCTGCTTCTGGCTCTGTAATCAGCATAACTCCTGGCAGTGCTTAGGAAATTATATATGGTCACAGGGAGAGAACTGAGTTCAGTCACACTCCAGGCAAGTTCATTAACCCCTTTGATAGTGATTATTAAATATGGACCAGAATAGTAATCCGGAGAGTTTTGCTGTATGATTAAAAATGATTTTAATAATACAATTGTGCGGGCCAGAGAGATAGTATAGGGGTCAAGGCACTTGCCTTCCCTGTGCCTGACCAGTTCTGTTCCTATCTCTGCATCCTGAGTAGGGTCAGGATTAGCACCTAAGCATCACCAGGTATGGTCTACAAGAACCTCCCCTCGGAAATAAAACAACCCCCCTGCATAAACTGTGGGGCACAGAGGAGAACAGCCATGGCTCCATACCTGGATTTTGTTTTTTCTTTATTTTTCTTTTTCTTTTTGGGTCACACTCGGCAATGCACAGGAATTACTCCTGGTTCATGCACCCAGGAATTACTCCTGGCGGTGCTCGGGAGACCATATGGGAAGCTGGGAATCAGAAGCGAACCCGGATCGGCCGCATGCAAGGCAGACACCCTACCCACTGTGCTATCGCTTCAGCCCCCGTACCCGGATTTTGTACCCAATATTCCAAGGACTCTGGAGTCTCATTAGGTGGGACACTCTGGAAACCTGCAAATACTGCCTGGAGAGCTGAGGTGACCCCAGCACTGCATCTCAGGCCCTAGCACTGAACTGCTCTCTAGGTATGGGGAGATTCCCCCCAGAGCCTCTGAGCACCACTTAAGAGCCCCCCCACCTCCCCATATATAGCATAAAATAAAACAAATACAGTGAAATGGTTTTGTCTTAACTTTCCTACTCGGGTGTATAGATAACCCAAAGAAATAATGTTCTTTACTAGTGGATAAAAAAAATAAATGATTTAAGTTGAATCCAAACTGGGATCATAGACGTCAGGGATTCGTAACCTTATGACTGATAGGGAGTGAGATCTGTGTAAAATCCTTGGATATATTTTGTTAACTGCACCCTTTGGAACAGTCTGAAGTGACCAGGAAAACAGTTTGCATAATTTTTTTTTTTTCTGGGCAGAATCTCATACATTAGCCAAGAGTTTGCGCAAGTTTCCGTAGGGATCATTGTTGTATATGTAAATGCCTGGAGGGTGGTTATTTTTTCGGGGATCAGTTAATGTCACTAATAGAAAAATAATATCTGATTATTGTTAGATTTTTTGCTTTTTTTGTTTTGTTGTTTTTTTTTTCAAAAATTCACATTGCCACCTCTTACAAGGGCAGCCCTACATAGCTAAATACATAAAAATAACTATTTGTATCTTAAAATAAGTGTTGTGAACTTGAGTTGTTTGGACTGTGGCATTTTTCTAGATTTGGTCTCTTGTCAGCCAGATTTTATTTTTTTTACTGTGATAAATTCCCATCATGTCTGGTACGTTATTGTTTCGGTTAAATGTTCAATAATTTTATGGAGACAATCAGTTCTTGTAATCTCATGCTGAACTCTGCTTAATAGGTACTAAAAGTGTTTAACTGTTCCTCCAAAAAGCCCTTTCTCCTCTTATTTTCTGTGTCAGATCTTGGCACTGACACAGAAGAAATTCCCTGTAGAGCCACTCTCCAACCATTGTTCTAGCTGAAGAAAAGGTGAAAATGGATCCGTGGTGGCAGAAAAAGAAACAGTGAGAGATTTGAGTGGTTTGTTTGACAATAATGACTTTCACGTGGAATGAAAAAAGACAGTGCAGACATAAATTTTCAGCCACATTTTTAGCTGTCCGAATGCATAGTCCTGTAAAGGCAGCGCTTTCTTACAGAAAGAGTGTCATATGAAACCCCACAAACTCGGGGTGTTTCTAAGCCTCTTTCTGGTAAGTCAGTCATTTATGGTATAAAAGTCATTTTTGTTGGTTTTTTTTTTAAATTTACTGAACATGGGATATGTCTAAGAATGAGCTGGGGATCCTTAAATCTGTATAGTGCGTTATATATCTATCATGTTTTTAAGATGATGAAGATTTTAAAATGAGGCATTACATGAAGCTTGCGCCCAGCTTTGGGGAATCTTGATTTTTCTGCGCTCACAGTGGAGGGATCCAACTGAGGAACTCGTGTACGCACACTCGCCTTTCCTGATCAGTGGGCCACTCCCATGCGTGACGTGTCGATGGCACAAGTCTTGGGCCCATTTATACCTGGGTACAATGTATAATTACTAGAGTATGTATTGCCTCACGTCCTGGAACAGAAGTTGTTCCATTGCTTCTAGCCAGGGATGTCAGTTTAGTTTACACTGGTTTCCATTATCATTGCTGATGTGTTGAGGAAGTGAATTTAATAAGCAGGGTAAACAGGTTTTGTTTCCAAACGCTGAGATAGGTGATTATAAGACTGGTGCTTGGCTGAACCTCGGAGAGTCTCTTCAGTTTTCTGGCAAGAATTCTGAGGGCAAAGAGGGCTGTTTGAAAGCAGGCATAGACTTGCTGTACAGCCCATTTCAACCGATTCTTCACAATTTTATTTGGAACAAAAGTCAGCCAAGATATTGTAACTGTTGCTTTCAGCTGGCAGAGTTATTTCTTGCTCTTGCTAAATAATATTGACCAACATGTGCTACTGATAAAATTCTGACTGTTAATTCAACGGTGTTCAGGGAAGTCTCCGTGTATTTTAAGTGGCTTTAAGTGCTGCATTTTATATTTTCTATAGGATCTACTAGTGTTTACTTAGTAGCCAGTTTTTGGAAGAGGGAATGAGAGGAGGGAAGTGGCCTCCTGTATCTTAGGATGAATAATAGTAATAATGACTAGCATAATAGTCATCACTTATTCAGTGATTTTTTTTTGAATGTCAGCTACATATGGCAATCTTAAATAGATCACTTACTTAGTATCTACTCTTATGTAGGTTGATAAGGCAATGTTACTGAAAGGACATTATTGGATGATAAACGTCAGTTTGTTTCCCAAATGATTAGACATTTATCTGTTTCTATAAAGAAGCAGAGAGAAGTCCATCCTCAGATTTTTAGATAACTTTTTAGACTTTAAAATAAGGCTTATTTATGGGAAATACTTTTGCTTCTTCAGGAAAGTTTCCACATAATTTACATGAGTTAAACTGTCAGTGCTCCCCAGCGGTCTCAGTTTATGTCATGCTGACTTCAGACAGGCTATGATTTTAGCAGATTCCACTGGAAACTCTGAGAGATTAGAACCCAGGTCTGTCGTGCCATCACTGCACCCCGTTCCTAGCACAGTGCCAGGCACAGAGTGGACCTTCAAATAGTTATTCCCAGAATTGAACTGAATTGAATTTACTACTGAAATTTTATTACTTGCAAAAACCATACCAGAAGTTACTGTCATGGCCAAATGTGCCTTCCCCTAAAATGAAGTTCATGAAGGATTGATTGTTGATAGAATCAGATGGGCTCAGAAACTATTTAAAGAGTTAAAAATAGTTGAGGTCCATCCAAACTAACAGCAGGTATATCAAATTTCACATTGATTCGATTTAAAATGGCTCAGATATAAAACCATAAAAAATGTGAGTAAATACTCTGCCTATCAAGGCTTGTTATATAATTACATGGTTCCACCATGGTTCGTATTCATAGAAAACTATTATAAAGGATCATTTCTGCACAAATTCCTTCACCAAGACTTAGTATCTGGGAGGTGAATATCCATGTTTCTAAATGTTAAGCCTCTTGAATGAATAATTCAATCAAATTACCTTTTATTAATCAAATGAAATCGGTTCTTTGTTAATAATGAAATTTGAAAACTTTTGATTGTTTTTGGCTAATCTTCAAATAATAAAATATGCGATAAAAGCTGAACCAATTTAAAACATTTTTTGTATTTTTTCCCTAAAATCACATCTGGATTTACCAACAGATGTGCCAAGACTCAGCCATGAGTGATACATGTAACTGAGAGTTTAAGCCCCCTAAAAGCAAAATGTGAATGGCATGAAAAACAATAAAATAATGATACCATGGAGAAATTCATTGTGACTCTAAAAACTAAAGTTGCATTTTTGGGTTTTGTGTATGTTTTTTAGATAGCTAGCTAGTCTTCATACTTTCTGGTGCACGCCACAGCAGGAAAAAGACAATTATGTTGGATTTAAAGTGTACTTATATTAAAAGATGGGTGCGTCATTTTCTGTTTCAAATCCTGGCGTGCATGATTGTCCAAATTCATCACCTAAATTGCTGTTGTGAAAATCAGCATTGTGGTTATAATATATTTGAAATATGGAAAGGAAAGAAGCAGGCTGAAGAATTCTCAGTAATTCCCTCTGAAAAGTACTTGCTTGGCCAGCTACCCTAGGCTGGCCTCAAAACAATGTTTCATACAGTGGACTTTTCCTACCCTCCTCCTGTTTTCACCCAGGAAACTACCAGACAACAGAAATCATGTAGAGCCAACACAGGTGTGACCTCACAGTGGCGAGGCAATGCATTTATAGTTAAAGAAAAAATAAAACTTACAGTTTTTGAGTTGTGGGTTCAGATTTATTTTTTCTGTAGAAATTTTTTTACTTGAACCGATTTTCATGGCTGCTAGGGTTTTCAGCTGAATTTCCTTCACTCCCACCTTGGGTATTGAACCCTTACTTACACCGAGGGAGAAATTGCTCCTTTGAGAAGTCTCAGAATGCTGTGGGAGGGTGTGTGCCTTTTATAAGCTTCCCCTCCGCCTGCAGGAATAAATGAGGAATAAATACTACTAAATATGCCCCTCAGGTACGCCACCAGCTACTTACTCCTCTCCTCTCCTCTCCCTGAAGTGCCCTTATCCTTATTGTCCTCCTTTCTCCTTGTACTGCATCAGGGAAGCTCAAATTACTATTAACTCCTAAAAACAGCTTGGAGGAAAAGGAGGGACCATTTTATTAAACATACACATAGGGCGCCAATGTGTGACCCTGGTGCTGTATGAAAATAGAGTTAAGAGATTCCTTCTATCTGATCTTATATCCCCATGATCTAGTTTTAATCTGCTTCTCGGAACTAAGAGTGGAACGTCCAGCAGGGACATGACCGTCAGTAGCTACATCTGCCCAGTGGAAGATAAATTTGACTGAATAGGAAAAAAATCTAAAGAAACATTTAGACAGTTTTGAAAAAAATTTCAAAAAAAGCTTGACTGCAAGTGATAAAAGTAATGACATGAGATGGTTTTTTCAACCATATTCATGCTTAGTCACTCGAAAGAAAGCCCTGGAGTTAATGATTGAGACTTTGTTTTTGTGTTTTGAATTATTGTTAATTATTGAGACTGTGTTTTGAATGACTGTCATGATTTCTATCCTTAAACATAGTATAAAGGATAATGACAAAATATTTTAAAACTGTCATGCGCAATAAACTATGAAATTTTTTTTTCTTCTTTAACAAGGCTCAGCTTGATTTTAAAAGTGGGGCAGGGGAGACCCTCTCCATCTTCCATCAGCATTAAAGTGCATCTCTACACCTAAGTAGGCTAAAGATATTTTTTCCCCTTTGGTTTTTGGCCCACACCCAGCAATGCTCAGGGGTTACTCCTGGCTCTGCACTCAGGATTTACCCCTGACGATGCTTGGGGGACCATATGGGATGCCAGGGATCAAACCCTGGTCAGTCTCGTGCAAGGCAAATGCTCTACCTGATTACTCTGACCCTTTAAGTACAGGAAGGATATTGTTCACTTCAGAAGAACTGACTTGCCCAGATAAGTTACCTTGAACATAATATGAGTAGCTCAGGGCTCAAATCTGTGTTGTAGTTTAGAAAGACTGGGCATGCATGGATCTACGTGATCCAAGAACTTGGGAAATCGTCCGTTTTTCTGCCTTTTCTGTTTCTTCCAAAAATTAAAAGTGCATTAAAAAAAAGATTCTAAAGTGCTTACCAAAGTGATAAATTTGTTTAGATGGGAGGTTACTTAATACGTGAAATCTTTCTCACCTCCCACTCTCCACCCCCACATCAGCCCGCTCCGATTGAATCCTAGGTGTGAACACCTAGATATTTCACTCTGACTCAACTTTCCATTCTCATTCTTGATAAGCCTGACACAAATAAAATACATTTGATAGCATCTTACTGTATGTTTTAGGCATATCCAAAAATCTTCAAAAAATAGGCAAAGGGAATGAAAAACTAACAAAAGATTTTGTTACAAAAAAAATGTTGCAATTGAATATCCTTGGTAAATAGTAACTTACTGAGCATTTACTATATCCCTGGCACTGAGTTAATTGCATCCATTAGCTCACATAATACAGCAGCTCACACTTTAAAGATGGGGAAATGTAAACACTATGAGGTTAAGTAACTTGCCCAGAGTTACACCCAGCCAAATGCAGAACGTTTCAAATACAAATAGTCTGACTTCTAAATCTGATTATTAACCTCCATTTATACTGAGTCCTGAGTAAGTGAATCAGAGTACTCTGTTGTATTTAAAATAAGATAGGGTTTACATAGATATGCCAGCTTTTATTGGAGTATAAGTGCCATTTAAAGTAAGGTATGCATGTGGAAACCAGTGCTATAATTTCAGGATTTTCCTTCTAACTAATGAAGGGCATTTTCTTTGCAAGAGAATTAAGCACAAAATTGTGCAAGGATTGAAACCGCTCTCTGAAACCAGGATTACACCCACTTTGGCATGCTGTGTCAAGCACCCAGGGCATAAGGAAAGCAAAGCAGGCTCGAGTGAGTGGTTACACATTCAAATTTGAGCCTCCGCCATATATGTGGGTTAGTTTCCAAATGGACATTTGCATTGCCTTTATGTGGATGGAGTTGGTGTTTATTTGCCAAACGTGTTATTTAGATCTAGGAAAAAGACAGCATGGCCCCAGGGAAGTTTCACAATTATAACCTAACTAGGCTCCTCAACACACTTTGGATAAAGGGGCCCCAGAGTGTTTGATAAACACAGCCTCTAATAGTTCATTGCATTTAGGAAAACAGCAGTCTCAACTGTGCAGTAGCTTCCAATTGGGATTTGTGAACTGACACTGAGTGTTAGAACCTTGAGGATCTCTTCCTGGGACTGATTGGGTTGGGGGAGCAGGGGGGGGGAGCCAGAGATTATCTGGGGGGAAATCTAACTTTTATTACATCACCTAAAGTAGCACAACCTGCTACACTAATGAAATTGTGTTCTCGGTTGAAAAGGGCAATTGTTAGCCTGACTTTGTGCTCACTAAAAACATTCCCCCAATATCGTTAAATTATTGCTCTCATTTCAGATTTTTATGGCTGTGCAGCTTACCAGCCCTCATTTCTTTACGTTTCATTCATTTTCCTTGTATTGATGATTAATGGAGGATGTCGAATGTTAGAGTGAGCAGGCATCAGCAATTGCAAGATCATAATTAGTTTAGCTGACGAGGGCCTCTGATAGCACTTGCATCTGGATGGAAAAATTACCCTATAGGGAACTGGCTGCTCACCAGGTCTTTTTAGTGATACATTGTGAAACACCCGATGAATCAAATGCCCTTTCAATGCCAAGAAAGTGTTCCAGTCTTGAAGCCAAAATTATGTCTGCAGAAAGCTTTCCATTTGAAATGTATCAGAGTACAATTATAACCATTGTATTTTCTTGGCAGGGATACCACAAGTCTACAGTATGGACTGAAGTTAAATAAATTGCCTAAATTTCATGAATCCCTGAAATTTTGACCTACAGTGCTTGTAATTTTAAATTTATAACAAAATTGGGTTCCAGCAAGACTTTTGTCCACTCCTTATCTCACATGCATATTTATCATGAAAGACTTTGCTTCCTAGAGAAAGCAGAATCTCAGTTCCGGCTGTCTTTTTTTTTTTTTCTTGGTAGCAAGAGAATTCCATTTCCTGCCTGTTAGTATTTGTGACTACAAACACAGCCTGACTTTTGTTTCAATGAGAAGTTTAATGGAATCATTACTTGATAGCAAGAATAGAACAAGCAATACTAATTATCTACTTTTTAAGTGTGCCTAGATTATTTTGGAATCTGGTGATTACAGAATTCAGCCCACTGAAATCAATTTGCATTCGGAAATGCTCGTGATTTCCAAGTCTGAGTCAAATAAAATAAATAACCACTGATGGGACAGTGTTGTCTGGCTAGCACAGGCAACTCATAGGGTTCCTATTAGTAATATTGTATTTGTAGTTTGCGCAAGCTTCTACTAGTCCTTTATAGCTTTAAGGAGTAGTGTTTGCATTTAGATTTTCTAATTGCAATCCCGAATGACCAGGTCTTCTCTTCTCTACACTCTTACGTTGTGTGAATGTCATAGAAAACAACACCAAATGGTTTACACGTACGTTTATTTCAAGTCTGACTGTGTTTTAAAGTTCAGGTGGCATGTGTCTCTCCTCTTCCATAGTATATTAAACATATTGCAATGTTCTGTCTTTTGACTTTTGTTTTGACACATTTAAAAGGTATATTTTAGGGTTCAGCATCAAGGGGCCATCATTAAAGGCACAAAACCCAAAGTTCAAAAAGTTAAAGCTGTTCCTGTGAAAAGCCTTTGGTGTTGCCCACACCTCATCCATCACTGTAGGGTTAATTATAATGAAAATCAGCGGTGCCTATTAAACACAATTGAACCTGACCTCATTATGGGCAGTGTGGTTTTACACTGTCATTGTTGCCAGTCGAAAGACAAAACTCCTGGGCTGATTTGGGCTAACTCCAATGATCATGTGACTCACCTCTGACCTTACCATTTTGTTGGTTTTTTTTTCTCATTTCAGAGGCGTCGAGGCTCGGGCGTTTTCTGTGCCAATTGCTTGACCACAAAGACCTCTCTCTGGCGAAAGAATGCAAATGGCGGATATGTATGCAACGCGTGTGGCCTCTACCAGAAACTACACTCGGTAAGACCTTGTTCCTGGGCGTCAGAAAATGCTTTTAAATGCAGCCTGGGCTGGATGTGAGGAGTGCCATTCCCTGGCTTGCACTGTCTGCCCCTTCAGAGTTTCATACCGTCACCCAGAGCACACATGTGATTTATGGTGAAGTGGCTTTAAAAGTGATGGGGAGATACTTTCGAGAACATTAGTGATGCGTTCCGCTTTTCTTGATAGAAAAAGAAGAAGGTGATTGATTTCTGGGAACTTCCCATATCAGATGGCCAATCTCATGCTTATCAGAATTTGGAAAAATTCCTTTAGTTAGGAAGGGGAACCTTATTAAAAGATCAAACATATGGGGCTAGAGCAATAGCACAGCGGGTAGGGCGTTTGCCTTGCACGCGGCCGACCCGGGTTCGATTTCCAGCATCCCATATGGCCCCCTGAGCACCGCCAGGGGTAATTCCTGAGTGCAGAGCCAGGAGTAACTCCTGTGCATTGCCGGGTGTGTGACCAAAAAAACAAAGAAAAAAAAGGTCAAACATAGAATTTTTGTGTGTGTGTGGTGGGGGATGCTAAAGCAATGTTCAACCATATAAAAGGGCAGGGAAAGCATGGTTCATTTCTGGTTTCCACTTGGAACTTTTCAAGGTCACACTGGCTGTTTTGGGGACTGGAGGTTACTGCAGAAGGGTACTTCTACAGCAGCACCCCCGAACAGCAGGTGAACTGCTGCTGTGTGGCAAATGAGTTTTTAGGGCACAATTAGTGGGGCCTGAGTAGCACGCAGCAGAGGAGAGGAAAGTACAAAAGTGCTGTGTGTTTTAAGATTTTATGGCTCACTGAGGTGTACTTCAAGTTGTTTGCCCCCACATTTTAGTCAGAATCCTGTCGTGAAATTTAAACTCACACGTTCCCCTATCCGAATAGCCACTTAACTTCCTGAATGTTATTTGTTTAGTTTAGAAAGTTTATCCACTGACAAGAGCTGCCTTCAAACTAGGAATACCCTCGTTAGTAAACAGAAACCTATTTCCCTCGGCCTTTTTCATTTTGTTTGGCATTCTCCCATAGCTCTTAGCACAGGCCAATGAACAGATTACAGCTACGGGGAATACAATTTTAGACAAGGCCTTTTCGTAAATGGACCTATGGAAGCACTCTTGTTTTAAATGGATGCTGCCAATAATACTAATTGGTGGTAAACTGTAAAACACTTAGTGATAGGGTTGGACAGATAGTGCAGCAGCCAAGGGACTTGCTTTACATGCATCTCACCTGGGTTCCATCTCCGGAACCCCGGATGGTCTACATAGACTGCCAAGGATAATCCCTGAACACCACTGGATGAGGCACGAATATAAAATAAACCTTAGTTATTTCTAGTATGTCGCTCATCGAAGGAGTCTCCTCTTCGTGTCCCCTTATTTTATTTTCATCTTCATCATTTAAACACAGCAGTAAGCATTCATTTAATGAGTATTGGCATTAATGATTTTAATTGAACTGTAGCTAGTCATAGGTGAAAATTTAAACTACTGATCACCCAGCTATGATCATTTAATAACTGATCTAAGCTAAACCCTTTTTTTTAAACAATTTTCTCATGTTCATCTTCCCAGAGAGACAAGATGTTTTTAGGTTTAAGATTCATTTTAAGGGCCAGAGAAACAGGACAAGCATTAAGTGCCTTGCATGCAGCTCATCCTCTCAATTCCTGGTCCTCTGAGAATACTACTAGGTGTATCTTTGGAGCACAGAGCCAGGAGTAGTTCCTAAGCAATGCCATATATAAAAATGAAAAATTAAAAATTGTTGCCATTATGAACTAAAATCAAAGTTATGTGTACATTCTATGTCAAACACAGTTGCAAAACATTGATGAGTTTAAAAAGGTGTGAGGACTGAGAAAAATAGCTCAAAGGGGTAGAGCGCTTGATTTGTATGCAGAAAGCTCATGTTTGTCTCTTGGCACCACATGATTCACCAGGCATTCCCAGTATATGGAGTATCTCCCAGCGCAGGTCTAGCCATATAAACAAAATAAAAATAGTAATGGTGAAAATATTAATACAAATTTTAAGATTTTTTTAAGATGGAGAGTAAATAAATACCGCATCTTTAAAATGTGAATAAAAGCTCTTATAAGACCATCCTTGTTCGAACCCAGAGATTAAGGCGCTCACCTACCACTTTGCTAGGTTGGACGTAGGTTTGGTCCAACCCCTGAGTATCACAGAGTGTGGCCCCAAAACTTAAAAAAAATAAAATAACATACTGGACAAATAAGGAGAACATACAGTATGTTTGTACTGAAAACTGTAATTGTATTGTCAGAAATAATTATGTTATCCCACTTCCCTTCAGAATACCTCTTTGAGAAGAGAAGGATCCCAAATGTGATTTATATGAGTATTTTGTTTTCTTTGTAAAAGATACATCTTGAATTAAGGTGTATCCTTCTTAAGAATAATTCACAAATTACTTAGTAATCCATAATTTCTTTAGATTTTTTTTCTGGATTTCAGTAATATTCTAGAAAAATCTGCTCTGGGCTCATTTAAAGTATCTGATATTTTTATCTTTAGATTTTAGTCACATAGTCATATAATATACACATCTGTTGAACAGGTATGTAAATAGCAGTTCTCAAATGCGTAAGCTGAATAAAATGCCCAAACTGAGCAAAAGTCAGCATTCAGTTTCATTAGATTAGGTGAGAGATTGGCTCTATGAGCAAGGCCACAGATCCCCTTGAGATGGTTTTCCGTATCCGGTTTCCTCACGTTTCTGTCAGTTGTTCATTGATTATTTATGCTTGGGTATTGAATATTTCATGATAACATTTACCACTATTTAGAAGGACGTATGCATTGGTCTGCTCAGGTTACCATCACTAAATACTCCAGACTGGATGGCTGAAACAACAAAAATGTATTTTCCCACGGCTCTGGGGCGGCACAGTCTGAGGTCAGAGTCTCACTTTTGCTGAGGCTCTTCCTGGCTTGTGGCAGTGGGTCTCACTGTGTCCTCATTTCCCCTCAGTGAGCTCCTGAAGACCTAATCACCTTATACGTTCACGTTTGGGGTTAGGGCTTCAACACATGGATTGGTGGCGAGAGGAGTGAGACCCAGTTAGTCTACAACACTGTATAATTTTTTGCCAGTTGCCCTCAGAACCTATCACCCCTGTGTTGACATCTCAGGGCATGATTCAGAAGCATTGAGAAATCGTTTAGGAAAGGAAAAAAAATAAAGTTCCTTTCCTCAAGTAACTTTCTACACAGTTTTATCACTACGTGATGCAATTCCAAAACCTATTGAGTTTGGAAAAGCTGTTCCCAAGTAGATTAAAAGTTTTCCGTCCTCCCTGCAAAGATGAACATGATTTAATTAGGCTAACATAGTGCACTTCGGTTACTTCCTCTGATCCTGCTTAGGGCAAAAGGAGAAGACTTAGTAAATCTATAGCATAAAGCCTACCCCTCACTTTGAACTTCAGCATGGTTTATATTTGTGAGGAAATTGTTAATGCATTTTAATGTGTTTTTTCATGTACGCCTTTTATGTATGGTGTGTGTGTTCTCTCTGCAGACTCCCAGGCCTTTAAACATCATTAAACAGAACAACGGTGAGCAGATTATTAGGAGGAGAACAAGAAAGCGCCTTAACCCAGAGGCACTTCAGGCTGAGCAGCTCAACAAACAGCAGAGGGGTGGCAGCGAGGAGCAGGTCAACGGAAGCCCCTTAGAGAGGAGGGCAGAAGATCATTTATCTGAAAGTCACCCGAGAGAAATTCCGCTCCCGAGCCTGAGCAAATATGAAGCCCAGGGTTCATTGACTAAAAGCCATTCTGCTCAGCAGCCAGTCCTGGTCAGCCAAACTCTGGATATTCACAAAAGGATGCAACCTTTGCACATTCAGATAAAAAGTCCTCAGGAAAGTACTGGAGACCCAGGAAATAGTTCATCCGTATCTGAAGGGAAAGGAAGTTCTGAGAGAGGCAGTCCCATAGAAAAGTACATGAGACCTGCGAAGCACCCCAACTATTCACCACCAGGCAGCCCCATCGAAAAGTACCAGTACCCCCTTTTTGGACTTCCCTTTGTACATAATGACTTCCAGAGTGAAGCGGATTGGCTGCGGTTCTGGAGTAAATATAAGCTCTCTGTTCCTGGGAATCCGCACTACTTGAGCCATGTGCCTGGCCTACCAAATCCTTGCCAAAACTATGTGCCTTATCCCACCTTCAATCTGCCTCCTCATTTTCCAGCTGTCGGATCAGACAATGACATTCCTCTCGATTTGGCGATCAAGCATTCCAGACCTGGGCCAACTGCAAACGGTGCCTCCAAGGAGAAGACGAAGGCACCGTCCAATGTAAAAAATGAAGGTCCCTTGAATGTAGTAAAAACAGAGAAAGTCGATAGAAGTACTCAAGATGAACTTTCAACAAAATGCGTGCACTGTGGCATTGTCTTTCTGGATGAAGTGATGTATGCTTTGCATATGAGTTGCCACGGTGACAGTGGACCTTTCCAGTGCAGCATCTGCCAGCATCTTTGCACGGACAAATATGACTTCACAACTCATATCCAGAGGGGCCTGCATAGGAACAATGCACAAGCAGAAAAAAATGGAAAACCTAAAGAGTAAAAACCTTAGCACTTAGCACAATTTAATAGAAATAGGTTTTCTTGATGGGAATTCAATAGCTTGTAATGTCTTATGAAGACCTATTAAAAAAAAAAATACTTCATAGAGCCTGCCTTATCCAACATGAAACTCCCTTATTTTATTACGCTTTCTTTCAATGAGTAGGTTACCAGGATTCAATGGTCAGTGAGAAAACGTGGAAGATGGTCAATAGTCATGTTTCAGGACCTAGTAAGTCAGAGCCATCTTGGCAGATGCGTCCTGTAGAAACCATCCATAAGAAGGATCACCAGACTATAATTACGTGTGTGAAGGAAGAGATCAAAGCTGTCTAGGATTTGGAAGGGTTTACATATTTTATTAAAGCAGTATAGGGCTGGCCATTGGCCCCTTTGTTCAAAACCCAGAACTGTTTGTCTACACTTGGAAGGATCATGAAACTGGGCAGATGAGGAGACATCCCATCTTGAGGGCCGTGAAAGTAAATGACGCCCTTTGACACTGTCTCGAGAATTCTCATCAGCTAAGTTTCAGATTGAGACCTAGAAACGTGAGCTGGGTGAGGCTTGTGAGAGAGCAACACGAAAGGTGACAGATGGCAGCACGATGTTTTTTTGGCCAGCCCTGCCTGTACATACACATGCACACCCTCTCTGATATTTTTGTCCTTTAGATGTTCCAATACTCCTCTCAAAAGTAGTTCTTTTGTTTGCAATTTAGGTTCCTTTTATCCAAATATATGTGCATTTAAAAAAAAAAAACAATGTCCTTGATGCTTATGTAGTAATTTTATTTTAGCCAGATATTTCTTTCTTGTATGTAATGAACCCGTTTTGGATTTATTTTTTAAGCCTCTTTTCAGTCACTAATCTCACTTGGCACATGATAACTAAAGGAATCCCCTCAGTTCAAAAGGCAAGATGGATACAAAAGTTCAGATCATGGGCTTAATTTGTTTAGAACACATGGTATTTCTCCACAAGGTAACCTGCTGTATTTATTTATTTTCTTTTGGTTAAATATAATTTCCAAACTTTGTGGTCAGGCAGCGTCTAAGGTTACGTTACCACAGACTGACAGTTGGTATATGTACCAATCAATCCCTTCATTAGATTTATACAGGTTTAGTTAAGTAGCATTAAATAGGATTCTTAGAAGTATGTCTTCATAGTACTTTTAATACTTAAGGCTTTGTAAAACTATCCATGAAGGGAAAGCTCCTCAGCATAACTGCTCAGGGAAATAGGGCTAAATAACTGAACATTAAATAATTGGTTTAAGGTGCTGTTAGTCGAGCCTCAATGCTTGCTACAAGGATGTATGTACAAGGACTGACTTTAATAATTTGCATTATATTGTCCCAACCAGTAGTTTATTTTTTGCCACGGAGATGTAGAAGATATTACAAGCTACTGGATGCACTGTCAGATTAACTTATTTCATTAAAGAAGTTGGGAGAACAAATAGGAAAAAAAAACTTATTTTTCTAGTAAATATTAATGTATTACATTTCAAATAATGGTGCCTGACATATTGAATAATTATTTTCTACAGTGTACGTATGCAACAAAGATATTCCATCATGCATTAGAGTCAGTTCTGGCTCTGCCTAGCTGTTTACATTTGCAAATGTAGCAAACAAGGTAATGAAGCAACTATTTCTATTGCAGTAGATATCTTGTGTGTGTGTGCGTGTGTGTGTGTGTGCGCGTGTGTGTGTATGTGTGTACATTAAAGTTGTAAACGGTAACATGAAACGAAAGTTCTTGATAAAATGGTATGGAAACAAGAAGGAAATGAAAATATTTTTATGCCTACTTAGGAAAAAAAGGGTAGCACTATTCATTCCAAGTACTTTTTTTTTAATTTTTAAGCTCTTAACTCACATTGTTATGCTTAAAACGATAAACATATATCCTCTTTTTATTGCTTTGTCTATGTTTCAGATGAAACATTTCAGAAATTATTTTGATAAGTGTTGCTGGAATCTGCAGCACGGATGTTTTTATCGCATTCTGTAGTCGCATTTGCACTTCATTTTTACATGCGCAATTGCTTTGTATTGTTGTGTTTTGTTTGGGTTTTGTTTCTTTTTCACAGTGCCAGGTCTTTGTTTCTTAAAGTTGGATGGCAGGTAGAGTTCAACCAGTTTCTTGACTGTTATAGTGAATGAAGTTAAAAATGTCTTTCTGATGTCTTATTGTCATTTTCATTCTTGCATTTTCATTGTCATGTAAAAAGACAGAGAGAAATCAGGACTCAGCCTTCTGCTTCAGTTTTCTATTTTAAAGGCCCTATTCTGATCTCACCTGTGCATGTCACAAGCAACTCTATATTCACATAAACGGAAATAAAGAGATGGAACGAGGAGCTTTGACATTCAAATTATGTCATGTAATTTATCTTTCTTAGGAATTTTGATGAATGCATCTCAAAATGTACAGGCAGATGTGAGAGGTGGTGATTTGAGAACTTAAAAAAAAAGGATTTCCCAAACAAGAGTACAGTGTTTCATTTTTTTCAGTTTAAAAGACTAATAAAAGGGCATGACAAATTCTCAAGCCACATTCTATCAGCATATAATGCCAGGAGCTTGATTAACTTGAGCAATATTATAAAATAGGACATTTGGCAGGGAGGGCAAACTACTCCTTAAACAATTTCTCCAGGGGGTGAGACACAAATAGTAGTTCATTTTTTGGCATATGTGCCTTGTTTTATATCAACTTTTACCCCTTTTCACCATTATACACTATTTGATGAGAAGAAAATGTTGCTATTTCTTTTGTAGATGACAATTTGCCATCACACTATGATCCCCTTCTTTGGAGCATTGCAAAGGCCTTTCTTTTGGAATCTCAAGATGCATTATGAAAGTGGATTATAATTTTTGTTTGATTTTAAAATGTCTGAGTGTTAAGAGAAAAAATGTTAAAGGAAAAATTATTTTCTCTTAAGTTCCTATTTTAAAGGGCCTATTTGAGTAACCATGTGTTATTATTATTTGGAAAACATTAAAGTTTATTTAGGAATTTTCCCTCTTGGAAAAGACTTCCCCTGTGATGAAAACGTTCTATGCCCTCTGAAATTGTCATGCCTTTTAAAAAATAGTACATTTTTTTCAGATAATTTGTTTAGATTCTGACTTGAACTTTGGATCAGACTTGAATACACAACCAGCTCATGCATTCTCATTCTCCCTTTTCTAGCTCTTTCTCTCTTCATATCTCACCAATATATTCAGACTATTGTTGGAGACAGGAAAAAAATACATAAAGAATCAGTCCATCTCAGAAGGCTGTGGATTGTTTTGACACTACACGACTCTTAAGTGTATGAGAAAAAGGATGGAGCTTCAAATATTAACATGTTCATTCTGTAGTTCAAAAGGAAAAGGGTGTACCAATTCTTTCTACATGACATTATTGAGATGTTCTTTTAAAAAATCAACTTTTAAGATAGTGATATTCTGTTCTAAACTGTTCTCTTTTAGTAAAGGTAGATTTTAGATAACAAGCATGGGGATTCTTTTCTAAGGTAATATTAATGAGAAGAAAAAGAAAGTGATTCTGTTTAACAGCTCTTTGTTGAAGCCTGTGGTAGCACATTAGGTTTATGATTGCACATGTGCACATAATCTCTTATGATCCAATGCAAATACAGCTCCAAAATGTTTAATGTACATATGTTTTTTAATGCCTGAGGAAATAAGTTTCTCAATAAATTGAAGAGTATTGATACTGCTATCAAAATAATCATTAGCTTCTTGCTGTGTGGCTGCAAAACATCACAGGATGACGTATCTTGATATCTCTGAATTGCCTACCTGTGTGTAGTGAATGAGGATCAACAAAATTCTAGAGGGTCAGTATCTGATACCCCGCTATGGAAGCATGGGGATAAACAACCCGATGGTAAGCTTCTGCGCTGTATATCAGCTGTTTTTCTAAAGTTTACAGGAGTTTACAGCTTCCTGTCTTGGGGTCGAGGGCTCTGGCAAAAATAGCACGAGCCATCTTTAATGAGCAAGTAGCTGAAACTTGCTGATTGCCCGAGATGACAGGCGAAAACAGGAATTGAAATTTGACCTGAATATAAAAGGAAATATGCTAACCAAAGGTAGGTACTCTTAGGTGGCATTCTACCACATGCAACTGTAAGCGAGAAGTTTAGAGAGACATGCATCAGGACTTTGAAGGGCTGTGTAATTTTCCCAAAGAAAGACTTGGCCAAGGGCAGGAGGCATGGCTTCTTGGCAGAGCACTTCCTTTTGGTTTTTCATTGCCGTTTCATAGACAGTGGACTCATATGTTCCTCACAGTTGTGCAATTGTTCAAAAGCATCCAGGATTATTTACAGTAATTAGGATCTCCAGAAGATACTAGGGCAGAAGGATGTCAGGTCAGGGACGAAGAAAATGTGAAAATCAAGATTGATCCACACATACAAACTAGATTCTGTATTCCCATGTGTTCTATTGAAAGGAAAGGTAGAGCTGAAAGCTTCACTCTGCCCTCCACCAGAGAAAAACAAGAGTAACCTTACATGGAAATACTTTTTGGCCTTCATCAGAGCAAATGGTTTATCAAGATTCCTCAATCCCTAAACTAGATCCTAATTTTACCCCTAGTTTTCATTATCTGACCTGCAGCAAATCACTTTTGTGTGTGTGTGTGCCTCAGGTTCCTCACCTGTAAAATGGAAAAAAATATATTAATAATAATAATATTAATAATAATAATGGTAATGTAGTACTTGTTTGTAAAGCACTTTGCAGTCCTTGGTTGAAAGGCACCATGGGAGTGCCAAGTATTATTATATGGCAAGGGGGTTATTTTAAACTCTCAGTTCCCAAGGGCCAGAAGAGGTTGGGGTCATTTTTGTTAAAAATGAGCTGTAAATATCATAACTAGACAGCCTATAGTGTTGACTATGAAGAGGCAAAACTATTACAAGGCTAATAAAACCATAGTTTCTTAATGGCTACCAACAAGGCAAATATCACAATAACAAATGCCAAATTTCTTAAGGTGGACTCTTTGACAACATGAATAATTGTGGGTAGGGGGGAGAGGGGTGGGAAACATCTCAAAATGCCAATGTAAAATTAACTTACAGCAATATTCACCAGCAGAAAATGTCTTTCATATGGAATGATTTCATGTTGCTAAGAAAAAAATTCAATTTGTAGTCCTGATTTGAATATTAGAATGTTGGCTATAATAGTTCTGTTCTTACAACACATGGAATTTTTTTTGTTTTATTTAATTTTGTTTTCATAGTGCATGTTCATTTCTACTCACAAACATGTTCTTGGTGTATTTCTTATGCAAACAATCTTCAGGCAGCAAAGATGTCTGTTACATCTAAACTTGAATAATAAAGTTTTACCACCAGTTATACATAATGGTGTTGGTATGGTTTATATAGATTCACTTTCATCTATGTAGCTATAGGAAACATAAACCATTGTTACATGTAGTATACAGTTTCTAAGTAATTGAGATGGTGAAATCTAGTCGCCATTTTTAAAAAACATTCCGATGATTGAAAAAGCCTGGATTCTCTCAACGTGTTTTATTTTGCTTTGCCTTTTTTTACTTTAACCAATCTCTTAATAGATTTTTGTAAAAAAAAAAAATTGTAGGTTCTATAGGAAGGTTAACAATAAAAACTGTTTATTTCAAAAACATTTAATGAGTATCAAGTATTGAGTGCCAAGTATCAGATCATGATTATATAAAACATATAAAAACTAACGCTTTTAAAGTTTACTTTTGAATTAGTTCAATATAACGAGGGGAATATGGTGTTGATGGACCATTTCAAGAAATTTGAATTGATATGACTTAACTTGTTTGCTTAAAACGAGATGAATCATTGGAGATTTCCTAGAGAATAAGATGGAAAGGGCAGAAGAAATCAAAGTAAGAAGAAGGTCTTGGGAAAGAAGACTTCCCTGTTTTAAATCAGAAGGCAAAACACAAAGAGGGCAGATCATAAAGTACATAATTAAGTCACAAATCCAGATTTAGTTTGGACTTTCCAAAATAATGTACATTCTCCCTGCACACAATCCACTACAATCCCCATTTCTCGTTTTTGTGAATGACATTAACAAATCTTTCCCCCCACCCTCCATTTTTCCCTTGTTTTGAAAACAACAGACTAGACCAAGGGGCTTTTCTAATGGCAACAAACTTCTTTTTCAGCTAAAGGCAGCCTCTTTAGAAAGGAGTGTCAGCACGACACTTAATGTGATGTCTTTCCGTAGATAGAATTTGGTTCTTCCACCAGGAACCGCTGCTCAGATAAAGTTGAATCTGCCTTGTTCTCACCCAGGATTATCAGCATCTCGTTCCAGGGCAAATATGTCACCAGTTACTTACATTCATTGATTCTGATTCCTGCACCCCCACCCTCACCCCCCCCATCTCCCTGGCCCTTCACCTTTCAGTCTCCCAGCTCAGAGGGGGACGTAGTCCTCAAATCTTTGCACAGAAGTAGCAGACAGGCAGCCTGGTCTGCTGTGGAGTCCAGCTGGCGGAAGCCCTTGGAAACTGGAAAGGTAGCCTGTTGGGTATAAAAATATTGCCAAACCGGAATGCTTGTTTCTGAGAAAAACTAGACAAGGACTTTTTTTTTATAAAATTACATATTTTTATGTCAGTGACTTTTTTCGAAGCATGGTAAGTCACACAAAGCGATTGTTTGGGATAAATTTTACAATTAGACAAGCTAAGGACAACCCCTCCTCCCTCCCGGACTCCCCCAGCTTGAACAATAGTGAACTCTGGCAGTTGCCAAGGGGACTTTTGGGCAGAGGATGGCAGTTAGATAACGATTCCTCTGGGCTCTGCTCCTCAGGTTCCTTCATCGCCAGCTCTGGCAGGAAACCCAAAAGCACTGTAGCCACAGCACCTGCCTGATGATTTGGGTCCCACGTTTGTGAAGATGAAAAACACACCAAAGAGAACTAAACTCTGGAGCAGATTGCTAATTACTTTGTACTTTGGTGCTCTGTGCAAGTCCCAAGTCCACTCTCAAAAACACACTGCCAGGAACAGATTTAGCCATTCCAGAGCAACAAAGTCTCAGATGCTTTCAAAAGTGCAAAAGTCAATGTCCAATCATCTCAAATATGTTCAGTCTTCTCCGTGTCGTATTATAGGGTAAAAATAACAGAATAAAGTGAAAAAAATGATGGTCAATGGGAAGAGAAGTGTTTTTTAGAAATACACTAGAGTTGGTATTTATAATGAATAAAGAGTTTTGTTTGATTCTTTTTCAAAAATGTTAAGGCCATACCCAGTACTACTCAGTGCTTATTTCTAGCTCCATGCCCAAAAATCACTCCTGGTGGTACTCGGGGCATCATAATGTGGTACCAGGGATGTAACTGGTATCAGCTTTGTGCAAGGCCAGCACCTTACCTCCTGTACTATCTCTCTGAATTTTGCTTTTATAAAACAGTTTTACAGTAATGCTCTACAGTAAACTCAAGATGTCAGCGATCTTACTGCAACAACCAGTTTCCCAGCTTCCTAATTCAATAGCAAACCATTAAGAAATTACCTTCATCATTAGGTAAATCCTAAAGAGGGATAGCAAGCATTATAAGATAATATAACCAATTTGTTTGAACTCCTTCTATGACTAGAAGTTAACTTCCAAGTTAAAACTGAATAAGCAGTAAATTGTCAGCAGTTTTTCAGTAATGTTGATGTACTAAAAGTGCACAGATGATGGCCTTGTTCTGGAAAAATCCGCTACTTTCTATATCAAAATAATTGAAACTCTCATCATGTTTATACATTAATCAGTTCCTCATTTTTCAGGTTAGTATATTACACAATGAGCAGTACTTTTCCCAGAGGTTAAATTTATAGGTTGTAATAGATGATAAATTAAATGCATAGATAATTGTACCTTGCACAAATACTACTACTATATCCAACCTACTATTTCAAACATTTTCAGTAAAGAACTTGCTAAAAATCCTGTTTATGAGAGAGTGATAAGCATTAAATATGACGAGTAATAAACAGGTTAGCGATAAATGCTTTGAAGGGAAAGTACAGTGAAATTAAACGACGAGGATTGAATGGATTCCTTTCAACAGGCTAAGCCAAAATACAACCCTCATTTTAGATACGATATATAAGAGACCGGTAGCTAATACAGAGCCGCCTCACTAGGAGTGAAAGTGATCAATGTCTAAAAAGCAAAGAAGTGTGAAGTGAACTACAGAGGAAGAGAATATTTAGAAATTCAGTCTGAGGAGGGATTGAGGTCGGAGGAAATCAGATAACTCAGGACATTGTGGGCCACTTCAAGGACTAGGGCTTTGTTCTGTCTGCAGTGGGAAAGTATTTTAGTGTTTTGAGCAGAGGAGTGTATTTGATTTATGTTTAAATGGCACCTTCTCTTCTATACCGGAATTAAATCAGGGGAGGTGAGGATAACATGATAGAATCAAGGAAACCTGGTTGAAAGCAAATTTAGTAATCTCTGCAAGAGAGAAGGGAATCAAAAAAGCAGTTAAAATTCCAAGGAAGGAGAACAAACTAGATTGTCTGGGTGTAGGTTGTGAAAGAAGAGGCAAGAATTATGACATGACTTTTGGTCTAAGCAACTGAAAGAATAGATTGGGTGGATTAGGAAGTTAGATTTTGGAATGTGTTCCAAATAGAAACCACCCAATTAGACTGCAGGGCCTATGAGTGGGAGTTGGAAGTTGTATAGTTATTAGCATGTAGATAATCTTTAAGAATTTGAGTTTATAATTTGGGGAATAAGAGAAAAGGGTCCAATGTTTAGAATCAAGATTTTAAAAGATTATTTGGAAAGATATTTAGATTCAGAAAGATTATATTAATTTAACATTAATAGATCTTGTTTGAATAGAGGAGAAACAAAATGTTCATTTCTAAAGAGGATCATCCAGAAGGAAGGTCAGATAGAAGCAGGAAAACAGCTGGAATGATGTTCTGTAGTAGGTAAAAGATAAGGACTCAATCATGCTCAAGTTTAGAGGGAGGATACAGAGAAAAAGCAAATAATTCATGTAAGGTTGGCGAAGCTAATGATATAGATACAGAGGTATAGATATGATGTCCTCCAAACTCCTTGCTTCATGAAGTGTTAACTGCTATTCAAAAACCAGGCAATTCAGACATTCAGGGCTTGGAGTGGGGTTAGGCCCGCAGCTCAAGCAGGAGAGTACAGGTCTCTGATGCACAAAGCCCCGAGTACTATCCCTGTCAACCTATAGTTTCCCACACATCATCAGGCATCGCTCTGATGGCCCTGAGCACCAACGTCAGTGTGAAGCGTCAAGCCCACACCACCAGGCTGTGTTATAGCTGGAATTCTCACACATACACACACACACACACACACACACACACACACACACACACACACACATGCGCGTACAAGCACATGCTTCTGGCACAACTGGAAGTGGCCCCTATAAAAAAAAATAAACCAATATAGCTTTGTTGTATTCTGATTTCATTTATTACTTTAAAAAAGTTAGAAAAACTCACTTGAATGAAGATGATTATTTTTGTTTTGTTTTGTTTTTTTATTAATGAGTCACCATGAGGGTACAGTTACAGAGTTTTGTGCCTGTGTTACAGTTATACAATACTCGAATACCCATCCCTTCACCAGTGCCCATTCTCCTCCACTGATGGCCCCAGTGTCCCTCTTCCCGCCCCCGTGCTGTCTCCCCACCCCCCTCCTCCGGGACAGGGAATTCCTTATTGTTCTCTCTCTCCTTTTGGGTGTCATGGTTTGCAATGGAGATACTGGGTGGCTATCGTGTTCAGTCTATAGTCTGCTTTCAACCTGCCTCTTCCATCCTGAGTGGATCCTCCACTACACTTTAGTTGGTGTTCCCTTCTCTATCTGTGCTGCCCTCTCCCCCAGCATGTGAGGTCAGCTTCCAAGCCGTGGAGCAGGCCTCCTGGTACTTATTGCTACTATTCTTGGGTGTTAGTCTCCCGTTCTGTTGTTTTATATTTCGCTGATGAGCACAATCTTTCTGTGTCTGTCTCTTTCTTTTTGACTGATTTCACTTAGCATGATACTTTCCATGTTGATCCACTTATATGCAGATTATTTGAATCTCACTGTTAACATTGCTACTGTAGAACTCTGCATCTGTTTTCAATATGTGTGGTCAGTTTGGAATATTGGTTATTTTTAAATTATATTTTGAAAGATAGACTGGAGCGATAGCACAGCGGGTAGGGCATTTGCCTCCTCGTGGCTGACCCGGGTTCGATTTCTCCATCCCTCTCAGAGAGCCTGGCAAGCTACCGAGAGTATTCCGCCTGGCAAACTAACTGTAGCATATTCAATATGCCAAAAACAGTAACCACAAGTCTCACAATTGAGACAGTACTGGTGCCCACTCAAGCAAATCGTTGAACAATGGGACAACAGTGCAGTGCAGATTTTATAAGATAGTCTTGCTATGCTATTAAAGCATACCATTGGAAACATAAACTGCTTAGTTTTTCTTAGTATATTACAAATTCTTGAAGTAGCATACAATCCAAAGTAAAGTTTCTACTAAGGTTTCCTCAAAAATTGCTTTTTGAATGACTTGGTTCATATTTTTTGAGTACTGATTCTGAACTCAAAACTCTAAAGGAATGAAAAAGAGAGTGAATACGTTACAAGATAACTTAGTCATAAATCTTTTCTCACTTTGGATCATTTACTGAACCCTTATAATTACGTTAATTAATTAATTTGTTTGTTTTAGCACAAAGCGGGCTTTCTAGTCTCAGTAAAGTTTCACTGGAATTTTCAGAAAATCATACCTATTATTCTCTACCTGACTTTTAAAGAAAATAGAATCCTTTGTTCAGTGGAAAGGGTTGAATGTTTGTTAGCAGCTGTCATAACTTCTAAGGCAGCTGTAGTAACTTACAGGACAGTGTCTTACCTTGGATAACTAAAAAAAAAAAAAATACCGAAAATTGAAATCCAAGTAAGGATAGAGAATGAAATTGGCTTAGTTTCCTACACTATATTTCCCTTGACTTGCAGTTCAGCCTCCAGTGTTTCTTTATCAGTATTTTCTTTGTTCATATTGGCCATCCTTGCTCTATAATCTAGCTATCATGCATCCTATGTGCATACAAACATTAAGCTGAGACAAGCCCCGTCTGAGGACAATGTGGCAAATGTTTGCCCACTGAAAAACCTATTAGAATAGGTTGCCTAATACCCTTACATTACCTACTGATAATAGCAATTCAGACTTCAGTGTTCTCAAATGCAGTGGGGAATATTTCGTTTTCTGAATGGGTGCCTTTGGCCCTGGTTTCCCAGACAGTCTCATATTTAAAAACTGCAGTAGGACTTTTCTTGGTATCTTAGGTTGAAACCATCCACAACAAAAACACTGAAAAGACCTTCTCAGTTGATTCTATCTGGTAGAGCCACCTAATGTTTCAATGACTCTAATGTTAAGGGCATTTTCATGCCCAAAAAGAAATAAATGACTACTTATTTCTAAAGACATGAGTTCTTCGTGATGACCAATTTTGGCTGTCCTAAGTAGTAGAGCAGAAATGCAATCCAGAAGCATTTCTCCTGATTTTAATCAATAACTGTAATGCAGTGGCACATTTTTATTGCAGTTCATTACAAGATGAACACATCATTTCCCATCACCCACAACTTGCTGGTTTTTTTCCCCAAACTATGTTCATTTACACTCAAGTATTGAAACCAATAAAACTTCCTTCTTTCAACTTTACTGCCCCTCCCAAACACTTTAACCTCAGAACAAACTCTAACGTGTTTTATAACAACAATTGTTCTTTTCAAGATGAATGCCAGTAAGCAGCCCTTCATGAACACACTTATAAAACACCCTTTCACAGAGAAATTTATTTTAGTGCTTCTTAAAGGTAAAAGCACCAGAGAAAGGAGCACTGCCCATCGACATGAACCATTAACCGTGATTTAGATCATTAATATTTTAAGTGGGATTAGGAGAAAAAAATATCAACATCTGATAGGCATTAATAACTGATTTTTTAAAAATATAACTTTGGTCTGCAAGGAAGACGTGAAGATAGCAATAAAAACCAAACTAAATAACAACCTCCAAACTTGCTTTAATATACTGACTTCTATTTTGGGGAGAACTTTCATGGAATTCTTGGAAAAGTCATATAAACAGTTCTCATAATATCAAAAACTTGAGATCCTAATAATGAATGTTTAAGATCCAATCATCCATCAAAAGGAATCTTTATTCTCCCTATTTAAACTGTGTTTTTCTCGTAAAGACATGTTTGTTTATAGACCATGTTTATTAATAGAAATAAATACATGTTAATACTTTGCATTTTGGCAAGTCTGTTTACATGTAATCAGCCATTTACCACTTACCAAATATACAAAGTTTATGAAAACAGCCAGTGCAATCTCCACAATCTTATCATAAGCTAAAACGCTAAGACTGGTTGGCTCTCTGGGGCTAAAATACAGTTCTTTCATATGAGAATTTGATTTTGTATCTTCTAGGAGCTGGCACATTTTATGTTTCCCATGATGACTAAATCAACATGACTTTATTGGTAAACTATTCTAGAAATTCTATCGGTGATATATAACATCTATATAGAAGGAATCATTATACATTGATTTTTCTGCATGAAGGATTTTGTAGTAAAGAAACAACCTTGTTTAATTTTTAGATTGTCAAAATTTAACCTTTAAAATGTTTTTAAAATTTTTCATAGGAAGAGTAAGCAAATGAAAAAGTTTTACTTAACATATAAAAGATGGAACCAGCAATATGATATGAGAAATCTGCTTCAAGACTAAAAACAAAAAAAGCTGAAGATTTCTATAGAAGATACAATGTAATTTATGTCATATTTGACAATAAGGACCAGAATTTAGGTTATCTTCATATCTCTTCTGCACAAAGAAGCTGTGTCTGATTAATTCTTATAATAATTAATTTTGAAAAACTTTAATATACAATGATCTACATATATAACTAGTATCCCTATATGTTTTCTTTTATTATTATTTCTATCTTATATAAAGATAAAAATTTAACAGATTATTCTAGAGAATCTAATGATAGTAAATCATTGGGAGATAAACCTTTGAACATGTCTATATATTGCCTTGAAAGGTCAGTTATTTTCCCCATCCAAGTTTGGCTATATTTTCTTAAACACAGAAGAATCTAAGAGAAAAAAATGAATACATTTGCATCCTTTGATAGTATGTAACAGAGTTGAAATATATCCAGCCAACAGTATGCATAAGGCCCTCAAATTCATGTATTGCCCTTGATCATCACAGGTCAGACATTTATGTATTTTGTCAGCTGCCTGTATCCATCTGCTTATATTTAGCAGGTCATGAACAATGGCAGAAAATAGTTTACTCTTCCCTGGTAGATAACTTGTAAAAAGGAAATTACTTCTCACTACAAGTTATGATTTAGTTACATCTAACAACATGATCATACCTTTTTGCAGAAAAGTATTAAATTTTATTTTTCAGATTTATCATTTAAATCTAATTCAGGATGATTTAAATATGAGTTCACAAAAGAAAGATCTATACTTTTAGCTTACGATCAGAGACAAGAAATTCACATTAAAAAGTAAACTTAAAAAATAGATTATTAAAAAATAGATTGTTTAAACTATATGTATAAAGAAACAGTGCACAATATTTTTAATGCTTTAAAATAATGATGGTGAAAGTGTCAAAGATTTTAAAATTCCGGAAAACCGTTTTGGTTCTGATGCAATATTTTATGAATTATTACAAGCTTCCTTCTTTCCCAAAACATGAAGGAGTATATCAGAAGTTCCACTTTGGGCAGTGTATACTTTTGATTAAAGTGGGTTCTTTCTTTAGAAGATCAGAACAAATAATTGTCAATCTGTCCTATTATGACCAATCTGTTTCTTATGACCAATTTCTGTTTTCTATATTTTTATTATGACCAATTTCTATTATGACCAATTTCTGCTTTCTCTTTTTTTAATACATAAAAGACTGATGTCACAGGAAATTTTATCTCCAATGACTTGCCTTTGGTCAACTTCAGAAAATAGTTTACCTACCAGAAGAGGGCATAACTACTAGAATGTCTTTGTTGCTTAAGATGAATAAGGACTGAATTCTTCGAAGAGCTTCTAACATTGTATCTGTGTCATTCAGAAACATGCAAGAACAATTGGCTTGGAAAGAGGGTTACTGGCAAAGAAGCAATTGAAGTTGGAAAGAAAATCTACTTCTCATCAAATGTGGAGAGAGTAATCTTGCAAAAGAAGATGGGAGTGGGGGAGGAGAGCACCAGAGCTAGGGTGATGTAGTAGCCTATGCATCTGTCACTGTCACTGTCATCCCGTTGCTCATCGATTTGTTCCAGCGGGCACCAGTAACGTTTCTCATTGTGAGACATATTGTTACTGTTTTTGGCATATCGGATACGCCACGGGTAGCTTGCCAGGCTCTGCCACACGGGTGAGATACTCTCGGTAGCTTGCCGGGCATTCTGAGAGGGGCAGAGGAATCGAACACGGGTCGGCTGCATGAAAGGCAAATGCCCTACCGCTGTACTATCGCTCCAGCCCAGCTATGCATATTAAGAAGTTTTTCAGGAAACTCATATATACTCATTAGGGAGAAAAGTGATAGACATAGACGCACATTACAGATATAGAAAGGGGCATAGGAGTGCCCTTTTAACCTTCAATCACCTTTTTCTTTATTACCATACTAACACTATCAGGGGTAGTGTTAGTATGGTAATAAAGAAAAAGGTGATTGAAGGTTAAAAAAATGGTCTCTGTGCAGGAGTAGACAGTGGCCACTGTCTACTGTCCAGACCTTAGACTGGTCTTCGTCAGCTCAAAAATATTAAGGTTCCATCTTAATCACATGAGAGTCAAAAGAATGTCATGAAACAATCTTTAAAATACAGGGTACAGGCCAGTCTGTTTCAGCTTTCCTAATCCCAGAGTCCTAAATTTTCAGGGGCAAAGAGAGAAGAGACAACAATCATAAAAGCACTTAATTATTAGTTTACACTGGTCCGTGGGCATTCTAGAAATATTGTTTAGAATAAATGAAATCATTTCTTATGGCTCTGAAAATATGTACTAGAGAGAAATATATCTGTAACATTTGGGAAATATTTGGACATTCAAGTCTGGATTGCTTTCTGTCTTTATCACTTTAATATCTACAAAAACTTTTAAATATGATAGTCATGAAATAATTATTGAATCATGAAGAGTCAGGGGTTAGGTATATTTAAGAATGGGCTAGGGATAACAGATGCTTATTCATTAAAATATACACATGAGAAACTGCAAAGTTTGTTCTCAACTTCATTTGTGAGCCCTAGAGATAGATTACATTCATAAAAATTGAGAATTCTGTAAATATCTCTCTTCCAGTTCTTTTTTTTTTTAGAGGGAGTGGGCAGGGAGGTGGCTCAAACAGAGGGCACTCTAAAGATTTTAAGAAGTTTGGTTTTATTTTTAAAACAAAAGCTTGCCCTGAATTTCCTCTGGAATTCAGAGGTGAGTAGTGATGTGAGAACAAATGTCAGCATTCTAGACAACTTTCTTTCTTTAGCCAATAGAAAATGTTTGACATTTGTGAGTTTTAGCAGATTAGAAAGGGTTGGATAACACCTGGGGTTTTCTCAGGAGCTATTCTGGTCTCTGCAGTCAGAATTGACCTCTTGAGGTGTCCAGTGCACCTAAGTGTTGTTGGTGATCAAACTGGTATGGAGTATATGTAAGGCAGCCACCTTACTTCCTGTACTGCCTCTCTGGCTCCTTATTTATTTATTTATTTATTCATTTATGTATTTATTTATTTATTGAATCACAAAGCTTTCAGGATTAAGTCTCAGTCATACAATGATCAAACAACCCATCCCTTCACCAGTGCACATGTTCCACCATCCAGAACCCCAGTATACCACCCTCCCACTCCCCACCCTGTGTGTGGCAGATGATTTTCACTTTAGTCTCTCTTTACTTTGATTACATTCATTTTTTGACAGGAAACCCACTATTATTATTTGGAATTTTCCCCCCAACAATCAGACCTAACAAAAAGGCATCATTAGATCATTTGTTTTCTATTGCTGATAATGAAGAGCATCTGATGTTGCATGGCCACAAAAGCGGCCGTGTGGCTTTGGAATTCTGATATTTTAGTAAGTCCAGAGGTATTTCTGCCAGCAGCCGCTGCGTTCCAAGATTGGTTTGTGTGCCTCTGGGATCATGGCTGTTAGGAGCAGAAGATCTGTTCGTGGGTAGCCACCTGGGATCTCATTTGGGCGGGAAGCAAGGCCGGTTCTGCCCTTCCCCATCTCGAGATTTCCCGTGCACCCCATCACTGCTAGCTCCTACCTCTCTGTTCAGTTGGCTCTGAAAGGTGGTGGTTGCCATGCTGCCCCAAAGGGGAAAAGGCCGAGGCACAAAAACCCTTCTCCTCTCGGGGCTGCAAGGAGTCTGGCCTCTTGTTAACTCCTTTTTTAAAATAACACGGTAATGTCCTAATTCTTTCATCCAAAAGATATTTAAGTTTGTTGAAAAACATTGATCTATAGTATGGGAATTATGCATCTTTTGCTACAATATACAATGTTAGTAGATAACACTACAATAAAAATCAGTGCTGGTCTGTTTCCCTTTTTCTCATTTTCTAAGAAGTCTTTGAGAAAATCCTGCCTATTTTAACTACTAAACATGGTTCTTTAGTTACCACTTACTCTCTGCATCTCTGTTTTTGCTACAATATCTTTAATTTTGCTTAGGACCAGAGTGGTTGCATATAGTCTGAACGGTTTTCATGGTACTTCCAGGTAAATGCCAAATCATGCAAAGCTGACCTTGTTATTCAGCTGCTTTAAAACTTTTGTGCTTCCTGGTTAGTTCACAGAATAAAACCACGTGTGGCATGAAGAAAAGTCTTCCGTATCTGATCACACATTTCTTGGCAGTATCGTTGCATGTTACTCCATGAAAACCACATTAACTCTGTCTCAGATGCATCAAGAACTTCTCAACGCTATGTCATTACTTGTCTGGCATTCTTATTTGAGAACCTCTCACATTTGTTTACCTACGTTTCTAGTGAAGACTTGGATCAGAAAATAATATCTGGCATCACTTCCCTGAACAAGTTGCTAACATTTCCCACTCTTTGGACAACCTAGCATTTGCTTATCGTCACTCCTATGCTTATCATATTGAAATAACTTGCTACCCTACATAAGAGCCACTTGATATGAATGGTATGATTAAGCAATTGATAATTTTTATTTTATTGTAATGCAATAACCACATGTCATTAATGATTCTGTATAGAACAGTATAACCCTAGACTTCTATGACAAGGAAGTTTATGCTATAGTGCTCCACCTTAAGGAAATACATTGCTTCACCAGCAGCTTGATATGCTTTCTTATCCTCTGTTTCTATGGGAAAAAGCTTAGTGTTTAATTATAAACACTTTTATTGATGGGTATTAATATTACAAGCATAAGCGGGTCATTTTCTTTTGCAAAACATCATTTTTACTAGTTCTTGAATAATTTACTTTGGCAAATATACTGAAGTCACATTATATAATAATAACAAGCCCTGGCCTGTGTAGTGAGCTGAAACATGCTTTTCTCTATGGGCCTTTTTAACCACTATGAAAAATTGATTACACTTCATTTGATCTCAGGTTTGTAGTATCAGAGTCTTCGTGTACTTATGAACATTATTGGTGGTTTTATAAAACAGGGAGAAAGCATGAACAGTGAATAATTTTCAAGCTTCAACCATAATTTCAATATTTTCAAATTTAACTGACAAGATAATTATTCCAGAAATTGTCCTAACTAAATGATTTGTGAAACTATGATTGTCTCATTTAAATGACAGAGTGCTCAATCAGGAGAGAAAAATTATTCTCTGAGGTTTGGACCTATTAAACAGGTTCTTTATATTATTATCCACTTTTCCATTGGAAAATATACAGTTGTGTGTTTTGTGTGCTTACATTCACCAGAAAATAGCTAATGTTAATGTAGGAGAGAGAGTGCAGCAAGTGGTTAAGTATTCAGATTCTGGGGAAAATCATCTGATACGCTGCCAAGTGCACTGTCCTACTGGAGGTGTGATAAAAAGTGTCAAATTACTCCCTACACCAGTTTCCTCATCTATATGTGGAGATACTAATTTGATTTGCAGTGCTGATCTGGATTGAGCTGCAGTAAGGAGCCTCATAATCTCAATTTGACAGAATCAAAGAGGATTATGCCTAACAAACACTACATGTCCCGCCATATTAGCTGGAAGCTCTGATACACGTTGCTCTTACTCAAGACACAGAAATCTCTCTGGACCAATCCCAGTCACTACACTATGGGGTAAGGATCTCAGGCAGGTTTTCTTTAGCAAGTACATTAACCCAGAAATAACCCACACCACTTCCTTTCATAAATCATTGGCCAATAAGTGCAGTCTTAGCATTTGCACAAGAGGGAGGCTGAAATATTCTTGACAAGGCACTAATGATTACCACAATCATTATACATATCTTATATACTAAACAGTCACTTTACACAAATTACTTAGAACAGGACTTGAAGTAAGTTATTATTAGCTAAGTGAAGAGCAAATGCATGAAGTATGAAATTAGATGAATCCAATTTCATGTCAAATTAAATTATTTGGGGACTCCAAATCTGCTCAGATTAACTTATCTAAAAAGTAAAACATGACAATAAGTTCATTCAGAGGGTTAATTTTTTTTACCTTATAAAAAATATATATAACTTGCTTACTTAAAATATATAGATTTTTTTAGGATATATGGATTATAAGTTCTGGCAGAGGATAGATCATTTATTATTTATATCTTCAACAAGAATTGATTGACAATTCCTTGTATATAAAATTATGCTAAGCACTAGAGATACAGTGGTAGACAAAAAATGATATTTGTCATCATGTAATTTGGGGAGGGGGTATTTATTTGGGATCATTTCCAGGTTGTCATTCATGGGGGACTCTATGCTGTCCAATATTCCACTCTACCTTCATGTGATTTTTTTAACTCAAAATGTAACACATTCAGACACTTAGGATTGTGATAAATGCTCTTAATAATCTCTATATAGACTATAGCTGGAAAAAATGATAATTATGTAAGAATTTTTCAAATCTTTAAACTAAACTATATAATAGTTAGTTAATTATATACACATTCAAGTTTTTAAATGTTCTCAAATATTTGCTCTGGAATTCTACCAGAATTAGAGATTAAGGCTCAGTCCTCACTTCAAGGAGTTCATATTCTCCCTCAGAAAAGTCCACAAAAAGAAATAACCTTAATATAAAATAATAAATACTCTGAAATAAACTGGGGAGAATATCATAACTCGTGGAGATGGAAGGTCAGTTAAAAAGTATGTTTCTGGTGGTAATGAAAATGTAGGAACTTTGTACACCAAAGCCATAAGTAATAACACTGTTGTAACCATTTTGCCTAAATTATAATACAAAATTTTAAGAGGGTATTGCTACCATAGTCTAGTGGAATATATTTCAAGAATCCAAAGGTGATTCAATACAAGTCAATGTAATATATTGCATCAATAGAATAATTAGCAAATCACATATTATCTCAATAGATGTGGAAAAAAGTATTTGTTAATGGTATTTCATGATAAAAAAAAGACTCAGAAATGAAAGAGAGCTTTAGTTTAAATACAGCATAGTTGATGAAAGAAGAATATAAAATGTTACTACTATCTTGGAAGAGAAGAAAATGTACACTTTCATCGCTTTTTTTTTTCAACATTGTCCTAGAGATTCAAATCAGGTCAATTAGTCAAGAAAATAATATCCAGATTGGTGGGGCCAGAGTGAAAGTGCTGGGGGCAAGATGCTTGTTTGTACTCCACTGACCCCAAGTTCCATCCTGGAATCCCATATGGTCTTCCGAGAACCTCCATGAGTAATTCCATAGTGCAAGTCAGGAGTAACTCCTGAGCATCACCAGGTGTGGCCCCAAAACAAAACAAATGAAAAAATAAAACATCTACTGAAAACTAAGAAATAATATTATCATTTTACTGGATGAAAGAAATGGCCATACATGTAGCCAATATAAATGAATCCACAAAAGAAGTATGAGTAAAATGAACTTAAAGATACTATATAAATCTATAAAAACAAAGTCAATTTTTATATAATAGCAAAGAGCTACTTTCACAAAACTAATTAAGAAAACAAAGTGACTTACAAAGCATGAAAAGAAAAAAATATATTACAATAACACTAAAAAAAAGAGCCAAACTTGGATCAGAAATAAAGACCTCAATAATATAAAATAAACCACTTTCCCAAATTGAAAATTTATTGCTAAGATGGTACCAATGTTCTTACTCTTATCTGCATATCCAATGCTTTGCCTATCAAAATACAAGGTGGCATCTGTGTAGAAATTGACAACCTGAGCCAAAATTCATGGATTAGTTCATAGGCCTCAAACTAGCCAAGAGAGTTTTGGAAAAAATGAACAAAGTAAAAAAAGTCACATTACACAGTTTCAAAAATTACTGGGAAGCTACAGAAAGATACTGTGGTACTACTATAATGGGAGATATAGAAATCAATGGAATAAAATTAAGAATTCAGAATTAAATTTTCATACCATGTTTAATTTTAAAAAAAGATATCAAGACAATAAAATGCAGAGGGTTAGTTGTCTCAATAAATGATTGTGAAATCATATATCTACATGTAAAATAATAAAGCTGAACTGCTACCACAAAAAATATATACCTCAAAAATATATCCAGTGTCTAAATATGAAAGCTAAAAGTAGCAAACCTGAGAATAAGTCTTAACTTTTGTATTTTTTAATTATTTATTTTATTGAATCACCATGTGGAAAGTTACAAAGTTCTCAGGCTTATGTCTCAGTTATACAATGCTCAAACACCTGTCCCTTCACTAGTACCCATATTCCACCACCAAAAACCCCAGTATACCTTCCAACCCCCTACCCCCACCCCCGCCTGCGTAACTGTTAAACTTCACCCCATTTTCTCTTTACCTTGATTATTTCAACACAAAACTCACTATTGTTGTTGGAGTTTCCCTCCCAAAAAGTAGCCCTACTGACAAGGAAGCATTTGATAATTAGTTTTCCATTGCTGAGAATGAAGAGATATGAAGTCGGTTTAGGATTTTGGTATTCTAGTATTTTAGTAATTGAATCCAGGGAGATTTATGTTAGAAATTGCATCATTTCCTTTCCTGGGGCAGTATGGGGCAATGGCTTAGTTCACAGTCTAGAGACATGACTGCAAGCAGTTTCTGGGACCAAAAGTAGTCTAGCTGGCCTCCGGATCGTGGTCAATCAGTAGCAAAGCAGCCGTACCAAAGTGTGGCCGCTCAGGTTGAGTCTCGGCAGAGCGCACGCCAGTATCAGCCCCAGCTCGAGACTGCCCAAGCGTTCTGCTGTTCCAAGTACATAACTCTCATTTTTTTTTCTCCTTCCCGCGCCACCAAGTTTGTACCTGCTTATAGTCCTCATAATATGGCGGATGCCATGCCGCTTATCCCCGAAAAGGGAAAAAAACCTGAGAGAGAAGGATATTTCCCCTCCTCAGCCGGCATGGGGCAATGGCTTCGTTCACAGTCTAGAGACATGGCTGCAAGCAATTTCTGGGACCAAAAGTAGTCTAGCTGGTCTCTGGATTGTAACTTTTGTATTTTGCAATAATTCTTACATAGGATTTCAAAATTATAAACAACTAAAAAGCGTATGAAATGAATATTATCAACACATTGTGAGATGTCAAAAGTCCTAATACGTAAAATCAAAGTTTTTTTTTCTCTGTTCTCTATTTTTATTTTATTTTTTTAAATTTATTTATTTTTAATTAATGAATCACCATGAGGGTACAGTTACGGATTTATACACATTTGTGCTTATGCTTCCCTCATACAAAGTTCAGGAACCCATCCCTTCACCAGTGCCCATACTCCACCACCAGTAAACCCAGCATCCCTCCCATCCTCCCCAATCCCATCTCCCCCCACCCCACCCTGTCACTGTGGCAGGGCATCCCCTTCTGTTCTCTCCCTCTAATTAGCTGTTGTGGTTTGCAATAAAGGTGTTGAGTGGCCAGTGTGCTCAGTCTCTAGCCCTCATTCAGCCCGCAACTCCCTTCTCCCACATGGCCTTCGACTACATTATAGTTGGTGATCCCTTCTCTGAGTTGCCCTTTCCCCAGAATGTGAGGCCAGCCTCCAAGCCATGGAGTCAACCTCCTGGTAGTTGTTTCTACAATTCTTGGGTGTTAGTCTCCCACTCTGTTATTCTATATGCCATAAATGAGTGCAATCTTTCTATGTCTGTCTCTCTCTTTCTGACTCATTTCACTTAGCATGACTTTTCATGCCGATCCACTTAAATAAAAAATTCATGACCTCCTTTTTTCTAACAGCTGCATAGTATTCCATTGTATAGATGTACCAAAGTTTCCTCAACCAGTCATCCGTTCTAGGGCATTCGGGTTTTTTCCAGATTCTGGCTATTGTAAACAGTGCTGCGATGAACATACATGTGCAGATGCCATTTCGTAAAATCAAAGTTTTTAAAGGAGAGGAAAATGAGAAATGAAATAATATGAAGGAAATAGAAATATTTTAAAATTTGAAAAAATCATAAATCTATAATTCAAGAAATTGAATTTGAAGCACACAAAATAGAAAACTGCAAAATGTCTCAGAAAAAAAGCATTTTGAAGTTCAAAATAATCATAAAGGACAAATTATGTTCCTTTGAAAGATAAGAATGACAGCAGACTCTGGGAGTCAGTGCAAGCAGAAAACAATGGAGCAATGTTTTCCAATAATAAAAGGTAAAGTTGTCACCAAGAATTCTACATTCAGTGAAAATACCTCTCTCAAATATAAAAGTGAAATCAAGAAATTTTCACAGAAAATAGATTAAAGGAATTCCTCACTAACACACTGTTCAAGGAATGGTAAGAGAAATCTGCTTGGAAATGATCACTGTGCCATCGATTTGCTCGAGCAGGTGCCAGTAATGTTTCCATTCTTCCTAGCCCTGAGAATTTAGCAGCCTCTTTTTACTCATCCTTCCCAACGGTGCCACATTGGAGGCTCTTTCAGGGTTAGGGGAATGAGACCCATCATTGTTACTATTTTTGGCATATCGAATACACCATGGGGAGCTTGCCAGGCTAGTTCTCCAAGAGGGAGAACTAGACAATAAAATCTAGATCAATAAAGCCACAGGGTGCCTAGAAATTAGGAAAAGCAGGTCATATGTTTCAATTGCTCAAGTAGATCTCAGGGAGGTGCTAGACAACGATTTTACAATTAAAGATGAAGAAATCTGGAAGTTGATAGAACGTCACTAGCTTTAGCATAGGAGAGGTGCTTTCCCAGTTGCTAAATTGTAAGGGAGTGCAACTCAGGAAAATGAAGATGGACTCGTTTGAGTTCATATAGACATTGAATTAAGTGAAAGTCTCATAGTTAAAAGCCCGAATTCTGGATTCAGTCACCCTGACCTTGAACCCTAACTTTGATACTTGTTACTTATGTGACTTAATTCATGATGTTACTTATTTAATAAATGTTACAGAAATTTTAAAAAGTACATTTTGACACTGCATTAGAATTCACACTTGAGGCAGTAGTTTACAGCCGTGTTTCCTTATCACTTGTTCCTTTAATGTTCTCCAAGGAATCTTTTCTAAGCATTTTTCCTAATTAACACTGGGGTTATCTCTGTATCTGTCTCTCCACTGTGGCAATGAGAAGGACACGACCATGGAAAGACTGTGTCTTCTTATTTGTTTTCCTAATTTTATTTCCCAAGGATCAGTTTTTGCATATTTGGAGGCAATGGTGTCACTCCATACCCCAACATAAGAAGGAATTTATGGAAAATAGAGATAAGTTCATAATACTGAAAGTAAAGGATAGAGGATGACTGAAACCATCCAAAATTTTTAAAATAGTAAAAAAAAATAAAAATATAAGTCACTAAAATAGGTAAAAATAATTAAACAATTAAAAAGAAAACCACAACAACATCAAATGTATGGAAAGGGCTATGCATCCATTTAGCTTATTACTTTTATGGGGCTTTCAAATATCATATATGAATAATCAAAACAGTACCTAAAGAGAGTTTCAAAGGTCAGTTTAATTGACAAGTAGACCACAAAAAACTTAGCTTTAAGAAATACATTATTTATTTATTTCTTGTTGCAGTCTTTCCCAATAAAACCTGGATCAAAATTCATTTGATGAAAGTTCTTATGACTATTTATTACAGGTTACAAGCAAAAATTAGCTGTTATTATAATTCATTTAGCTAATAATTAATTTTCAAGTATTAGTGTTATGAATATCTGTATATAAAAATACTTACCAGATTCATTTATGTGCATATATAAAAATGCCAGATTCATTTGTAAAATTTAACAAAAGTTCAGGTAATGTTAGTTCTCACCTGAAAATTGGTAATTTCCTACTTTATAGAATTAATTGACATGTGTGCAGACTTCATGACAAATCACAGTTTTCAACCAATATCAGAGATTAGTATAATGAGTGACTAGGGCCAGAAAGTGCAAACTTCAGTAATAAGCTAATAACTCCTGAAATTTAATATATGACTTGTCGACTGCTTGTCGACTATAATGTTAACATTAGAGTATTATAAACTCTAAGGTAGCTATGAACATAGATCCATGGAATTTTTTCTCACAAGAGAAAAATTCCTTGAACAGGGATGTATTTCAAGTGGTAAAGACCATGCCTCAAACATATAAGACCTTGGTTCAGTCACAAGTAGCACCTGCCTTAATCTACCATCACCTCCAGGTGTGGCCTCTACAATAGTATAAAAATAAGAAGAAAAATATTTGTAACCATGAAATAATAGCTGATGACTAATTGTTTTATAGTGACCATTTGACAATGTATACATACATCAAATCCTATAGCATAAATATATGCTAATACAGTCATATGGCAATTTTACTTTTAAAAAGAGAATAGGCTATGATCTTTTTCTTTCTTTTTAGATTATCACCCTTAAACTCCTCTTCTTGACATAGTGAATAATATTATTGTTCTTGGAGACAGAAAACTGGTCAAAACTTTTTTAATTCTGTGGAAAATGTGTGTTCAGGTATCACACATGAGTTTTAGTGAACTTATTTTTTTCACTTTTTGAATAATTTTATTTTATTTTTTAATTTTTAAAAATTTATTTATTTTATTGAATAACCATGTGGAAAGTTACAAAGCTTTCAGGCTTATCTCAGTTATACAGTACTTGAACACCCGTCCCTTCACCAGTGCACATATTCCACCACCAAAAATCCCAGTATATCTCCCACCCCCGGCCCCCCCAGCCCCGCCTGCGTAGCTGATAAATTTCACGTCACTTTCTCTTTACCTTGATTACATTCCATATTTCAACACAAAACTCACTACTGTTGTTGGACTTTCCCCAAAAAAACAGCCCTGCTGAAAATGAAGCATTTGGTAATTAGTTTTCCATTGCTGAGAATGAAGAGATATGAAGTTTATATTTTTATAACTAAGTCCAGGGAGATTTATGTCAGAAATTGCATCATTTCCCTTCCTGGGGCAGCATGGGGCTATGGTTTAGTTCACAGTCTAGAGACATTTCTGCAAGGAGCTGCTGGTACCAAAAGTAGTCTAGCTGGTCTCGGGATCGTGGTTGGTCAGCAGCAGAGCAGCCACACAAACGTGTGACCACCCGGATTGCATCTTGGCGGAGAGCATGCCGGTATCGTCCCAAGATCACCCTCTCGTCCTGCTGTTGTAAATTTGTACCTTTTTGTGTGTGTGTTTTCTTCCCACACCTCCAAGTTCGTACCTCCTTAATGGTCCTTATAAGATGGCGGACGCCACGCCATCTTTCCCCAAAAAGGGAAAAAAAAAAAAAACAGAGAGAAAGACCTTTCCCCTCATTGGCCGGTATGGGTCTATGGCTTAGTTCACAGTCTAGAGACATTTCTGCAAGGAGCTGCTGGTACCAAAAGTAGTCTAGCTGGCCTCAGGATCGTGGTCGGTCAGCAGCAGAGCGGCCACACACACGTGCAACCACCCAGGTTGCATCTCGGCAGAGAGCGCGTTCAGTGAACTTTAAATTATATATAGATATTTAAAAAAACTACCAGTTTTTCATATGTTAAAGAGGTTTCATTGTATTTTCGTATGAAGATCAACATTGAAATATCCAGAGTCTATCACTCTGGTAGACTGTTTTAGGTAGACTCTGCAATAGGTAGAGTGTTTTCTTTGCATAGAGCATACCCAGGTTCAATCCCCCGATATCATATATGTTCTCCAAAGCCTGCCAGGAGTGCTCTCTGGGCAGAGAGTAAGCCCTGAGATTTGGCCAAGAAGCAAAGAGGAAAAAGGAAGGAAGAAAGGGAGGGAGGGAGGGAAGGAGGGTAAAAAGGGAAAGAGAAAATGAGAAAGAGGGAGGGAGGAAGTGAGAGCAAGAAAGGGAAGGAGGGAGGGAAGGAAGGAAGGAAGGAAGGAAGGAAGGAAGGAAGGAAGGAAGGAAGGAAGGAAGGAAGGAAGGAAGGAAGGAAGGAAGGAAGGAAGGACGGAGGTTGGGAAGGAGGGAGGAAAGGGAGAGAAGGAGGGAGGAAAGGAGGGAGCGAGGCAGGCCAATTTAAGTCTTAGTATATTATACTCAACGTGCAATCAAAAGAAACTCCATACTCTCTTTAGCTGGTCCCAAGATTACCTGTTGTTTTAAGACAAGGAAAGACAGACACTGAGTGAGAATGGCTAAAGGAAAGTCTAATCACTTTTCTTACTAAAATAAAAATTAAAAAGGACAGAGAGCTCAATGTTGAGTAAGGATCTGCTTTTTATATCCAAATTTCAAGTTCATCCTTTGTAAAAGTGTTAACACTCAAACCTAAAAGGAAACAAGCCTATTAACTTTACCTTCACAAATAAAAGTGAATGGAGTCAAAGGTGCATATATGCTAGAACAGAGATGCAGGACATATGAATTATGGGTACAAAAATGGCTTGTCCTGTTCTGTTTAGCACAGTGGTTCTTGAAATGTGGTCTATGATATTCGAAATCTATATAACCTAGAAATCTGTTAAAAATGTTAGCACTGGGGCCAGAGGGATAGTGCAGGAGTTAAAGTGTTTGCCTAGCAGGCTTGAATGCTGCCACTAAAGTCCCAGAAGATGGGCAGGAGTCAACCCTGAGTACCACTCACATAGCCAAAAAAGATAAAGATAAAGGAAAAAGGAAAGGAGAGGAATGGAGATGGAAAGGGGAGAAGAGGAGAAGGGAGGAGATAAAAGGAGATGAGGAGGGGAGGAGGAAGGGAAGAAAAAGAAAGGAAAAGAATCATAAATATCTGACCGCATTTCTAAGACTACTACATTGAAATATAAGGGGTGGGATTGAGCAATCTGCTTTTCTGAGTCTTGTTACTGCTTAGGTTCTGCATCAAAATCTGAGAGACACTGGTTTACAAAGCGAGAACAAGATGCACATAGCCCTGAAACAGAAAACCAATCTGCTTCCTGTGCCTGAGAAAGTTACTCAGACTTGGGATTTGGTCCAATGGATATGAGGTTCTCACCAATTAAATGAAGCCTCCGCTCCACACAGAAAGAGTGGGAAGGAATTTAACTTTTCCAGAGGTCAAAGTGGAGAAGCAGAAGAGAGAAAAATTATTCTTACTAGGCAAAAATTGACTTTATATTCTTAAACTAAATCTAGCCTGTGCACCAATAACATTTAAATGATGAAGGAGGGCCCACTGTTCTGTGGATTAGTCTTGCCTTTTGACCAGATGTGTCACAATATTATGTCTAAACAAAACACAGCAATACTTGGAAATGATCGTGCTGGACAAGAACTGAATGTTAAAAGTAGGTAATGGGATATTCTTAATAATCTTTCAATATCAATATTGCAAACCATACAATGCCCAAAAGGAGAGAGAGAGACAGAGAGAGAGAGAGAGAGAGAGAAGAGAGAAGAGAGAAAGTGAGTGAGAGAGAGAGATAGAGAAGAAAAGCAGAAAAGTGCCTGCAATAAAGGCAGGCAGGGGATGGTGGATGGGGGATGATAGAAGGGAACCTGGGGACACTGGTGCTGGGAAATGTACACTAGTGGAGGGATGGGTTGGAATACTGTATGACTGAAATCCAATCATGAACAGTTTTGTAAGGGTCTATCTCACAGTGATTTAATAAAAATTTTTTTTAAAAAGACACAGAAATGCTATCTCTTGTCATCTCTTCTAAAGCTTGTTTAAATATCAAAATATATTTGAAAATTGCAAAGTCTTCACAGTTTAGCAGAAAGTTATTTCTTCACTTTCTTTAGTGGGTGGGGGCCCACACTCAGTGATGCTCAGGGCTTACCCCTGGTGGTGCTTAGGGGACCATAGTGGGGTGCTAAGGATCAGATCCAGGTTGGTTGCATGTCCTGCCTGCACTCTGCTCCAGAAAGCTATTTATTTCACCAGTAATTATCCAAGAAGAAGAAGAAGAAGAATAGAAGTACAATGAAATAAAAATAATTGTTCTTTTTCTTATTTTAAGTACCTAGAAATCAGGATAGACACATACACAACTTTTTTTAAAAAAAAATCATTTAAAGTCAATATTTGTACATGACTTCATCAGATATTTGTTTCCAAATTACATGAAGATTTATTTTGTGGTGAAAGATAAGTTACTTAAAAACAATTAATGAGGGTAAGGGAAGGATGTAAATACACAAGGGTTTGTTTTTGAAGACAATTTTCTTTTTGAAAATCGAAAACTCTAACTTTTTAAACAGAATATTTTCACTTAATTTGATAATAGTAGAAATATAGTTGACCAATCACAGATTGAAAATAGATACTAGGTAGTGAAGCCAATAATAACTATTGTCTCTGTACTGAACTTACATGATTTCTTTTGTCATTATTCCACAAAAAATACAACGTAACAGTTATTTACATAACCTTTAATTTATATTAGGTATTATAAGCAATGAAGAGATGATTTAAAGTATTTGAGAGAATGTGGGATTTGAGTATCCATGAATTTTGATATCATCTGGGATCTTGAAACCAATAACCCAATGGATAATCAGGGATAACAATATAATTATTTTTGTGTATGTTTGTGCATGCGTGACCCAATGCATAGAGAATATTCAAATAAGATTGAAAACACTAAGTCAAGCAAAGATAAATAGCTTTTTTTTTCCCTGTGGTATCCCTCAGAGGCTTAATATATGTTAATGTGCACTTTAAATTTCCCAGGTATGATATGCAATATTTTTCAAACTTGTTTCAGTATGAAATCCTAATTTTTTTACACATCTACCATATCTGATTAGAATCAATTTGAGAAATGGTAATCCATCTTTGCTAAGTCTTGGTAGATGTTTATGTCTTTTCACACTAGTTTATATTGATATGGAAACAGCATCGTCTCCCTGATCATTTGAAATCCCAATTGGTGATATAAATAACTTCTCACTAAGCAATGGAGAATTAAATATAAATTTCATACCACATCCATCTGTTATCACATCTGGATTTTCCAGTACTTTATCCTCTCTACTTTTCTTTTTAGAGCATGTAAAATTGATTTTGCATCCAAATACAGATATTTATTAAAGACTTGTAATTAAATAGGGGCAAGTATGGGTACATGAAATACAATAATAAAATACTATTCTAAGGAATTAAAACCTGTATAGATCAGATAGGAATACAGAACCAGTGCTAAAAGCTCTTTTTGTCAAAATCATGCAGGAAAAATACTTATTTGCAACTTCATCTTACTTGAAAGAGGAAAATGTTTTTAAAACATGAACCATTTCTTTCTCTGTACTTCTCTTCCGTCTCCTGAAGCAGAGAGTGAGCTCCTTGCCTCCGGGAGGGAAAACAACTTGTCAGAGAGCTGGGGGGGAAAAAAAGCAGTGTTTTCAGGGTTTTGAGTTTCTAAAAGGGTCAATCCATTAAGGAAATTTTGTCTGATGCCTTTGAAGCAAGAAATAGAATGGCTTCTTCTACCCTGCGGCAAGAGAGAGAGAGATGGAGCAGGCTCCTGAGAGGTAAACATCACAAGCTCAGCACTTGGAAAACCAGCAGAACCCAGGGTTAGTGGTTTGCCACCTTTCTGCACCTGCAGACTGTCTCTGCAGAGCTTGGGTCAGAGGACCATCAGTGAATAACCACGGCACTTGACTGGCGGCTCTCAACCTTTGTACTTCTGAAGACCAGCATGGGTGGCAGAACAGTAGTTGAAAACCCACACTGATGAGCAGGCTGGAATAAGTCTCCCTTTATATCACCAATTGGGATTTCAAAATGATCAGGGAGATGGTGCTGTTTCCATATCAATAACTAGCTCACAGTCCTGATCTCAGTGGAGTACATCTTTAGTTGTGGTACTTGCCTGAAGTGGGATGAGGTACAGGGAGTTGTACGCTTCAGCTACAATGTCAGAGTACCAAATACAGAGCCCAGGGATCAAATGCATGCACAATGCTAGTGCAAGGCAGGCATTTTAGCCAATGAGTCATCTCCTAGGTCGACCTTAGATATTTAAATGCTTTGCTTTGTTTGGAACCATAGCCAGCTGTGGTCAGAGGTTGGTCCAAACTCAGAGCTTGGGGGATGCTATCCATCAATAGTGAGCTGGAGTCCTCGTGGTGCTGAGGAACTCAGAGCTCCCAGATGCAAAGCATGGGTTCCTGTTGAGTCATCTTCCCATCGTACCACCTTTAGATGGTAGAACTGAAGAGAAAAAAATCCTTTTACATTAAGTTGTTGAAGGTGTCCAGCTTTCTGGGACTAATTACTGAATGTTTTTCTTAATCAATAAATCACATATATTACTTCCTTAATGTTATAATAGCAAATTACTACAATGGACGACTGATACTTTGGAAGCAAATTATACTTCTTTTTTTCAGGGGTGAACTTTGATAATTTTGTGGGTTTTAGATGGATAAGTAGTAGGAAATATCCTCAAGGCAGAAGTCAGAATTGGTGGGTAAACCAGTTATACAAATGAGCTGACCAATGTAAGTTCTATTATCTCAGGTATTTTGAAATAAAGTCGGTTAGTTAAGGTAGCTTAAATTTAGGGAAGGGAGTCGCTTCCAATAGTTGTCGAGATGGCAGCATTTGTTGGACAGTATGCATCATCAACGCAGTTCCCAGCCCTACCTTTCCTGTTGTACTATCTCTTCAGCTCCATGTATGTATTTTTCAGAAGTGCTTTTGAAGTTTAAAATTTTACGTGAAGTGTGAAATCAGACCGTGTAAAGCCACTTACTAGAAAATGATAATGTATCAGTTTGCAAAGAGTTGGTTTCTTGTTTCGTGTACAGAAATATGAAGCCCAACTGACAAGTAGCTTCAGTAATAGAAGCTGAGGGCAGGAGATTGATTTGTCAATGGAGAAATAAAATGTAACTGTCAACCAGTTAGTACTTTTCTCCTTTGTGACAAAATTGTTTTAATTATGTAGCAAAAATGCATACGGCAGAAATGTTTATAGTGAGCAACCTTAGAAATTTAAATTGAGCCAGACACAAAGCTCCATGGATGAGGTTTATGTTTGTATGAAGGAAGCCTGGGTTTGATCCCCAGTAGGATATAGTTTCCCCCACTTCCCAGCCCAGCGAGGAATGACCTCCAACACCAAGCCTGAAATAGCCCTGAACACTGTCAGGTGTGTCCCCCCTCTGCCGCTCCCTCCCACTATACATACCTGCCACCAAATAAAACCCCTAGCTAGGGCCTTTCTTGATGAGAAGTTGATCCAGGGAAGCTAGTTCAGGTGGCATCATAATGCTGGAAAAAGTAGAGGAGATTAAATCCACACTTAGGGGCCTAAGAGATATTAAAGTAGGCAGAACACACACATTGTATGTGGCCAACCAGAGTTCAATTCCTGGAACAATCTATGGTCCCCAAGGAGAGATCCCTGAATGCAGAGCCAGGAGTAAGCCTTGAACACAGCTGGGTGTGGCCCTGCAAAACACAAAATTTGATCACTTCATCACTTGACATCCCATTACACATGGATTTGCTCGAGCAGGTGCCAGTAATGTCTCCATTCATCCCTGTCTCGTGCTAGTGAAGCCCAATGGCATCTGCTGGCTCCAGGAACACGAAGAGCTTCAAACCGTTCATTTAGTGTGCTGATGAAGAAGTCTGACCATTTTGTAGGTGGGAGGCCATGCATTCTTTTGACATCCCATGGAATCCAGTCCATAACAACTCTAGTCCAGTGGTTGTCTTCAAATTGCATTACATGTCCAGCCCACCTGATTTTCAACGACTTAGCAAACGAGACAGCATCCCTGATTCTTGTTTGTCGATAAAAGTCCTAACTCCGATTCCTTCTCTCACTTGAGTGAAATGTGATACTCCTAGCACAGCTCTTTTGATTCCTCTTTGGGATACTGGAATAGCGTTCTCATTCTGTTTTCGTAGAGCCTAGGTCTCTGAGGTGTGTGTTAGTGCAGGAAGAATGGTGGAGTTGAAGAGATGTGCCTGGAGTCAGAGATTCTTCATCCTCTTAGCTATTTCTTCAACACTCTTGAAGGTGTTCCAGGTCACTCTCTTCCTCCTGCATAGCTTAGGTGCCAGGTCATTCGTCATGTTAAATTCTAGACCCACGTACACATACCTGCTGTATTCAGAGATGTTCCATTGAGAGCAAATGGAACACCAGGAACTAGTTTGTTTTTCATAAACATCGTTTTGCTGAGATTCAGCTGCAGTCGGACCTTTCCACACTAGAGGTCGAAGTCGGCCAGCATTTGTGCCGCTTGGCTAATGTTTGGTGTTATGAGAATGATGTCATCAGTGAAGCAGAGGTAGTGTAGTTGCTGACTGTCTATCTTCACTCCCATTCCTTCCTATTTCAGCCATCGCATGATGTTCTTGAGGGTGGCACTGAAGAGTTTTGGTGAAAAGGTTATCACCCTGCCAAACGCCTCTGTTTACGGCAATGTTCACTTCCTTGTAGAATGGTGAGATCCTGGTGGTGAATTCGTAATACAACTTATGAAGGATCTTGATGTACTGAGTTTGAACACCCTGTTTGGCTAGGGCTTCGACGACCACTTCAATCTCAACAAAATCAAAGGCCTTCTTTAATTCGATGAACATTAGGCAGAGCGGCATCTTGAACTCTCCCAAAACTTCAATGAGTTTGGTCACCGTGTGTATTTGGTCAGTCGTGCTGAATCCTTTTGAAACCCGGCTTGCTCGCATGGTTGTCCTTGACCTAGTGTTCTGCCTATTCTATTCAGGATGACTCGAGTGAAAAACTTGTAGACGATGGGTAACAGGCAGATTGGGCAATAGTTGCCAATGTTGTTGGTTATTCTGGGGTTATTCTGGGCGATGGTAGGAGTTTGTGCAATAGGGGGAGGAATCTTACCTAGGGTTTCTACAACAGTCTTCTCAGACTTTTGATCCATCTCCCTGGCACAATATTAGCTACCAATATTTGATCCCATCCAAGAATCCCATCTTTTTCAAGGGGGAGTACATAAATTTAAAACACATATCAAACAGGGCATGTCTATGAAAGAAAAAGACACTTACACCTTTTCCAACTTAGTTGTGCTGGAATGCTGGAAGTTTTTGTTTAATTCAGACTTCTTAACCATCTTTGGATACCAGATTCCGAGTTAATTATAGCAATAAAATGCAAAGTTGAAATGTTTAATCCTTACTTTAAAGATGTACGTGTCAAATAGAAAAGCAAATACCAAGGCCAGCAACTTGTCATTTTTACAATGAGAGCAGGTGTAGTGAGCTGCCCCAAAGTTTTAAGGGTATATCTTTATTAGCATCAGAATACCAGTGATTTAAATAATGAGAGCTTTGAGACAATACAGGATGAGTTAGATCAGAAATAGCTTTAAGCACCATCAGGCGTTAAGGATTGACCCTGAGGTGAAAGTCTGACTCAAAGAACTGCAAGAAGAGAACTGACAATTGGATTGGTGATCCAGAAAGGTAATTCTAAAGGCAAAATAAAAATTACAATAATCAGGGAGGTCAGAGTAGGGATAGAATAGCTGCATTCAAGATACTTATGTGGTTCAGTAAAGTATGATGCTTTTTCAATGAGAGTAGATCATTGAAGGTAGAGGACAAAAAGGATTTAGGAAACCTGTGAGTTTTAAAGTTTAATTTACCTGGCTGGGGAAAACCAGGGGCTTTGGTTGACAAAGATATTTAAACTTTTAATATTTGACCCATAATTAGAAGAACATTGTTCTGGAGCAAAAACAAGACTAGCTTAACTAGCATCAAACAACTTAGTCAATATGCAAACAACGACCCAGTTGTGAAAATATAACAATTTTTTAAATATTTAAATTTTTGTAAAAGAAGTTTTATTGGGTCACCGTGAGATGCACTTACAAACTTGCATGATTGTATTTCAGTCAAACAATGCTCAAGCACCCATCCCTCCACCAGTGCACATTTTCTACCACCATTCTTCCCTGCGTCCCACCCATCCCCCCACCCCACCCCACTCCCTGCCTCTGTGACAGGTACAATCCTTCTTACTCTCTCTCATTTTTGGCATTGTGATTTGCAGTACAGATACTACGAGGCCATTGTGTTTGGTCCTTGGACTATTTTCAACACAAATCTCCCATCCTGGGAAATCCCTCCAATCATCATTTACTTAGTGGTTCCTTCTCCATCCCAACTGCCTTTTCCCCCAGCACGTGGGGCCGGCTTCCAAATAATGGCGTGATCCTCCTGGTCCTTATCTCTACTGTCCTTAGGTGTTAGTCTCATAATATGCTACTTTAAAATATAACAATTTTTATAAGCTTTCTTTTACTAAAATAATTTTGATAATTCCATTAACCATTTATTTATAACAAACAATATAAAATAAATTATTGCTTGCCTCCTAAAGGGGTCAGCCTTGGGGGATGGTTGAGGAAATGGTGACAAAGGTTGAGGGAAGGTCATTCTGGTGTTGGGATTGGTGTTGGAACATTGAATTCCCATAACAACTGTATTATGAACAACTTTATAAACCATGGTGTTTAAATAAATGTAAAAAAGAGGAATAGAATAGACATTACTAGGGACACAGAATAAGATGAGGATATACATGGCTACCTCTGGATTATAACAGTCAACTCACTGGATTTTGGAGATGAATAATATCTCTGAACACATAAATATAGTATCAGTTGATACTGTTTTCTTTCTTGATAATATTAATTTTAATTTTCAAAATTTCCCTTTTTGAAAAGGTAAGAGCTCAGTGATAGCACAGTGGGTAGGGCATGCACATGGCCTTGCACCTTGCACACGGCCAACCTGGGTTCAATTCCTCCATCCCTCTAGGAGAGCCTGGCAAGCTACCAAGAGTATCTAGCCCATACGGCAGAGCCTGGCAAACTACCCGTGGCATATTCGATATGCCAAAAACAGCAACAAGTCTCACAATAAGAGGTTACTAGTGCCCACTCAAGCAAATCGATGAACAGTGCTACAGTGATGAACAGGACAACGGTGCTACAGTGCTATAGTGCTAAACTTCAAACATTTATCATAAAATGTTTCAATCATAAAGCATTTACAAAATAAAATACTGTTTCTTCTAGGAAAACACTTTCCTTGCCAGAGGTAGTCATAACATGCTTTCACAAGGTTTTACAAATGTACTTGTAATACACATATAAATATAAACACATAGATTTTAAGCTTACTGAGCTCTCTGCATTCTGTCATTGTATCTATGCCTGCATTTTTCTTTCCTATTCATTTTCTATTCAATAAGTTGCCCTGGAGAAGTCATAATAAAATATACAACTCTTCCTAGTTACTTCAATCTCTACAATAGGTTCCATTAAGAGATTTATCATAATTCAACTATTACTCTACAGATAGTTGTTTAGTTTCATTCTAGATTTTCTACTTAATAAATCATATGTAATAAAAATTTTCATTAATGTGCACCTGAAAATATTTCTCTAGAACCCCAAAGTGGCATTATTAATATTCAAGAAATAAGCATTTTATATACTTTCACTGGAGCTGGAGAGACAGTACAGGAGGTAAGATGACTGCTTTGGGTGAAGCCCATCCTGCTCAGTCTTTGGCATCCATATGCTCCCTGATGAGCTCCAGAAGTCACCTGAGCACAGAACCAGAACAAGCCCATGAGCACAGTTGGTTTTAAAGACCCTCTCGAAATAAATTAAAGAAATATTGTAGCACTGTTCACTCCGGTGTTCATCAATTTGCTTGAGCAGGCACCAGTAACGTCTCCATTGTGAGACTTCTTGTTACTGCTTTTGGCATATCGAATACCCCGTGGGGTAGTTTGCCAGGCTCTGCCGTGCAGATGGGATACTCTCAGTAGCTTTCAGGCTCTCCGAGAGGGATGGAGGAATCGAACCCAGGTCGGCCACGCGCAAGGCAAACACCCTACCGGCTGTGCTATTGAGCCAGCCCATTCCAGAGAATATATTCATCGATAGTGTATAGAAATCAGACCTTTAGTTGTGGTATATATTAACTGCATGAATATATATATGGTATGTGTACAGTAAATACATGCATATATACATATATACAAATAATGGGATACTAACTACATATCTATAACAGAAGATGAAATCATGCAATTTTTTGCAATGTGGATGGAACTGGGGGGTGTCATGCTGAGTGAGATAAATCTGAGGAAAGACAAATAGCAGATATTCTCATTCTTCGGCTGAATTTAGTGAGCAAGCAAGGGAAAAGACAATACGGAGCAATGACAAACACTTGATCTCAGATTACAATAATGATCACAAAATTCATGGTGAGGGCTGGAAGGGAATAATAGCCAGACTACAGGTGACCTAGGGGCAGTGGTGGAGGGTTGTGAGCAGTTGGTGAGGTGTGATAACTTTGTACAACAATACCATATACTGTGGCACAAATATGTCCATCAAAGACAAACCATTCAACACATTTCACTGGGAGTGGCCCCAAAACAAAAACAAAAACAAAAAATCAGATATTTTGGGGGGCTAGACAGAAAGTGCAGCAGGTAGGGCACTAGCCTTGCACATAGCCAGCCAGAGTTGGATCCCCTACATCCCATATGGTCCCGAGCCTGCTGGGGAGTGATTCCTAAGCGCTTAGCCAGGAGTAACCTCTGAGCTTCGCCAGATGTGGCCCCCGAGCAAAACAGAACAAACAAACAAAATTAGATGTTTTTTTCTTGTTTAAAATTTTCTTCTATTGTTTTCCCCTAGAGATTTGGATATTTGATTTCTAACGTTTTTGAATAGTAAGTTTGGTGGATGTGTGGACATGATAGATGGATGTATGTGCGTGCATGTGTGGTGCGGTTATATGGGGCTAGTGAAAATTTGTATTTATGTATGGGGGGCGGAGCATGCAGGCATAGGAAGCTGTGCTTCAGGGCTTCTCTCTGCGTTCTGGTCTTTCCTAGCAGTGCATGGGGTGAATTTTGTTAAGGCTGAGGATTAACCCGGCTTTCTGGTGCAAAGCAACATTTGCTTAGCCTGTTGAACTACCTCTCTGGCCTTAAAGTGGGAATATTTTTTTTAAAACCTTCAATTTCATGTCTTGCATTGTTTATGAAGGTCAAGTTTCTATCATCTTTGTTAAAACATAGTATTCATTAGGGCCTCATTATTAAGTCCTTGACTATCATAGTGGGTCATTATATCTTTAAATCAATACATGCGCATATATTTTTTTCCCTCTTTTTCAGAGCATTAAGGAGATTTTCACATCTATGGCCCAGCTGACTCTTGTATAGGTCTCCCAGACTTTTTCAAGTTTGCCCTGGGTCATTCCTTTTCACAAAGGACCCTCATTAGCGCCCTTTACACTAATTGAAAAAATGTTCCAGGCCTTGAGGACAAAGGTCAAGCAGCCAGCAAGAGCAGCCCAGGGAGCTCCTGCCCTAGAATTACTTCTTCCTGACTGCGTAGGTAGCTGCTCATTTTCATTTTTGCAATACTCTAGTGGCATATTCGATATGCCAAAAACAGTAACAAGTCTTACAATGGAGACATTACTGGTGCCCGCTCGAGCAAATAGATGAGCAACAGGAAGACAGTGACAGTGACAGTGTTATTTCAGGTTTTGGGAGTTGTTTAGCACTTTTGAGTAAGTGGCGGGGAGGCAGGGCGTGCTCTCAAGCTGTGCTCAGTTGTTCCGTGGGCCCCACCTGCAGTTCTAGGCCCACCCGGCCTGTGGGCCTGTGCGAGGGCAGAGGCTGCTGCTGGGCGCCTCCAGGGATTCACCCTGCAGAGGTCTGGGAAACACGTGGTGCTTGGAATTAACGTGTGGGAACATTCACGGGTCCGAGGACCCTACTGTTCGGCCGCAGAGACCTCAGATGCAGAGAGAGGCAGGCGGTTTTGTGGCAGGACAAGCCTTTGGAAAATGCCCCTTCTGGCCTTTAGCCGTATTAGAATGGGTAGGACAGCTACCTGTGGCGTATTTGATATGCCAAAAACAGTAACAAGAAGTCTCACAGTGGAGACGTTACTGATGCCTGCTGGAGTAAATAGATGAACAATGGGACAACAGTGCTACAGGGCATTTGCCTAGCATGAGACAGACTGGGGTTCAATTCCCCGTCCCTCCCATGGTCCACCGGACCCACCAGGAGTGATCCCAAGTGCGGAGCCAGGTGAAGAAGCTCTGAGCACCATCAGATGTAGCCTCAGAACCAAAGCAAACAACAACAACAAAAAAACCGAAGGAGGCATTAAGCTTCCTCAACAAATCTCAAGGAAAAAGTTCAGCAAGCTAAAGAAACCATGGCAAGCCATATGGGGTGGCCGCTGCTGTTGGATGGGGCTCTAAAGGGAAGGGTGGAGAGAGGCGGCCAGGTAGTGTCCAATCTGGGGAGAGAGGGTAGGAGAGATAGTACAATGGGCAATGCTTTCCTTGCACAAGAGTGATCTTCGGCACTTTGTAGTGTCCCCCAAGAGTGAGCCCTGAGTGCAGAGCCAGTAGTCAACCCTGAGCAGGGCTGAATGTGCCACTCTTACAACCCCCACCCCCCCTCTAAAAAAAAAAATTGGAGATAAGAGTTCTACCAGAATGCACTGTAGCACTGTCATCCCGTTGCTCAGGGATTTGCTCCAGCGGGCACCAGTAGTGTCTCCATTTTGAAACTTGTTGTTACTTTTTTTTGGCATATTGAACACCCCATGGGTAGCTTGCCAGGCTCTGCCATGCAGGCGGAATACTCTCGGTAGCTTGTGCGCTCTCTGAGAGGGATGGAGGAATCAAACCCGGGTTGGCTGCATGCAAGGCAAACGCCCTACCCGTGGTGCTATCGCTCCAGTCCCCTCTACCTTCCAAATGACAGGGATTATTTGATTATTTCTTGTTAAGAGATGGTGACATTCTTGGAGAGTAGGAAGGATGAGTCAGGTAGCACTGTAGCACTGTTGTCCTGTTGTTCATTGATTTGCGCGAGCTGAAATCTATTTTTCTGTAAATAATTTCCATGTTTCTATTTTAAACTAAACAAATGATATCAATAAACAAAACCAAAATTGTACTAGGTACAGGCTCACCCTCACGCTGTACTATCTCTCTCTTGTCCCCTGGAATGCCCATTTCCACCCCATTTAAGTTCATTCTAATTCCTTCTTTACAACTTCTGAAGATTGCATAAGAGCTCTTTGCTTCCAGAAGTGTAAAAAAGCTTGAATTTCTCTTCCATGGCAAAGGTTCACATCCTTGATGGGTGCTCCTAGAGCACCAGTCAAATTAAATTGATCTTTATATTAAAGGAGAGAGGTCATGCTCAGCCATTGGAATCTCTACTGATATGCATGAAGCCTTAATCAAGATCCTTTCTGGTTAGAATTGTAATTTTACTAAATGGATTATTAATGACAAAATATTCATCTGTAGCACTGTAGCACTATCATCCCATTGTTCATCGATTTGCTCAAGCGGGCTCCAGTAATGTCTCCATTGTGAGACTTGTTACTGTTTTTTTGGCATACTGAATATGCCCCGGGTAGCTGCTGGCAGGATACTCTCAGTAGCTTGCTGGGATCTCCAAGAGGGATAGAGGAATCAAACCTGGGTCAGCTGCATGCAAGGCAAATGCCCTACCTGATGTGCTATCACTCCAGTCATCATTCAAACTTATTAGCAATAAACTTCTAGGTTCCTAAACTGGGTTGTCTTCTTTCTGGAACCATTATGATTAACATTTACCAAACCTTCTTTCCTCCTCCTGGCTGGAAGACTGAAGATTGTCCCTCATGACTAAACCTATTCAAGAACAATGGCAGGTCAACCTGAACTTCAAATTCTGAACTGCCCCCTTTACCATGTGCCACTCACATTTAACTTGGGCTTAACAAACAAAACAAAAAAAAAGGCTTTCTTTGGATTGTGTTCATTTAGTCAAATAGGATTTATTTTTTCTTATTTGTTTCATGCTGGATTTAAAAACCAAGCAAAATGGTATCCAAATGTAAAAGACTAACACACTTCTTACTGGCAGCTTTTCTGCTATGCCATACAACATTTTTTTTTTAACCTTTTGCTTTGTTGTGTCTTTTGGATGTTTTAAGAGCCTGACACTACAGATGGTTTGGAGATTATGTTTAACCCTCCACTGATCTATCCATGCTGTTCCTATTTTTAAAATAGTTAACTGAGGCTAGTATAAGCATCTCATTTATCAGTCTTTTCTTGGTGAAGGGTAATTTTTCCTCTATGTTCAAAATAGTCTCTATTCATTTACTTGTCAAGTAGTCCTCCCTGACTAGGGGCAAATAGGTTATTTATTGCTATGTTAGTTTTCCCTTTGCACAGGAAATCGCTGGGAAGGTAGGCTGGAAGCTGAGACACATCATCCTCGGGATTATTAAAGGCAGTGGAATATTTTGTGGCTGTCAGCCTTTCAGATTCTAGCATGGTAGAGGGGTCATTCTTTGGGGAGAACATAATGATCCCAGAATGTTGGCTGACAGGGTCTTGATCCGTGCTTTTATTATGTTCAATTTATCAGTCTCCTTGGAAAGAATTGACCAGAGGACTCTTTTAAAACATTTGAAATCTTTGGATAAAAGCTCAGAGACAGGCTCTTCCTTCTTCCATTAATTTCATAATCAATGATGTCAATTTGTCACTATTAATAATGTTTCCATGACCACTTTCCCCAGGCCTGCCTGAACTTAAAAGCATCTAGATAAACTCTCACCCTCGCCTTCTCTTTTTCTGCTCAGAGTAGAATTTTCTCTTTCTGCTGACTATATTCAAACTTACTTCACTTTACCCCATGAAATTTTTTAATGGTCTTATAAGGCACCACAGTATAGTTTATAATACCCTAAGAAAAAATTTTTGAAAGTTGACAGCTTAAATTATGAATGTCTGTTTTTAACCTTTTACATTTTACTCATGTGGCTAAGCTTTAGCTCTTTGGATTTTCTCACAAAAGTGATATGTAAACTTGTTTTTCAATTTTTTAAAGAAACTCTTTATAATAGTCCAAATCTCTCCAGCTTTGTTCATGTGATCTTATTTAGCTTATAGAAACAAAATAAAGCATAAGCACATTTTAAAAAATATTTTGCAGCAGGATAAAAAAAACTATGCATTTAAGCTTTTGAATAATAAAGTTGATTAAATGTTGATTAATAGATAGTAATGCTTAACGTTAGTCTGGAGACAGCATGCCCTTAATACTGCATCTACTTTATAATTTTGATCAAAACAATTTACCACTCTGGGCCTTGGTATACTACTATACAAGTAGTACTAATTATTTCCATGATTTATTTTAAGAATTGATTGATAGTCTTGTTATCAAAGAAATTCAAATCAAATAACAATGAGATATCATCTCATACTAGTGAGAATTGCATATATCTAAAAGACAGAAAACAACCAGTGCTAACAGGGATATGGTTAAAAAGGAACCTTTATCTGGTTTAACCTCTATGGAAAATAATATGGAAAGTTCTAAAACAAGTAAGGCTAGTTGTGTCATATGTTCGATTGTAGGATAACATTGGTTTGTCCTTTCTCCCTTGCCACAGGGAGCTTAGGTTTATCAGGTTACACCCATCACAGTGTTCCCAAGTCACTCCCATTCCTTTGCTTATCTGTAACCTCTTTCTTTGTGCTCTCCTTACCCAACCGGTCAATCACCTGTATCCCCTAATCAGATTCTGTTAACTTGTAAGGTCAGATCTTTCTAAGGACACTGGACTTGTATTCATAAGTGAAATATTACTTCTCTCCTTCTCTTACGTTTTTTTTGCATAGTTACTTCAAAGCAATGTCCTTTTAGTATAGATACAGGAAGACAGTTAATGCTATGCTTTTGTAACTTGGGAATTAATTGACTGACTCCAAATAATATTCACTCCTGGGCATCTGTTTTCTTGATTTAAGCCTCAGCGGCCCTTACTTCTTAGCACCCCAAAAGCAGGGTCTTGACAAGGGACTGGAATGACCCAGGGCAAGCTGTGAGCTACCCTGGTATCGAAATGGGCCAGGTCAAAGTGCCACAATACTTAACTATAAGTTAAGAGCATGATCATGGACAAATTATGTCATAACCCAAAAAGTAACAACTAGATTAGGACCCTGCTAGGATTAGGAAAGACTAATCTGGTCTGAGCACTATAGTCTGAGATCTACAGCGAGATTCCCCAGGAGAGCACAATAAATTACGTAAGCTTAATGTATCTCTTACTGTGTCTATGCAAAATGACTCATATTATGAATGTTTATATGTTTTCTGGACTAAGAGAAGTCCAACAAACTATGGGAGAAACACACCCATAGATGGAATTTCACTCTTGAGTGGGTCATCCTGCTGAAGGAAAATTTGTCCTGGAAGAAGCTTCCCCTGAGGGAAGGACTTTACACCTGTTGATTGTATGACCACACCTACATGTAATTGTTACCCCAGCACCTCATGATTTGGATATAACTAAGACTATAAGAGTGGGCTGGGAGAATCAGGGAGAACCAAGGAGAATACAGGAGAAGTATGAAAGAGCAGGATCCAAGAGGAGGATGAAGAGGATTGGATAAGGGGAGGAGGAAAAGAGAATGGAGAGGAGATTGGAATAAACTGCAATTGATACCAACCAGCCTGGCCCTCTTTTCCTCTGTCAGCCCATTGCCATCGGCCACTCTGGGATGGGGGAAGCAGCCAGATACCACAGAACACAGGCGGGGAGAGAGAGAGATTGAGCCGGGAGGACTTTGTAATTTATTTTTGAATACGTGGTCCATAGATTCTGCTTTTTGGTATCTAACCTAATAACACAAAACCATTAATTCCAAAAGATGCATGACTGCTGATGTTCCTTACAGTGCTAAATATAATAGCCAAGATATACTTACTGCCCAGATATTCAGAGATATATGAATGAAAAAAGAAATTGTGATTTGTTTATACATTATAGAATATTACATAGCTCTAAAAAAGAGGAAATATATTAGTTTGCTGCAACTTAGTTGAAATGGAAAACATAACAATCAATAAATAAAATGGGGAGAACAAATACAACATGATCTCACTCTGTCATATATAGAGAAACAAAATAAAGAAATAATCAGTACTGAATGATGACAAAGTCTTGGTTTTTAATGACAGAACTAAGATTACAAGCAGTAGGAGAAAGATTTAGGGGTGGGTAAAGAAGGGGTTGGAACTGGAGAGATAGCATAGTGGGTAGGACGTTTGCCTTGCATGCCGCCGACCCAGATTTGATTCCTCCATCTCTCTCTGAGAGCCCAGCAAGCTACTGCCTGCCCGCCTGGCAGAGCCTGGCAAGCTACCCATGGCATATTCGATATACCAAAAATAGTAACAACAAGTCTCACAATGGAGACGTTACTGGTGCCTGCCTGAGCAAATGGATGAACAACGGGACGACAGTGCTAAAGAAGAGGTTACTAGAACTGAGAGTGATGGAGGGTCTTGGTCACTTTAAAGGTCTTGGTCACTTTGATGATGGTGAAAGTGCAGTCACTTTAAAAATTAGTACAAAATTAGCATTATTGTAAATTTCTTGTTTAAATTAAATGCTAAAAAAGAAAAAAGGAAGTAACGGACAACTAACCAGTTATTTAGTTTAGTTTAGTGATTAACATAGTAAGAGCTTTATTGTTGTTATATTATCTATAGTAATAGTAAAATAATAGTAAAATTATAATAATTGTATAAAAATATACGTTTCATATTACTACTGTGAAGATATCAGATCCATTGGATAGTTTAAGTCCCTTTGGCTACAAGCCTCAAGAATATGAATAGGGGACTGGAGTGATAGCACAGTGGGTAGGGCGTTTGCCTTGCAAGTGGCTGACCTGGGTTCTATTTGCAGCATCCCATATGGTCCCCCGAGCACAGACAGTAGTAATTACTGAATGCAAAGCCAGGAGTAACTCCAGTGCATCGCTGGGTGTGACCCAAAAAGCAAAAAAAAAAAAAAAGAATAAAAGAATATGAATAGGAGGCTTGCAGATCACAAAGAGCTAGGAAGTTAGAGTGAATGGTGAGCATCTTCCCTGGGACAAAATGTAGATGAGAGCTAAATTAAATATTTTAGGGAATAATCAGGAATTTAGGTGAAAAGTAGACTGGAACATTCTGGGAGGATGAGAGGAGGAAGAAAAATATTGAGACAGATGGGTACCTGAAATCAAGAATTCATGAACAGGGCTGGAGTGATAGCACAGCAGTTAGGGAGTGATAGCACAGCAGTTAGGGCACTTGTGTTACTCATTGACCCAGATTAAGTTCCTGGCACCTCATATTGTCCTCCAAACCCTGCCAAGGAATAATTTCTGAGTGCAGAGCCGAAGTATACCCTGGGCATCACTGGGTGTGACCGCACACAATAAAACAAAACAAAACTAACAAACAGAAATAGGTAAAAGGACCCAGTTTCTAAGTAAACAGACCGGGGAATAAGAATAAGGATTTTTTGGAGGGGTCACATCCAGTGATGCTCAGAGGTTAATCCTGGCTCTGCAGTCAGGAACTATTCCTGACAGTGATTAGGGGATCATATGAGATGCTGGAGATTGAACCTGGGTCGACTGCATGCAAGGTATAAAGCTTTACCCGCTGTACTATCACTCCAGCCCCAAGAAAAAGATTTTGAAGGGTGTGTGTGTGCGTGCGTGTGTGTGTGTGTGTGTGTGTATTTATTTATTTATATTTATTTATTTATATATTTATCTGGGAAGCTTCCAGAAGAACTTTTAGTTAAGATTTGTCTATGCAAGACTTGCTTGGAGTAGAAATTAACACTTAATTTTATCAAGAAATAATAGACCAACCAAAAGGTAGTAATTAGAGATGACTGTTTTACTGCACTTTTGCTGGGCCGTTTGTAGTAGAGATAAAGAAGTCTTTCCATCACCTAGCATGCAGCATTTCATTCCAAAGTTTCCTATCATCTTTTTTGCAAAGCCATTTCTCAGCTTTGGCTTCTCTTGACTCTCCTCTTACTGACACTCAAGAGCCTCTAAAAGCCTCTTTTGGGCCATTTCTTCCATTCCTCCTGTTTCCTAATGCATGATAACTTAATTTCATTGGCACCCTAATCTTGCAAACCCATCAAAACTTAATGGTATAAAGTAGGACCATTACTTAATATTAGAAACAACCAATAAATAAAATTCTCCTGGATCTAGGAACTATATTTTTCATGAGGTAGAAGGAAATATAATGACACTTTTGATGACAAGCAACAGTTTTCTCCACCAAAATTGTACTAGCATACACTAGCTTTATGCTTTCAATAGGTGGCTTTTATATTGATCAAATGTGAAAAGCAGCCAAACAGTAACAAATAATAAGAGAAAATGTATGGTTCAAAATTCTAGCACCATTGAATTATTAATAGCATTCTTGCCATCATCTCAGACTGTATCTAGAATAGCAATAATTAATTCTCCAAACTTCCCAATAATTGCTAAGGTAATCTATAGGTGAATTAATATAAATAAGTTCTTGGGTATATAAGCATCACATGCTTTACTGAAAGTACAACAGTAACATATACATGAATAAGATATATAGCATTTATTTTATTCTTAATTCAGTAATTCATACAGCTCATTCACTTTTATCTATATGAACAATTATATTTGTCATAATAACTGTAAAGTTATTGTGTTTAACATTACTGAGTATATTTTATACTACATTTAAACAATTATCCTCTCTATTTATTCATAGGTATTTATGAAAGACCAAAAGGGGCTATATGTTAAACTTTCCTCTATGTAAAATCTCATGCATGATCAATCACTCTCTACTCATAAAGTCCATCCTTTACCAAAGTGTATAGCCTCACTAATAACATTACTATCTACTCAGTTGTGAATCAGAAACAATACACTGGTGGCTTATTGATAGATCAGAGGTTAGCATCAGTAATACTCATGACTCTTCTCTCCAACATAAACAGTAAAAAAAATGGTCTCCTGCTTAAGCAAATATGTTTTTTTGGGGAGGGGTACACCCAGAGATGTTCAGGGATTACTCCTAGTTCTGAACTCAGGAATCACGCCTGGTGGGCTCAGGGGACCATATGGGATGCTGGAGATTGAACCTGGATGCAAGGCAAGTGCCTTGTTTGCTGTACTATGATTCTAGTCCCAAATATATTTTAAAGTTAAGTTCTTTTTATCGAAACCATTCTCTGCATTCTCTGTTACTTCTCCCTTTCACAAACATCCCACATTCTTTGTCTAATACAAGACATTTTTGCATTCATTGTTGTTTTCTCCTTAAATGCCTTTTTTTGCACCTTTCACATTCTATCTATTTCTACCACACTTCTACATCAAATATCTCCTAATATTTCTTATAATCTCTCCCCAGGCATCTTTTTCAGAGACCATAGCTCTTGGAGAATGGTCTGTTAGATGCTGTTCCTTTATCATATTAATTACATTAATGACATCATACAAGAAATATCTGAAGCAGGGACAACACATGTCATTTCAATGTACCTATTTATTTTGATTATTTACTTAAGTCTCTCTGTGTCATTAGGCTATAATCCTTATGAAAACAGGTCAATAAACATCTCAGTCATCCTATTCAGTACATCTAGGAGAGTGCCTGGTGGGAAGCAGTGTACAATGGAGTAAAAGGTTTGTTAACTAAGTGAATGAAAAATAGATGTTCAAGCCAAAATTTATTTCCATCAAATACCTACCACAGCGGATCATTTTTGATACGTATGATAATTTTGTTACTTTGGTATCATAGTATTTTTGTCTCTACTTCCCTAGTTTGTTTAATTGTACAGTTCAGTAACATTGACTGTTCACATTAAGCTGTGCTACTGTTATCAGCGCTGGTTTCTAGAACATTTTCTAGAATATTCATGGCAACCCACCATCAAGAAATATTTTCCTATGTCTTCATTCCTATAGGATCTGCTTGTTTCTCGGTATAATCTCTGGGCAGCCAGAGGAGCCCCAGTGATGCTCCCCCTTGCTGCCGGGGTTGGGTGGTCTCGGGATGCTCGCCCAGCCGTGGCAGCCTGTGCCATGGGGTGGATGGAGGAGGAAACGAGGGCTGAGCCGGTTGATTGATCAGTTGTCATTTATTCCATTCTCCCCATGTGCCTGTTCCAATCTCTCTGAGCCCCCCATTCTAGCCTCACACTGCCCCTCATTCCTGTCTCCTCCTTTCTCTCCTGCTCATCTCTCCCCATTCCATCTCTCTCTCTCTCTCTCTCTCTCTCTCTCTCTCTCTCTCTCTTTCTCTCTCACATCTCCAAGTCTTTTGTCTCCCTCCAACTCCCAGCACTCTGGGCAGATACTATACCCAGTAAGGTAGCAAAATTAGGATAAGAAAGGCCTTCCTGATTGCCCATCAGGCTCAAGGGTGGAAATACCACCTAGGGGTGTTCCTCTTCTTCTCAGTCCAATAATTTAATTAACATCTTAATACTAGTTATTTTTGTATGATATGAGATACATTGAAGCTTGTAAGGCGGCTCTCCTGAGAACATATTGCCAGAGACTCAGACTACAGTGCTCAGGCCAGATTAATCTTTCCTAACCATAGCAGGGTCTGAATCTAGTTTTACTTTTTGGATCATGACAGCATTTGTCCATGACCATGCTCTTAACTTACAGTTAAGTATTATGGCACTTTAGCCAGGCCCATTTTGATGCCAGGGTAGCACATAGCTCACTTGCCCTGGGCCCATCCAGTCCCTCTTCGGAACCCTGCTTTTGGGGGTGCTAGGAAGTTAGGGCAACTGAGGCTTAAGTCGAGAGAACAGATACCCAGGAGGTAAATATCATTGAGAGTCCATTAACTCCCAAGTTACAAAAGCGTAGCATTGACTGCCTTCTTGTGCCCATACAAAAAGGACATTGCTCTGAACTAACTATGCAAAGGACTTAAGGAGAAGAGAAAAACAATATTTACAAATTCACAAAGCATAAAGAAAGAAATTACAAATAAACACAGAGGAATGGGAGCACTGTGGTGGGAGTAACCCAATAAACCTAAGCTTCCTGTGGCAAGGCAGAAAGGACAAACCCATGTTGTCCTACACCTCTCATCTATTGTCTATGAATTTTCCTATTTCAGGTGATTTATAGAATGAACCGAGACTGTGTTTGTCATTGTATATCTGATATCTTTAACTTATTCTAGGCAGATGCACGTTATAATGGGAAGCAGAATATTATGCCTATCCAGGATTGAATGGTATTCTACTATGTGTAAGATCACATTGAATTTATCTACTTAGTTGTTCCTGCCTTAGGTTCTAATGAATAATGCTGTTCTGAACTTTGGCATCGATATGCCAATATGTTCCTGTTTTTTGTTTTGTTTTGTTTTGTTTTGCATTCATCTGGCTAAATACTTAGGAGCGCTAGATTATTGTGGTAATTTTATCTTTAGCTTTTGCAGGAACAGCCACACTGTGTTACTCAGATGAACCGATTTATACTTTGTCACCTATGAGGGTTTCAGTCTTCCCATACCTTGCCAACTTATAGTATTTATTTCTGTAGGGACACCTCCTGGCAGCACTGGCTGGAGAGGTCCAGGGCCTTTCTATGGCAGAGCTCAGCCTGATTGGAGCTGGACAGGTGCTGCTCAGAGGCCACCTGGGCCACAGCCTGTGGTGCTTAGAGTTGCCTGGGGTCTGGACCAAAGGGTGCCGGGTTGGGACTCGGGTCTCATACATGCTCAACTATCTCCTGGGTCCCTGTTTGGGTTTTTGATAATAGCCACCCTAATGCGTACAAAATGGTATTTTTTTTCTTTTTGGTATTTGGGCCACACCCAGCAGTCCTCAGATCTTTACTCCTGGCTCTGTGCTCAGGGATTGCTCCAGATGGGGTTTGGGGGAACCTATTTGGTGCTGGGGATGGAACTCAGGTTGGGTGTGTGCAAGGCAAGTGCCTTACCCTGGTACCAACTTTGAGCATTCTTTAATGAGGAGCAAGTTGGGTATCTTGTAATGTGCTTTTTGACCTTTTTTTTTTAAAAAAAAAATTCTTAGAAATGTCTGTTGAAAACCTTTGCCCATTTTGAAACAGAGTTGTGTTTTTTAGTTGCATTCTAGGTTTTTTTTTTTTTTTTTGCTACATCTAATGGTGGACTGGAGTGATAGCACAGCGGATAGGGCCTTCGCCTTGCACATGGCTGACCTGGGTTCAATTCTTCCGTCTCTATGGGAGAGCCTGGCAAGCTACAGAAAGTATCCTAACCGCACAGCAGAGCCTGGCAAGCTACCTGTGGTGTATTCCATACCCCAAAAACAGCAACAAGTCTCACAATGGAGGCGTTACTGGTGCCCGCTCGAGCAAATCGATGAACAATGGGATGACAGTGCTATTTCCCTAGTCTGAGCTTGGTAACATATTACATAATAGCTAGGCTTGCCTATTCGATTTTTAGCAAGCAATAAACATCTATATAATCAAATAAAATTTTAGTTTCTAGATAAAAAGGTCTAGGTTTATATTTGACTCTCCTTTAAAAAAAAAAAGGAAGCTCAACATAAAATTTACCAACAGGAAGCTAGGGCAATAGAACAGCTGAAAGACATTTGTCTTGCACGTGACTGACCCAGATTTGATCCCCAGCATCTCTCAATGGTCCCCCAAGGAATGACAGAAGTAATTCCTGACTGCAGAGCCAGGAGTAACCCCAAGCATCACTTGGTGTGACCCAAAAAGAAAAATAAAAAAATAAAAAATAAAAAAACAGCCAACTAATCCTAGATTTGTCTTTAAATCATCTTCAGATTCTAAATCTGACCATTACTTCTGAACTGCTACTCCCTAGTTCCTTCCATTAATATGCCATTTTCTAGTATTATTATAATATACTCACAGTTGACCTCGTGGGATACACCTTTCCCATATTACTGGAAATTCTCATTTAAAAAAATAATAATTCTTATGAAACTGAGATATACCAATAATCACTGTCACTGTATCACTGTCATCCCATTGTTCATCGATTTGTTGAAGCAGGCACCAATAATGTCTCCAATGTCAGACTTATTGTTACTGCTTTTGGCATATCGAATACGCCATGGGTAGTTTGCCAGGCTCTGCTTTGTGGGCTGGATATTCTCGGTAGCTTGCTGGGCTCTCTGAGAGGGGCAGAGGAATTGAACCTGGGTTGGCTCTGTGCAAGCCAAATACCCTACCCACTGTACTATCACTCCAGCCCATATACCAATAATATGCTTAAAATATTTTGACAAGTCATAACTCAGAGTGAGTCTAAATTCTTCACTGAGTGAGTGATGTAGCCCTCTCAATTATTTTGCCCTCTATTTGCCCAATTTTGCTTTCTATTTGCCCTCTATTTGCCCTATTATGTAGCCCTGTCAATTATTTTCTGCTGGTTACGGTTTCTTTTCACTTTGAAGAGGGCTTAGAGGGGGCTGAAGTGATAGCACAGCGGGTAGGGCTATCCGCTGTGCATGCGGCCGACCCGGGTTCGAATCCCAGCATCCCATATGGTCTCCTGAGCACCACCAGGGGTAATTCCTGAGTGCATGAGCCAGGAATGACCCCTGTGCATTGCCGGGTGTGATCCAAAAAAAAAAAAACAACAACAAAAAGAGGGCTTAGAGGAATGATAGTTGAGTCAGTCCAAGGACAGACTAAGTCACTTTACTTGCATGAGATTTAACCCTGCTTTGGTGGCCATTGGCAAACAGGCCCTTTTGACACTGCTATGAGTCATCACTGAGCACAGAGCCAGGAGAAAGTACTGAAGAATGCAGGGTGTGGCCCCCAAACCAACTGACACATGAACCCAAACAAAAAGAATCAACTGTTGGATTTCCGATTCTTTCTTGGGGTGGTATGGAAGAGGGCTCAGGAGGCATGGGGCCCATCCCTGCAGATCTTGACCAATGGAGGTCACTTCATTGAAGGACCCAAGGACCAATGTAGCTTGAGCCCTGTAGTGGCACATTACTTGAGCCATCCAGGAGGTGCTAAAGTTCTCCAGGGTCACACCTAAAGGTGGCCTCCTGGGTTGCAGAAGAATATGTATGGGGTACCATGCAAATTCCAGAAATCAAACCTGCCAAATGTTCAACCTCATTGCTAGATTGTGCCCCATCTTTACTATCTAATATTTTGGGGCAAAGGGCACTTTTAAAATGTCCCCAATGCTTTACTGGCTTCATCTGCTGCTCTGCCCATTTGGCCACCACTGTCATCCCTCATTGGCTTTTTTTTTTTCCAGGTCACAAATTCTTTTCTCTCTGGGTGGCACGGTCCTTGCTCTTGCTGGCTCCTCTTCCAGATCAGTTTTGTTTGAAGATTTCCCTTCCATGGGAATCCCTCTGGATCATCCCCAAACTCCTTATTCTGTATTTTCTTTATCTTTTCCTATAAAATTTATAAACGTTTGGCATTAGCAATATCTGGCTTTGTCGTTTTTGAGATCAGAATAACATTTGTTGTGTTGTGTGATGTTGATCTGAGTCAGGTCTTTAGCACTTAGAAGACAAGCTGAGAAATACTGAATAGTTGATAAATTCTTAAAATGATATGAATTAATTTGTAACCTTGTGGTATTTTATTGTTTATCTGTTTACTTACTTTCTTCCACTTGATTTTAAACTCCTTAAAACAGGTGCCAGGGGTTCTATTGTTATGACTTCTTTATCTTTAGAGATTTGTCTTCAGTCTGCTGACAAATTAAATATATTTATTTGGTAAAGCAGAAATTTATTTACTAAAGCAAAGACCTCAGTTATTTTTCAGTGTTTATAGTAGAAAATATTTGAAGAAACTAAATATAAGTTTAAAAGTATATATGGCAGGACCAGAGTGAAAGTTCAGTGGAGAAGGTGTTTTCTTGTTCCTGAGTTTGAATCTTGGCATGATTTATGGTCTCCTGAGAACTGCCAGGAGTGATCCCCGAGTGCAGAGCCAGGAGTAAATCTTGAGCGTTGCCAGCTGTGCCCCACCCCAAACCAAAAATAATAAATAAATAACAGCCATGACCTTGTGAAATTAGCAGATAATCCTTAAAAAATTAAATGTAAAAGCAGCAAGGCAAATTTATTATGCAATTTAAAAATGAATTGATTTAAATTATATAGTATGTTCTATGTAAGAACTGATTTTTATATTTTATTTTAATATTATATTTTAATCTCCCTTGAGAATTTTTTCACTTGAGGAGGTTATAGCTACCAGTTTACAAATAAAATTGCTTTTTAAAATTTTCAAGACATCACGGCATCACTGTCACTGTCATCCAATTGCTCATTGATTTGCTTGAGCGGGCACCAGCAACGTCTCAATTGTGAGACTTGTTGTTACTGTTTTTGGCATATCAAATATGACATGGGTAGCTTGCCAGGCTCTGCCATGAGGGCAGGATACTCTCGTTAGCTTGCTGGGCTGTCCTAGAGGGACGGAGGAATCTAACCTGGGTTGGCCGCATGCAAGGTGAATGCCTTACCCGCTGTGTTTCAAGACATAATTCTGACAAATGTGTAATTTTTTGACAGATACTTTAATTTTATTATTATTATTAATTTTTGTGGGATTTTTGGCAATTCCTGGCAGTGCTCAGGGCTTACTCCCGGCTGTGCACTCAGGATCACTTCTGTTGAAGCTGGGGAACCACGTAGGCTGTCTGGGAACAAACTTGGGTCAATTGCATGCAAGGCAAGTATCTTTTTAAAAAATAATTAATTAACTAATTAATTAATTTTAAAAAGCTGATCATGATTGGATTTCAGTCATACAGTATTTGGACACTCATCCCTCCACCAGTGTCCCAAGGCAGTGTCCCATCACCCTTCACCTCTTCCTGCCTCTATGGCAGGAGCTTTTCTTCTCTTTCTCTCTCTCTCCTTCTCTCTCTCTCCTTCTCTCTCTCTCTCCTTCTCTCTCTCCTTCTCTCTCTATCTCTCTCTCTGTCTCCCTGTTTCTCTGTTTCTCTGTCTCTCTGTCTCGCTATCTCTGTCTCTGTCTTTCTCTCTCACCCCCCACTGCCTCCTTGCAGTGCGGCTTGCAATATAGATACTGAAAAATTATCCAGAATATCCCTTACATACTTTCAACCTCAGCTCTTGTCCAGGGTGATTATTTCCAGCTATTATTGTCATAACCATCTCTTCTTTATCTTACCTACCCTCAACCGCCCCACACTTAATGGTTACTTCCAACCATTGACCAGTCTGTGCTATATCTCCAGCCTTGACAGATAATTTAATTCTCAAAGATGGTCATGATGATAAGATTATTACCTCTATAATTATATATTTAAAAGTACTATAGGAAAAACCTGAATTATATTTGTTGAATATTTCTTATTTTCTAGTCATTGTTGATTATCAGTTTCACAAGGGAAAAATAAATAAGTGAGGAATTTAATCTACCAGTCAGCTTGTCATTTTTGATAGAAAAGTACTCTTGGATTCTTGAAGAGTTGCTATATGACAGTTGAACAATGTTAATTGCTCAGTTGATTTATCAAAGTCAGATAGATGTACTTAAAGGAAGGAACATGGCCACAGCTCAGCTGTCTTAACTGGGTTCATTTGATCACTGTTTCATTCTGCTTCTGTGGAGAATATTGTCTCAAAGAATATTGTCTCGAGGGATCTGTCTCAGAGAATTGCCCAAGCCATTAGGTGGAGCAATCCCATTACTCAGAAAGATATTGTGGGAGCAAGAGAAGAATATGAGGAGGAAAATTATTTGTACACATGAGTGAAAGTCAATAGCAAAATAAATTATTTAAATATATATATAACTTGATGTAAGAATAGTTGATGAAGACAGTCAATAAAGAAATATTTTTGACTGGTCTAAAGATGTCAAATATCATATTTTAAACTCAAGAGATATTGAGAAAGAAGAGAAGAAGTTAATGGGATTCAAAATGGAATCATCAGGGGCCAGAGCAATATAAAAACAGGTCCGGTGCTTGCCTTCACATATCCGGCCCAAGTTCAATCCCAGCACCCTGTATGTTTCTCCCTGCCTGCCATGAGTGATCCTTGAGTGATGAGCCTGGAATGAGTCCTCAGTATAGTTGGGTGTTACCCAAAAACAAATAAAAAAGTTAAACCATTAAAATGTTATATTATTACATTAGAAAACAGATACATTTGTGAAAATTCAGAGAATTGTGGAGGAGACAATAGAGATTAATATGATATTGTTAAGGAAATAAATTATCATCATCATCATCATTCTGTTCATCGTCGATTTTCTCAAGCGGTCTCAGTACCATCTACATTCGTCCTAGCCCTGAGATTTTAGAAGCCTCTCTTTACTCATCCTTCCCAATAGTGCCACGTTGGAGGCTCTTTCAGGGTCAGGGGAATGAAATCCACCATTGTTACTGGTTTTGGCATATGAATACACCACGGGGAGTTTGCCAGGCTCTCCCATGCGAGCAGGAAACTCTTGGTAGCTTGCCAGGCTCTCCGAAATATATCAAACTTAAAGTTTGATTCTTCCTGAGGACATCTCACTATATATTCCAGACCACAGTCCTCAGGCCAGGTTAGTCTTCCTAACCCCAGCAGGGTCCTAGTCTCGTCGTTACTTTTGGATCATGACAGCGTTTGTCTATGACTGTGCTCTCAACTCATAGTTGAGTATTGTGGCTCTTTGGCCTGGCCCATTTCAACGCCACGGTAGCTCACAGCTTGCCCTGGGTACATTCCATCTCTCGTCGGGACCCTGCTTTTGGGGTGCTAGGTACCAAGGGCAACTGAGTTGAGAAAGCAGAGGCCCAGGAGTAAATATTATTAGAGTCAATCAACTCCCAAGTTACAAAGCATAATATTAACTCTCTTCCTGTGTCCATACAGAAAGGACATTGCTTTAAGGTAAACTAAGTTCCCTGCGGCAAGACTGAAAGGACAAAACCAATGTTAACCTACAGACATTAAAGTATCATGCTGAGTGAAATGAGTCAGAAGAAGAGGGACAGTATGTGGTCTGTTTTGGAGAATGTTCCATGTGCATTGGAGAAGAATGTGTATTCAGTTTTTCAGGTGAAGACCCCTGTTTATATCTACCCTCTGCCATTTCTTTTCATCAAAGCCAGCATTTCCTTGCTTGTAGGATAACATTAGTTTTTCCTTTTCTGTGGGGTTATTCGTAGGCATTTTGTTCTGTTGACTTGTTAAGGTTCTTAAGAGTACTCCTGAACTATCCCAGAGCTTTTATGTTTTTGGGTTCACAATTTGTCTTCTAAAGAAATGGAGATTGGACGATTCTCCATTGCCCTCCTGATGTACTTCCTGGGTTTCAAATAGTCAAATCATTTTCTTCATTTTCTCAAAGACAAGGAAAATGCTCAATTAAAATCTATTTTATGAAGTTCACTATGTATATATTCATTATGAAATTGTATCTTTAAATCTTTGTCTAGTCACCACATATTACAGGACAAATATCACCACAGTTTGATATCTGTGAAAATATATGTTTGAAAGCAAAGGTACAGTAGATTAAAGCCCATATCAATACCGGAGCCATTCAGCTCTAATAGCTGTTGGATGAGTACACTTCCACTTCTGTTCCTACAAGGATGATTGTGCATTAAATTGTGTTTCATATGACTACAAAGAGCGTGTGTGAGATAAAATACCAGTGACCCACTTTAATGTAGGGGTACTGTTATTTATTCAGTCATTGATTAAGCTGATTCAATTGGGCACGAACTCTATATTACTTAAATTTTTTTTAATTGAATATCTGTGAGATAGACCATTACAAAGCTGTTCATAATTGGGTTTCAGTCATACAATGATCCAGCACCCATCCCTCCACCAGTGTACATTTCCCACCACCAATGTCCCCTGTTTCCCTCCCACCATCCCTCAATATCCCATCCCCCACCCCCAGCCTCCCTCTATGTGAGGCACTTTGCTTCTTGCTCTCTTTCCTTTCACTTTTGTGCATTATGGTTTGCAGTATAGATACTAAGAGGTCATGGTGTTTATTCAAGGCATTCAGTATTATATCAGGATGATAAGGCTGGAGTAGTTTTTTAATTGGGTGGCAGCTTTGGGGTGTGGATGTGACTGCCGAGGCTTCTGGAAGTATAGGGAGGTGGGGGGAGGTAGTCCATCCTGATCCCGAGAACGCCTAAAGATTTAAGTCACAATAACCACAATCAGAATTTTCAGCAGATTGTCTCAGTGAGCATATGGTTGAGCAGTGGCCCACTTTAAAACTCACACTTAAATTGGTTGTAGTGGCAGCACAGTATGGGGATGTGCTGGATGGAGTGCTGAATAAAAAGTTTGATAAGCTTTTGATTTTGATTTGTTTTGCCTATTAAATCAATCATTTTGATAACCACTCTTGAATAATATTTCATGTAAAGTGTATTGCTTTCCAATGCTATTTGTTACATAAAGATGTTCATAAATCTATTTCCACTTGGTATCAAAACATAGATATTGTTTATATATACATATATCTTAAAGTATATGGTATGCATACATATGCTTTGGACATATATATGTATTTAAAAGTCATTATTGAAAGTCACAAGTATTTTAAATTTCATTGAGGAGAAATTTGACACTTACATATGTAAGTTATTTGGCAAAATATTTGTGTGTGTTTGTGTGTGTGTGTGTGTGTTTAGGTCACACATAGTGGTGCACAGAGCTTACTTCTGGTTCTATGCTAGGGAGTGACCCTGGGAGTGTTTGGGGAACCATGTATGATTTCAGGTGTTGGCCACATGCAAAACAACTGCCATAGCTCTTGTGACATTTCTTTAACTTCATATAGCAAAGTCTTATATGCAGATAAACAAATGCAGTTAACCTTACTTTTATAAACATCTATTCCTAAAAGATAATATAAAATTTTGTTTCATAATTAATGGTCTATTACAAAAATACACATATCATTTTTTGTAGCACTGTAGCACTGTTCATCGATTTGCTTGATCAGATACCAGTAACGTCTCCATTGTGAGACTTGTTGTTACTGTTTTTGGTATATGGAATACGCCACGGGGAGCTTACCAGACTCTGCTGTGCGGGCAGAATAGTCTCGGCAGTTTGCCGAGCTCTCAGAGAGGGATGAAGGAATTGAACCCGGGTCAGCCACGTGCAAGGGAAATACCCTACCCGCTGTGCTATTGCTCCAGTCCACAATTTTCTTGTTTTTTAAAAAAGACTAAATCACTTCATCTTTTCAGAAAAAAAAAAACAGATTTTGTTAGCATATTCTTTTTGTAAAATAGCCATTTTAAAATCACTCTTATGAGCTTGAGTGAGAGTACAACCTGGAGGGGCAGGCTCAATCTCTGACACCATATATGGCCCCCAGAGCCCCACCCAGAGTGGTCCCGGAGCACAGAGTCAGGAGTACTTTCAAAGCACAGCAGGCGGTAACCCCCCAACAACAAAAAAAATCATGCAAACAAAAATAGCCTAATAAAAAAATCAATAAACAACCACACAAATCAAACAAACAAAAATAGCCAAAATTAACAGCATGTCCAAATGATTAGTATTTTATTTATTTATTATTGCCCACCTAGGGGTACTCAGGACTGACTCCTGGCTCTCTGCTCAGCTCTGGGGTCAGCTGTATGCAAGCCAAGGACCTTACTGCAGTGCTTTCTCTCTGGCCCCGTTGTCTAACATTTTAGAAAGAAATTACTTATCTTCGATTTAAAAATTAAATTTTAAGTAGGAACTCATTACAGTTGACCGAAAGTTCATTCACCTAATCATTCTACACTCCACTTTAATCAAATCTAAATAATGGCAAGGAATCCAGCTGAATTTTGGCCAATTTAAGAAAATTGCAATTCTGGGATAGATTCAGTCCAAATTCAGAGTTTCCTTGTAAGGGCTCATTATCATGAAGTCTCAGAGCAAGGTTGTTAGATAAGTAGTAATACAGACATTTTAACTTTTCAATAAAAATGAGTACTATTTCAGTATAAGTACGTACCAAATACACACAAAGTTTATTCATTGCTTGTCTGAAACTCAAGTGTAAATAAATAATGTGAGTTTTTATTAGAGCTCACAATCCTTCCTTTGCAATTAAATAAAAGATGATTTTTGTATGTATTTGTTTAATATTTCAACATGAATTACATGAATTACATGAATCAGGAGGTGGGAAATCTATTATATACAGGTAAGAGAAAGACTGGAAAACTATACCACTTGAGGTCAATAAATGTTGTGACTTAGTCTAATTTAATTTTAATCGTGTTGTTCTGTGCCAACTAACTGATGTCCAAAATACTGTTTTGTATTTTACAAAGAAAACTTTTCCCTTGCAGATTTGACCGGGCTGGCATCTATTTGACACTTCCCAATTGACCAAAATAGGGTGTGGGCTGTTAAAGGTGTTAGATTCATTAAGGTAGTTACATCTGTTAGAACTCAGGTGTGAATTTGCTGTGTAATTAATTTCATCAAACCTGGTGTTTTCAATATCATCATGAAGGTTGCAAATAAAGATTTAAATTAACCCCTGCTACCAATGCCAGTCCATGTGTGGGTTATCCTTACCAGTAATTTAATTGAGAGAGGGATTTCATCTAGAGCTAGATTAGTTATTGACTTTTCGTGCAGGAAAGGTGGGAAGCCTCAATTTGAGTCATTTTTTTTTTTATAAATAGGAAATTCTTCTCCCCTCAAATGGGGGAATTAACACCTTTTTTCTAAACTGAATCCAATGAAGGTGCCATGTCTTTCCACTTATCATTCAGATCTATAGGAGAAAAGCAAGTATCTGCAAATATTTAGCACCTGCGCTTCAATTTTTTATCTTCAGAAACCGTAGTTTTGTTTAAGAGTGACGTATATGACCAAGAACAACAGTTTACAGTGTTCACTTGATTAAACAAAAACATTCGTGGAATTCAAAGAGTTCCCTCTGAAATACACAGTTTAGACTGAGCAGTGTGGAAAGGATGTGGAATCACAGAAGAATTAATGTGAAGTATATGATTTGGCACTGGGAAGTTCTTATGAATAGCATCAATTTGAGATTTTTTAAAGTATCCGAATGTGTTTACACAGCTGGATATTCAGTTTCAGCTTGATCTCTTTTCTTCATGTTTCCAGGTTATTTACTAAATGTGATTCCCTCTGCTTTTTCCTTTATACATTTTATTTTCCAAGTTTGGATTTTAAAAGCTCAGATAGGAGTGCAATATTGTGAAATACTTTCTGAGAACTTTGTTGTTGCTATGTAATTGGTATTAGGAGGAAAAAGAAGCATCTGGCATGTAAACATTTAAAATATAACCATATAGCTTTAATTTAAAAAATAATTCATTTTATAAAATGCTTTCTCTATAGATGATGAGATTTTTTTTTAATTTGGGAGGCTGTTGATACTACCCAAGTTTCAACAACATTTTGAAATAGCAACTCAATTTAATGTATGTATTTTCCTCTTTGCATATACTTGATTTTTTGCCAGAATTCTTTAAACTTAATCTAAAGTCAGTGTAATATAAGGGATGGAAAATGTGCCATGAATTTTAAAGATCTGTGTCCTTGTCCCAAGCCCAATTGCTGTTTGATTTAAAGAAATTATTTAACCTCTCTATGTCCAAAATTTTTCTCTTGTGAAATGGAGTGTTATTTTTCAACTGCCTTCTTCATTTAGTATCAGGAGGCCTAACGAGATAATGTGCCAGAATCATTATCCCGAATCATCTTTTTTGGGGAGAACGTAAGCTCTCAGGCACAAAGCCGATCCACAGAGCAGGTCTTGTCCGTTCAGTTACACAGAGATTGAGAACCTGTTGAAACTATTCTTGGCTACATTACCCACAAGAGCATGATTATATCCAGGACAAGGAAGGGCAAATCTCTGAAATATCCAAGGAGAAGTGGTCAAGTAGGGGGTGAAGAAATGATTAGAAATACACTAAGACCTGGATTCAAGTATATTGTCAGCTACCGTCATTTTTGTTTTGCTCACTGGTGAAATTTTTGAGATAAGGCTGAGCACATATCAGGATCTCAATAAGTATTTTCCCTTGAACGAAGTACTGTGAGTTCATTCCTTCCCGATGCATCCAATTTTCTGTATAATTGACCTTGAAGTTCCCCTTTCCTTTGTACTTCAGAAAAATCTTAGCAAACGGTGGCATTCAAATACAGTATTTGTTTTACACCAAAATTTGGGATACAATTATCTTCCATTTATGCGTCAGTGTTTGTATTTTTCCCACTAGATTCCGAAGTTTCCTCTTGATTGAGATGGCTTTTAGGCCTTATTGCTTTCTGTCATTCCTGGGGTGATTTTCCCCTCCATTTATGGAGCATAAAATTTGGCTTTAACAGATCGGTCTTGTAGCAGGCAGGCAAATAACGTACCTTGCAGCTGGAGCTGGATCTTTCCCTTTGACTGAGAATAAATCTCCCCAAAAAGGTGACTATGGATAGAGTTGGAGGAAACGACTCTCTTTTGGCCCCTGAGGGAACATGGATTCCAAGACACAGAGAAAAATCAAGCTGTCTCATTCTTCTAAATGAAATGAGTGCAATTTCCCTTAGACTAGTGGTTCCCAATCTGTTTTGGCTGGAGACTCACCCATGGTCCCTGCTTCCTGCAATGTACTTTTGCTAGAAATCCCATGGCAGCTGCTGCTCTAACCTCTTTTTTTTTTTTTTAAGTTCTCTCTCTTTCTAAAGAAAACCTTAGTTAATAAATGTGTAAACTTTCCTTCGCTAAAACCCATGTGTCTGGCTGACGATCACATCATCTTTTCCAGATGATAGCAATTTCAGTGACTTCACAGCCTCCCATGCATCCCTGCACCCCTTGGGCCCATTTCTATGCACTATCATGAAATGTAACTCCACTTTTCAATGCCAATTGTGAAAGTTCATTTTTCATTGAGATTTGGATATGGCATGTCTGGCAGTCAATAAAACACAAAGTAACAAACTGGAGGTCAAAGATTTCGGGTTTTGGCATTCTGAAGGACCAGCTATTCAAAAACGCCCTCTCAATATCAAACACCTAAAAAAATGCTGGGTTATATATTAAATATCATGGAAAGTATGGCTGACTGAGCAGTAAAGGAAAGAATCTGTGGCCAGAAATGTGTCAATCTTGATGTGTGAGCAAATCCTACATCTGGCATTTGCCTGTGAGGACTTCTAACCCCGAGGAATCCAGAGCAATTAATAGGCACCTATCAGCAGAGAATAAGAGATCGACCAAAGGTAGATCATGTGGAGTGGGGGATAGCAGGCAATTTTTACACAATGTTTGGATAACAAAGAGTGACAGGTTTTTAAGGAATGAAAACTTTTAAGCAAGAGAAGAGGTAAGCATACTAGTGATGTTAATTTAGACTTTTGATGGAATCATAGAAAGAAATTTTTTGAGGATTTCTAACCATAAATTCCATTCACATGGATCTGAAACTGCATTTCTATTGCTTATGTGACATCTCCTAACTCAAAAAGAATCTCAGCCTGTAACTTTAAATGGTCTTATTTCATACTGGAATTTCAATTGCAGATATATACTTGTGTGTTGACCCATCATTATGATACCTCATGTGTTATCTGTTATCCTGTATGCTCATAGCTATGCCAAGCAATGTGGAAGGAAGAGAGGGTGTCAAGTAAGGAAGGGTAAAAATAAGGGGTGGCAATCAGGAATCTTAAGATCTTCCAATTGGCATTTTATGTATATATACATATAAGGGCTGGAGTGATAGCACAGTGTGTAGGGTGTTTGCCTTGGACATGGCCAACCCAGGTTCGATTCCCCAGCCCCTTTCAGAGAGCCCGGCAAGCTACCGAGAGTTTCCCAGAGAGTTTCCTGACTGCACAGCAGAGCCTGGCAAGCTACCCGTGCCATATTCAATATGCCAAAACAAAAACAAGACTCACAATGGAGACGTTACTGGTGCGTGCTTGAGCAAATCGATGAGCAATGGGATGACAGTGACAGTGATATATATATGCAGAGATATCAATAGATATAGATATCTATAGATAGATAAATCTAACTGCACATAGATTTAGATATAGATATATAGATTTATAAATAAATTGATGTAAGTATGTAAGTATATCAGCCTTGGCTGATTGTCCTAGTATTCCTTTTTTTGGGGGGTGTCTGTGCATTGTAGAGAGTAACGAAATAATATCTGTGCAAACACTGTAAGAAAAAAACAGAAGCAGTCAATGATGACGTTTTTACAGTTTCACTTCAATGTACTAGGCAATGCTTTATGGTCTGAAATAATTTAGTTAGTTCCTCAAAGTGCCTGAAGTGGAGGTTTATGTGATTTGATCATCTGAATTTCCATGGGATGGCTGGTCTCTGCTATAAAAGAGAATGTGGTGAAAGATGGTCAGAAAAAGAGGCTTTGGGGAGAAATTTCATAAACGCTTTCACCTTGCAAGCAAGCGCTCCCAAGTACTACAACAACAGGGATGAATGTTTTGGTCGTGTTAATAAGGAGGGTGACAAGTCTCCTGGTGACAGTTCCCTCACCTCCTGAAGAGGTGCCAATACCTTATGAACTGCACTGAAGGTCAGAGGGAATGCTGCTGAAAAGGAATGGTGAGTGGGGTGGGTTTGAAGAAGCTGGACTGCTCTCTCTAAGGGCGAAGCAAAGAGATCAAAGAGATGTTAAAGCCTGTCAAAAGAAGAGACGTTAAGGAAAGGTTAAACATTAACCAAGGAACAAAAGACCCTGAGCACCACCTCCAGTATTAAGCCCTCAAAGAAAAACTTTTCTTTGAGCTGGTAACCCTTTGTTTTCTTTTGTTTCCAGGAACTTGAGTCTAGCTACAGCTCACCAATGGGGGTCAACTTGTGTAGAATAAAGTAGCCAATGATTGTGGAGACCTATGAAAGGAAGGTCTCCATCAGTGCAGGATACGAGGTAAGTGATGACACAGCACAGCTATCCCGTGAACTGATTCTCACCCCTGATACAGGCTGCAGTGCTCCCGAATTTCCAAAGAGGGGTGTCCTAAGTCTGCCGTGGAGGTGGAGTTGGAATTGTGTGGTTTGGGAAGGCAATAGTCGTGCTAGAGAATTTAGTTTGAAAATGCTCTGTGTAACAAAGATTCTGTTTCTATTTGGATTTTACATTTTTCTACTTAGAGATACTGGCACATACGTTGCAAATATATACATTTTTTTTCCCCCGTATTTGGTATTGGACAGAAATTGTCATCTACACTCACAGGATACTGAAGAGGTTTGGTAGAAATTAGGAAGCAGGTAAAATCTTCTGTTCTGATTCCACGCTGCCCCTTGGTGCCTCCAAGTGTTAGAAAAGCTGGAAGGGGAATGAGGAACTGATCTTTTGTGTCTCTGCCTGGAAGACAATCTCTCCCCAGTCTGTTTTCTTAAGGTGGAATTCTTCATTGAAAGGCCTTACTCTTGGAATTTACATATCATCACCTTTATTCCCCAAATAATAAGAGCCCATGACCATGGCCACATTCTTTTTCTTTTAATTAAAAAGCCTTTTTTTTAGAGCATTACAAAACCACTCGTGATTGAATTTCATACAATATTCCAACACCCATCCCTCCAGTAGTCTACATTTCCCAGCACCAGTGTCTCCAGGGTGCCTTCCATCACACCCACCCCCTACCTTCCTCTATGGCAAGTGCTTTTCTCCTCTCTCTCTCTCTCTCTGTCTCTCTCTGTCTCTGTCTCTCTCTCTCCTTTGGAAATTATGGTTTGCAATATTAATACTGAAATGTTATCAAGAATATCCCTTGCCATAGCCACATTCTTACCAAGTAAATTAAAAAAAAGAATTCTATTGAGATATAAACCAAGGTAAATCTGGATCTAACAGATGGTACAGTGGGTAGGGCACTTGCCTTGCATATGCTGACCTGGGTTTGATCCCAGGCATCCCATATATGGTCCCTGAGGCCATTGTGGTTACTCTGATAGTAAAACAGAACAACAACAAAAAGCACCCTTGTTTTTGGGTGTGCAAAAACAAAACAAAAGAAAACAAACAAAAAATCAGGTAAACCAAGGTAATGGGTGGGTAGGGTAACTTGCCTTTGCTTTATCTTGTACAATATAGAACAGGCCGTGTACAATATAGAACATGCGTTTAGATTCCTTAGCTTGGGTTTCAGTTTTCCCATTCATATTCTGACGTCTATGAGCTATGTAATTCTGGGCCTCAGGAGATGTTTTTTTTTTTTTCTAATATTAAGATTAGGGCAAATGTTTCCAATTGATTTGGTCTAACCATCTCCCCTTTTAGAAAAATATTACACAAAACCCCTCTAGAAATCTATCTGCAAGTGGATAAGCAGAAACTGTCCCCCTAGATCCCCCAACCCCCCACAAGCCACCATTGTACTTGAGGTTGCCAACTGCCTCTGGATCTTTCCAGTATTCCAAGGGGTGGTATTGCCACTTTGGGAAACAGTAGTTTGGACTAAAATGATTGACCCAAATATTCTCTTTCTCCTAAATATCTTGAGAATAAATTATCTGTAAAGGACCGAGATCTCGTCCTTTTAACCTTTATAGCACAGCAGGTAGGGAGTTTGCCTTGCACGCGGCCCACCCAGGTTCGATTCCTCTGTCCCTCTCTGAGAGCCCGGCAAGCTACCAGGAGTATCTCACCCGCAAGGCAGAGCCTGGCAAGCTATCTGTAGCCTATTCGATTGCCAAAAACAGTAACAACAAATCTCACAATGGAGACCTTACTGGTGCCCAAATCAATGGGATGGCAGTGACAGTGACAGTGAAACCTTTAACTCTAGGACAGAAAGTAGCATACTATTTATTCCTCCTCCTTTATTTTGGTCAGGTCAACAGAATTTCCCATTCATATTCTGTCGTTATATTTTTGACCCCAAATTGAAATTAAATATTTGATTAGATCCATTACTCTAAACTCCCTAAGCTATCTGTCCTAATTCTTCAGAAGTATTTACCACATTTTACGCTATTTTATCCGTGCCTATGTTTTCTGTTAAGCTGTGAGTTTGGTGAGGGGAGGAAACAAGTCTTTGTTTTCATCATCATATTCCTAGCACTTTTTGCTGATAATAGTAGTTATGCAATGCAAATCGCAACGAAGAATGAACTAGTGATGGGGGCTGGAGCAGGTAGGGTATTTGCCTTGCATGCGGCCTATTCGGGTTTGATTCCCAGCATCCCATATAGTCCCCTGAGCACTGCCAGGGGTAATTCCTGAGGACAGAGCCAGGAGTGACCACTTTGCATTGCCAGTGTGACGCAAAAAAAAAAAAAATGAACGAGTGATTTTACAAATGAAAAACATGCAAATTTTAAATTCAGGATTGGAGAGATAGTACAGGGAGTAAGGCATTTGTTCAGTCCCCAGCACAACATAAAGTTCTCTGAGCCCTGCAAGCTGGGGCCCAAGCTCTCCCCATAATGTCCCCGCCCCCACCAGGAGTAAAATCTAGTAAAGATTAATACATAATATAATATAAAAGTGCTAAAGGTTAACATTGATTGCTTATATTTATTGTCTGTTAGAAGGGTGCACATTTTTTTATTTAGTAGGATTGGAAATCTGGCTGTTTTGAAAAAATATATTCAAGAGATAAGAAAATTTATGTCTGTCCTTTTTTACTGTTTATCTTTTAATAATCACATGGATCTCCAGTGTCACTTAAAATTCAGAACAAAGCCTACATCTGATGTCCGCTCTGGTACTTAAAGGCCAAAGTACTTAAAGGCATCTTATTCCCCAAGTGCAGTTACATAGATAGCCTCAGTTTAGTACTAATAACTAAAGTGATTCAGTTAATTTGCCTTCATGATCCATTTATGTCAACTGAAATCATTAACTCTCCTTTGTGACATGGTTTGGGTTAGGAATTCAATATTCACCTGACACATTATCTATCTAAGGAAACTTACTACCTTATTTTCCAAATTCTATGGTGTTTTCAAGAAATTGTTCATCACTTAATATCTCAATAGATCCATGAATTTTTTTCTTTTACTCATTTGGAGCATCTTATTTAAAAGTATAGGCATTCCAGAAATAATAACACTATTGTATAGTTCTTTCCCTCAAATAACTTTTTAGTGAGAAATGCAGTTGCAGTTGACCGGACACTATGAATACAGTTGATGAATGATATGCCAAAGGTTGGCACAATATAGAGTACTATATGGAGATTACTTGATGAGATTGATTGAAGAGATACTGAAGACTCTTCAGAGGAAGGAAAATTTTGGCAGCATTGTTGTTTTTGCTGTCTCTTCTAATCTAAAAATTTAATCCTCTATTCCAAACAGTTTACTGAGATACTGTATTGTGTAATTATTTTCCCCCAAATAACTTTTGGTATTTTTTTCTCAGAAGCCATGTTTTAATGAGTGGTCATTAGCAATTGAATGATAAAGGAGAAGGAAAGATTTAGGCTGAGTTATTTTTTCATGGGGTGAACCCCTGTGGAGATAGGGATATCCCCAAGTGTGTTCATTGACCACTTCTAGTGATACTGAGCTAAGCATACTTGAACTAATAATTTATTATTTATTTTAAATTAACATTCAGATACACAGTATGTGTTGCTATTTTCTAAATCTAGTTAACTTACACTATATCTTATTAAAAAGAAATAAGGTTTTATGGTTTAGAAAGCAATTTGCGTACCTAGTCAGGATTTGTTTTAATTTGTGAGGGGTGGGGGTGTGGAGAGTGGCCATACCCCACAGTTATCAGGGGTAATTCCTGGGTCTGTGCTCAGGAATGATCCCTGGACTATAAGTGGGAATCCAAATGAGTTGACTGATTGCAAAGCAAGCTTCTTTATCTCCTGTACGATCTCTCTGCTCTACAATTTTGTTTAAAATTATGTTTTTCATCTTCTACCATACATACATAAATTCTAAAATGTTTTAGTGAGAATATTAACTTCCTTAACGCCTTTGTTTGATGATAGTGATTAAATTATTCTTTAAAATAAATTTACTATTTTAACTATTTTTTTCCAATCTAGATCAAATGAGATCTGGCATAAAAATATAATTTGAAGTAATCTATTTCCATGGAAAAGTTGTGTGTTTTTCAGAATTGCTATTTTAAAAATAAATTGGGTTTTCATGTGCTAACTACATTAAAGTATTCTATGTCAGAAGAGATTTTAAAAACACCTATATCAAGGATGGTTTTGCTGTACTATTGAAGTATTTGACTTAAGATAAATGAAAGATTTTAGCACAAAGTTCTTCAGATTAATACATTTCTTAGGAAGACAACCTGAACTAGAACTTTAGATTTGAGTAGGGAGTAATTCAATGTCCTCTTGTAATTTCTTATTGTTGGAGAGCTAAACAATTTCACCAGGAAACAATTCAGAGCAAATGCAATTTCTCTCTATGTCCTATACTGAAGCTTACCAAATTAGTTTCAAAAATGGCAGTGCAACATTTTGAAAATAAGGCATGAGGAGAATTTCAAACATTTATCCTTGGTTGAGAATATACAATTAGATAGATGCTTTGATTTGGTGTGCATATAAATTTATTATATTTTGGGAATGTGAAATAATTATAACAATTATGAAAATGAACTTGATTTTTTATGCATTCCCCATACATAGAAAGACATTAAACTCTATTTTTAACTCATGGCAATCCTACATATAATTAAAGGGGAAATCTGTTTGTATGACAGAATTATATAGCATGAAGGTTATCCATCCAATTCATTATTTCTAGGCAAGAGAGAAGAAAAGCTTTTGTCAAATAAAAGTCAATATTTCAATCTTTAAAACAAAACACAAACATAAAGATGAAGGCAATTCTTTAGAAAAGATTTTTTTCAGATGTTTACAATTCTGTCTTCATAATTTAAAAAGAACAATTAATTCCATGCTTTTTTATGATTGTCTTTTATTTTGGGGAACATTTTATGACTTGGAAAGTGTGAAGACAAGATACAAAATAGATTTTTAGTAGGCTTACCCACATATTCAATAAATGTTTATAGACTCTGATGAATGAATGATTCTTCTCATTTTTCTAATTTATGTGAAATATGTAAAATATTTTCCAGAGTTGAGAGCCTCTTTCTTACAAAAGGTTGAGTAATTTGATATACTACCTGAAACAGAGACATATGATTAAAAATAAAAGCAATTGAAGAAAAATAATTAATAGCTGTGGGGTTAGATAGCTAAATATCTAAATCACTATACAACTTGAGGGTAAAAAAAATAAATTGCTCAGGTGGATAGACTTTTATAAACCAGGTAAAAATAAAACAGAAGAATGAAAATGATGACAGTAGAGAGGACCTGATATACTTGATATGAAATATGTATTGCTTATGTTGAATGGATCAAATTATGTTTCTATATTCTCCTGTGAAGTTTTCTACAAAGTTCTTTATTTTCTGTTTCATGTGTTTGATGTTAGATTTAACCTAGAGATTTGTTCAAAGTGCTAAATATAGCTACAAGGTTGGCTTTGGGAAAGAAGTGGTACCCAGTGTCCGTGGAGGTCTTATATATACATCTGGATATCAGGCAAATATCTTTATTCATTTCCTTGCTCAGAATTAATCAACAGCTGTCCATAATCCACAGCAGTGATTTTTCAAATTAGGTGGAAAGGAGGAGATGCTGTATCAATCATTGGAGACATTTTTCAAAACACATATGGTAACCATGTGTACTTAGGAAAGAGTTTCCCTAGGATTCTCCTAGATTCTCTTGAGAGTTTGTCTTTTGTCAATGACTAATCTATAAGGTAAGACCAAAACTAGCATTGGATGAAATGTCGTAAAGATGTGGTCCATGAATTTCTAATCAACGTTACTGATTCCGACTTGAAGTTTCCTATTTCTGAGAAAGGAAAATAACATTTTGTGCTCCATCCCCTCCTTTTCTTTACATTTTTCAAATGCTGTTCTTTCCTCTTGGAGTATCTTTTGCTTTTCTGATCAATTTCTTTATAACCTTCAACATTAACTCTCTGTCCCTGTAAAATAGGTGTCTAGCAAGTTCTATCTGCTACTTGCATATCATCTCTTTTGGATCTAACCTATTAGATTTTTAGGGATGAAATAAAGTCCTACTATATTTATACTCACAAAGGACACAGGAACTACATATAGTAAAATGTGAAAAACTAAGGCACGCTGACGGGCGTGTGCACTAGTGGGCTCTCCGAGCGGCTCTGTCTCACTGCCTGTGTTTGGTGCTCTGGAACCACTGTGTGTGGCTGTTGGTCAAGGGCAGGTGACAGAAGGAAGAAGGCCAAACTGGTTGCTTGATCAGCTTATTTTATTCTCTCTCTCTGCTTCTCTCCCGGCTCTGGATCTCTCTCTCTCAATCTCTGGATCTGGCCCTTCTCTGTTCTTCTCCTGTGTCCTCTCGTGTGTCTTCTCTGTCTCTTCTGTCTTCTTCTTCTGTTTCTTCTGTTTCTTCGGTCTCCCCTCAGTGCTCCCACTATCTTAGTTTTTTATAGCAAATTACATAGGGCAGTAGCACAAAGGTGGGTTTAACATTAACAAATCAACAAAGGGTAAAACCATTTCTTGAGGAGATTAACAAAATCTCATCTAAGGAAATCTCATCTAAGGAGATTCACTCAAGGGTGGGGTACAAACAAGGGTGTGTCACGGTGTGAACTAGTAATCTGCTTAAATAGTTATAGTAAATTTACTTCTAATATTTCTAGCAATGTCATTCTGTATGAGCACAATAAGAGATATATCAGACTTAAAGTTTGGTTCTTCCTGAGGACATCTCACTATATATTCCAGACCACAGTCCTCAGGCCAGGTTAGTCTTCCTAACCCCAGCAGGGTCCTAGTTTCATCTTACTTTTGGATCATGACAGCATTTGTCTATGACCATGCTCTCAACTTATGGTTGAGTATTGTGGCGCTTTGGTCTGGCCCATTTCAATGCCAGGGTAGCTCACAGCTTGCCCTGGGACCATTCCGTCCCTCGTCGGGACCCTGCTTTTGGGGTGTTAAGGAAATAAGGGCAACTGAGTTGAGAAAGCAGATGCCCGGGAGTAAATATTATTGGAGTCAATCAACTCCAAACTTACAAAGAATATTATTAACTGTCTTCCTGTGTCCATATAGAAAGGCCATTGCTCTAAGGTAAACTAAGTTTCCTAAGGCAAGACTAAAAGGACAAACCCCATGTTATCCTACAGTAAAAATCTTAATAACAGCTAATATTGAGAGAAATTAAAAAGAATAGAATTTAGGGTTGAAGGGTGACAAAAGCAGATTGGATATGTCTCTGCTGCCCATTTTATTTCCAAGAAGGTATCAGGGAGAATTTTCATATGTACATTTAAAAGCTCTAATCTCTCATTTGTTGCTGTTGTTTTGGGGCCATGCTCAGAAATCTTTACTCTCCTGGCCTTTACTCGCCTTTTCTCCTTATACAGTTGCTTGAGGGTCAACTCCAGCAGTACTGGAAGAATTACATAGTGCTGAGGATCAAATCCAAGTCTTCTTGCCTGCAAAGCGTTTGCTCCATCTTGGTGAGCTGTCACTCCAGCTCTCAACCATTAGTTTTTGAAAAGACATTCCACAGTTTCATACGAGATAAATTATCTGATGTGATTTGTATTGTTTGAAAAGTGCAACACCTAATAGACTAGGTTATATTTCTTTCTGTTTATAAGGAAAGTAAAACTGCTATTAAGTGTGGCAACCTCTGATAATCTGAAGTAACTTAGAGCTCATGCCATCTCAGGGAAAATATTGCTTTGAAGCCTTGAGAACCCAAGGTCTCTTTTTGTCATGAGGAAGAACCACCAACTTTATATGCAAATGGGGTTGAAAGTAGACTTAATAGGTGTATGTGGGAATAAGTAAGTAATGAGGTGCCAGAGCAAGTATAGCAGAGTATATGTCCGAGTATAGCAGGTAGGGCATTTGCTTTGCACATAGTTGACTGGGGTTTGAGCCCTGGTGCCACATATGGTCCCCTTAGCATCACCTGGAGTGAACTGTAAGTGCAGAGCAAAGAATAAGTCCTGAGAACAGTCAGGTGTGACCCAAACAAAGTAATGAATTTGTGAAATGGTCTTTGGGGAATGAGGGAGGAAAAAAATAAAGAAATCAGGCTCCTGAATTAATGACTCATATTCAGTTCCAAAGAAAGGCTCATGAGTTAGAGGAAGTGCTGTGTGAAGCATATTAAGACTGGAAATTAAGACTCTACGTGTTCTAGCCTCGTAAAATTGTCTTTCCAGGTCTTTCGTACCCTGGAAGAACTATATGGGCACCTTAGGCCAAAGGATACATCCTGAAAGTTAGCATCCTGAAGGTTAAATGCTAAGAAACTACTATTATAGAATCTCATTCTGTGTTGCTCACTAACCATTTTTTTTTCCACCAAAAAGGTTTTACTTGATTTGGGTTTTAGTTGTCAATTATACTCAGGTGATATGGCATATCCCAGGAGATGGCAGGACTGGAATACATTGCTTCATTAACATCTTCTAGAGTGTGCCTGGATACTGTTTATGGTAAGCAAGAAAATCTGGGGTACATCAAGGAAGCTTTCACATGGCAATCAAATTTAGAAACTAGTGATATACAGACCCTTCTGTTAGATATACCAGACTTTCTTGATATATATATATATATATAATGATATATTAGCAAGTCATTCCAGGTGACTTTGAAAACATTATAGGAAAGATAACAATTGGCAGAACCAATGCAAATGGAAAATGGTGCTTCATCTTTTAAACTGCAATATTATGTAAAATAAGAATTTATTTTGTAGAAAAGTTGATAAAGCTGGACATACAGGTTACAGTACAAGATATTTTCTTTTTTTTTTTTTTGCTTTTTAGTTCACACCCGGTGATGCACAGGGGGGTCACTCCTGGCTGTGCAATCAGGAATTACCCCTGGCGGTGCTCAGGGGACCATATGGGATGCTGGGAATCGAAACCGTGTAGGCCGCACAAGCAAGGCAAATGCCCTACCCCCTGCGCTATTGTTCCAGCCCCATAAAAGATATTTTCAAGTGTTCCCTGTGAAGTTTGCCTTTCTATAGATAAGTAAAGTTCAAATCTTCAGCGTTCAAGTTTTTATCCTATTAGTAGGATATGTACAAAATTCTCTTTGTCAGAAAGGCATAAGGGTATATTAAAGTGAAAATTTATCCTGTTTATTAATTCAAAAAGATGCCTACAGACCCTTTGCCAGACTGACTCTCATATCCGGGGGCCTTCTGGAGTGGGGCGGGTGAGTCCACCACCTGCCCAAACAGGGCCTAGGACGTTGAAAACCTCCAACATCCACTTGCTGCCTTGCTCATGGTCAGACTCCACAGGCCTGAGGGCCTCATCCAGGAACGAATCTGTTGAAAAACACAGATATGCAGGTTTTGTAACTGAAATCTACAGGTTTTCACAGAATTGAGGGTGGGTGACATCCCTCCATCCCCCTGTTCTTCCTGGAGCCTGGCGGTCACTTCCATGAATTGCCTCTGGCACCATATTAGCTCATTAACCGGCCATGATCCAGAGACTCATAAATTAATCTTGAAAGAGATCAGAAAGCTGTAGAGATGCTTCTGGACCCCAGAGTCACCATCCAATTAAAATTTTTAACTCCAGCTATATCACCCCTTCAAAATTTTAGAATTTCAGAAGCGTGAAACATCTCATACTCTACACCACTGATATACCAGGAATAGCATACCACATTGGATGAGATAGATGTAAAGTGGAAGTCAACCAATCTTGATTAAGAAAATATTAACACACAAGGCTTAACCTGTAACAACATGTTAGTAATCTCTTATTAAGGTCACAGTCACTGTCTCTGTCATCCCGTTGCTCATCGATTTGTTCGAGCAGGCATCAGTAACGTCTCTCATGGAGAGACTTATTGTTACTGTTTTTGGCATATCCAATACACACAGGTAGCTTGCCAGGCTCTATTGTGCGGGCACGATACTCTAGGTAGCTTGCTGGGCTCTCCAAGAGGGGCGGAGGAATCGAACTCAGGTCAGCTGCATGAAAGGCGAAAGCCCAACTGCTGTGCTATTGCTCCAGCCTAATCTCTTATATAAGGACTTAATAACTCCAGGAAGAGATGCAACTATCTTCACACACTTTCATTTAAGAAATTTTTTTGATATTTTTAGTTAATTAATTATAATAAGCAACACAAAATAAAGCACTTAGGGCCTGCTGTTGGGGCAGGCTTGGGTGGTGGTTGGAAAAATTGGAAATAATGGTGATGGGGTGGGAAGGTATAATGGTGGTGGGATTGGTGTTGGGATATTGAATGTAATAAATCATTGTGAACAAATTTATATATATACATATATATATATCTAAGAGGTTATCACTGTAGCACTGTTGTCCTATTGTTCATCGATTTGCTCAAGCGGGCACCAATAACGTCTTCATTGTGAGACTTGTTGTTACTGTTTTTGGCATATCGAATACACCATGGGTAGTTTGCCAGGTTCTGCCTTGTGGGCAGGATACTCTCGGTAGCTTGCTGGGCTTTCCAAGAGGGACTGAGGAATCGAACCTCGGTCGGCCACTTACAAGGCAAATGCCCTACCCACTGTGCTATAGCTCCACTCCATACATATATAAATATATATATCCATAAATATCTATCTATCTATCTATCTATCTATCTATCTATCTATCTATCTATCTATCTATCTATCTATCTATCTATCTATCTATCTATACTGTTTCGCTTACATCCTCAGCACTGCATGATCCCCTGACTACCAGTTGGAGTAACCCTTGAGCTGGGAGTAACCCCAAATAACCTCCGAATATAGCCCCAAACTAAATAAACAAACCATTTATATCAGAGGATCCTTTTAAAAAAGTTTTATCTGTCATATATAAATGTTTAAGAAAGTACTATCAGTAAAAATTTTACAACTAAAAAATAGTTTAAAGACATTTAAACAATTTCACTTCTGCTCTCTACTCATAGCTCTTTAAACTTTATACTATTCATGATGTTTTTCAAATTAAAAAAATAACTTCTTATAGTTCTAATTCTAATTATCATACTTCTCCAATTGTTAAAGAAACTAAGACTATGAGATTCCATGGGTCTAATATATTTCACAAATGATAACTTTCCTCTTTTTTATGTTCATCAGTTAGAAAAATAATTTCATGGATGTGGACTCTAAGAATTGAGCTCTGAGGGGCCGGAGCGATAGCACAGCGGGTAGGGCGTTTGCCTTGCACGCGGCCGACCCGGGTTCGATCCCCGGCATCCCATATGGTTCCCCAAGCACTGCCAGGAGTAATTCCTGAGTGCAGAGCCAGGAGTAACCCCTGAGCATCGCTGGGTGTGACCCAAAAAGCAAAAAAAAAAAAAAAAAAAAAGAATTGAGCTCTGATTCTGATCCAATTTGTAAGTACTTGGGAAGAATTATGCAATTTAGTTTTTATAGATTTTGGTTTTCTTTTATGTAAAATGAATAGGTTGATTCTGAGAGTCTCACAGATTTCTTTTCTAATGGACTAAGTATGTTATTCTATTTCTTTCTAATGCACAACTTAGGGTTAAATGGCTAATGTCCAGGAGGGTCAGTGTTTTGCTAGACTCAACAAATATTATTTTGATATATTGCATTTTCTAGGAAGAACAATATACTTCCATTAAATATACAAATCATTAGGTAGAGACCAGTTTCACTGAACAGAGTCATAGTTTATACATTTGCTGAACTCTGTCAGAAATTAACAGGTTGTAGAAAAACTTACTGCCTGAGCAAGTATTTTCATGTGTTTCCAAGTTTTTGTTCATTTCACTCTATATTGCTGCTTTGACAAACTTCAAGGTTATTGAAAGCAAATCAGGGATCAATGGACAAGTACATAATATTGATCGAACACAAAATATTTTATCATTAAATTCTCTAGGCTGTCTTCCAGACATTTACTTGAGCAGGAAAAATCTGATACAAAGAATAAGAAGTAAAACTGTCCAATGACATACTAGAAATGATTATTTTCTTATCATCACATCTTACCTGTTCCTTCAAAGTTGTCACTGTCACTGTCTTCCTGTTGCTCATCGATTTGCTGGAGTGGGCACCAGTAACATTTTCACTGTGAGACTTGTTACTGTTTTTGGCATATTGAACATGCCACGGTTAGATTGCCAGGCTCTGCTGTGCGGGTGGGATACTCTCGGTAGCTTGCCGTGCTCTCCAAGAGGGGCGGAGGAATTGAATAATCTTTCAAAATTAATACCTTTAATTTGGAATCGATCCTGGCTATTTTTTAAAGTATGTTTTTAAAACCATTAAACAGCTTGAAACACTTTCATTGCTGGGTAATAAACATAATAATATGACTGTCATCTACTGTTTCTTGCATCATGTATTATCTTTGAAAGAACTTAATCACTTTCTCAAAAACTATTATTTACTTTAATCAAGAAGCCTATGGGCATTTAGAAACAAAATAAAAAAATAATCTTGGACCTTAGTCAAATTATGCAAGAAAGTTAAACTTTAAGATAAATGTCTTTATTGTCTTTGTTTATTTTTGTTCTTTTTAAAAACAGCGAGTTGTTCCTTTCATTATAAAGGAATGCATACTGTGGCTTCATATATATTGTTAATTAGTTATCCATAAATGTGTATATACCACACCAAATGTTATTTCATGTACAGAATCAGAGCTGGTTGGAACTTTGAGATGAAAAGCTTAAGACCACCCAACTTGAACCAGTAATTACTTCAGCAAGTAGTTGTATGCTTTTGTTTAGGAAATGTGCATTTGAGAATATGCATTTCAGAACATTTTAAAAACAATTCTTTAGTCCTTACAGCTTACAAAAACAAATGCAAACTCTAGTGTGAAATTGTGAAGTTGATTCTCAAACAAACACTTCATGTAGTAAAAAGGGAAGGCTGGGACTTTGGAAAGATGGTTCAAGTTATATCTCTGACCTAATTCTTTATAGAAAATCTAGTAGTCAGAAATGACCTAATCCTTTGCTTTAGCTACCTCTTCCAGGAGGGGAGGGGAGGATAAAGTATTAATCTTTCTACTTTTCCAATTTGTTTTACCTTATCATTAGCTCAGATTTTGTGTTTTGTCAGTAACCTTTAGCCTAATAAAAAGTTCTATTTTTTCACAACTAGCACAATCCACTTCTTATAAGAACTAATGATAGAAGTAGGTACTCATCAAGTTGTACTGAGTTGTACTGGAGATGGTCAGTATAGAGACCAAATTGGTCCTATTATTATTATAGAATTATTACATTTTAATGAGTCTTGGTCATTCCACTGCATTTTTTTTGGTAAAATATCTGTTTCTTTCTTCTGTGATCATTTAGCCTCCCGTTGCCCATATACACCTAAGAATTGCCTCTACCTTATCACGTTAAGCAGATATTGCAAGCTCCAGTGGAAAATCGTCCCACACACCACTGCTAAACTTGATGAGAGTTGCCACATTGCCATTAATTATTTCCTGCACCTTTCTATAACAATTAAAGCCCTTTTATTCCTTTTTATTGTTAAACTCTCTTCTAAACCTTTGGATATAGCTCCTTCCTGACTTTTCAGGGACTGAACCATATATTTTATTCATCCCTTTTTAAATGTTTCTTCTTCTTTCTCCAGGGAATACTTCTACTTTTATTCTTAAATGTACTTCTTGGGGATTGGGCCACAGTTGGAAGTACTCAGGGCTTATTTCTGGCTTTGTGCTCAGGGATCACTACTGGCAGTCTCCTGGGACTAAAATAGATATGGGGGGTTGAACCCTGATTTGTTTTATGCAAAGAATGCACCCTACCAGTGTTAGTATAGAGTAGGCCCTCCTTATACTTTTTAAATATAAGCCCAGGTCTCTCCCAAGTTTGGACTCACAATGGCAAATCAACTCACAGAACCTTATACCTACTCTGCCATTATACCTCTTTACACTTAAACACTTCTTAGACAAATTATTTTAACTTGTGCTTGCTGTTTTCTTAATTTTTTTTTACCCCATGACAACACATATGACTCTGGTTCTAATACAATCATTTCACCTAAAATACTTTTGCTAAACTGTGCACTGTGCACTGTCCTCCCATTGTTCATCGATTTGCTTGAGCAGGCACCAGTAACGTCTCCATTGTGAGACTTGTAGTTACTGTTTTTGGCATATTGAATATGCCACGGGTAGCTTGTCGGGCTCTGCCGTGAGGGCGGGATACTCTTGGTAGCTTGCTGGGCTCTCTGAGAAGGATGGGGAAATCGAACTCCAGTCAGGCAAATGCCCTACCCGCTGTGCTTATCACTCTAGCTCTTTGCTAAACTAATCAATGAATTTTATAATAATAGTAGTAATAATAGGATGGTCAAGAAAACAATAGGATGGAAAGAACAGAAAAAGTTGCAAAATGGTGACCAAAAAATCTTGGGTTGTGAAGAGAACATTCAGAAGTTTATCTCATTGATGTTTTCCCAGTAGTGGGTTCTATGTCAAGGACTAGGAAAAATTAAATATTTTACCTTCACGAGGACCCCAGACCCCAGAATAATCAAGATTACTTGTATATATAATGGAGATGCTACTGGTGCCTGCTTGAGCAAATAGATGAACAATGGGATGACAGTGCTACAGTGCTACTATGTACTCAATCAGGGATTAAGATTGACCCAGGAAATTCCTAAATCACTGATACATGTTTGGGGCCCTTTTAATTGATAAAAATTAAAAAAAATCCTAGACCCTCCTTCCCTTTACCCACTACTAGCACAGTGTTGATGAACAAATGTAACTGATATACATTATAAGGGTCTCTGTATGTGTGGCAATGGCAGGAGTTAAATATTTCATGTTTGTAGTGTAAAAATGTTAAGGTAGAATGAGTTGTTAAATATCCAAAAAAAATTTTTCTATTTGATGTATTTTTATTTCTTGTTGTAAATCGTGTATTATTAGGTTTCTTCCTGATTGCATTAGTGTTTCCTATCTACATAAAGAGTGACAAAATTTACAGAAATCAATATAATAAAAATAGGTTTATTTATATTCTGGAAATAGACCTTAGAGAGGTTTTCAATGATTTTACTCCAGAGGCAAAAATAACAACAATAAAACTAAACAATTATATCTACAGCAAATTAAAAAGTTTTTGTATGACAAAGGAACTCAAACTCAGATAGTAAAGACACTCTACCGAATGAGAAAATATATTAGCACACAATAAAATAGACAAAGGAATAATACCTGAGATTTATAAGGCACTTACAAAGAACAACAACAAAAAATTCCTGTAACTCCTTAAAAAATGGGGAGAGGATATGAATAGACACTTGCTCAAGGCATTATGTTGCTTCAGTTTCTGTTAACTCTTATGCTTCCTAAGACAGCAAACCACATCCTTACTGGATCAGAAAGGACCTTCTCCAGTGTTTAATCATTTCAAAGTGACATTACTCAGTCTAATTGATCTGATCTTTTCTTTCAGATAACTTCAGGAACCCAACAAACTCATTGCCTGGGACACACTACAACTAAGGTAGTATGAGAGCAGGCAGGGTGAGCGTCCATTTGTCAGCATGAAGCAGTTCCAGAAGACTTGATCTTCAACCATTCTCCCTTAAAGATTTAAGGGGGTGCAATCTCTAGTGGGGAATATGATGTAGGCAGGTAGATAAGAAAAGGTCCTCTACAATGAAACAGGTCAACAGAACTTCTGGGAGGAAAATCCTAAAACTGATCCGTCCTGTGGATACAGAAAACAGACCTGACATGACCTTCAGCGGACGCTGAGGAGGATGAACCCCTTCCCATGAAGTTCCTCAAACTCTCGGACCTCTCCCTTAATCTGATTAATTCAGTCCAAACAAGACCATCACCACTCCCAACCTCCCTGGTAACCTCTTTTACCTGGGAAGAAGCCCCATGTCGGGGCAGGTTGGAGAAACTTTATAAATGCCACCTTGAACAAGGGAAGGGCTCGCATATGCTGCCGGAGCCCATGTGCTACTTGCGCCCACGTGACTGAGCACATGTGGTGCCTGAGCACATGTCGCCTGCATCTCCCTTCTTGAGATGTGTACTTTCATGCTTTTCTATCTAATGCTGATATTTGTGTAGGTGCTCTCTCCACCCTTGGAGAACCCTGCATTCTCTCTTAAGCGTGTTACTCTATCTCTCTTACTCTCTACTCTCCCACTTTTCTCTCCCTCCTTCCTTTCAAAAATCCTCCAAATAAAATATATTTATTCACAAGAAAAAAAGAAGAAATACAGATGACCTGTAAGCTTATGGTAAAGTACTCATAATAACTTGTTAGGGAAAGGCATATTAGAACAATGAGGTAACATTTCACTTAGATATATGCCAGTGAGAATGGCAGATATCTAAATTATTGGAAATATCTAGTATGTGGGGGTGTGGTGAGAAATGAAGCTTAATTTACTGTTGGTGGGAATGCCATTTGGTTCAACCTCTCTGGAAAAAATATGGAGACTTTTCAAAAAATGAAGAAGAATAACCCATTCACACAACTAAGCAATCCACTTTCTGACATCTAATCCCCAAACACAAAACCATTAATACAAAATGATACATGCATACATACCTGTGTTCATTACAGTGCTTAGTACTATTGCTAATATATAAAAACGTCCCAGATATCTAAATACAGATGTACATTTCAAATCATGGTATGTATACACTTGAAATACTATACAGCCACAAAAAGAGTAGAAATAATGCAAATTAATGCAATGTGGATGGAATTGGAGGATATCCTATTGAAAGCAAAATAAGTTAGAGGGAGAAAGACAAATTCTGAAGAATGTCTCTCATCAGTTGAATATAGAGGGTATAGTTTAGAGAATAGACTGTGCTGTGCAATAAGAAACCTTTGACATTTGAATACAGAACCAATTTCTAAAGAGCATGAAGGAAAGAAGGGGAAAAGACCATCCTAGCAGAGATATAGGGACAGTTGGTACTGGGTACTGGGAAATAGGAATTTTGTCTATAAATACCATATACTTTAGTACTATTTTAATTTCTTATACTATTAATAAATGAAATATATGTAGATGGATAGATTTACTTAGAAAATATTACTGAATCATTAAAAATTGTGTCATCTTAAAATGATTTAAATACACTTTACTTATGAAATTGTTCAGTCAACTCTTACCTTTTTGAAGTGATTATTTATTGCAATATTGCCCAAGAAACCTGACCTTGAGTACTAAACATTTAACCTGCCTATTAAATAAAAAACTAACAAAATAAGTATTCATTTAAGTAAGCAGTTGGGAGTTAGAAATGAAAATGAGTTGCTAGCATCTGAACCATGAAGAGTGATGGAAAGAATCTTTGAATTCCTAAAATACTCTTAAGATTGGACTGGAGTGATAGCATAGTGGGTAGGACGTTTGCCTTGCACGCAGCCAACCCGGCTTTGATTCCTCCATCCCTCTCAGAGAGCCCGGCAAACTACTGAGAGTATCCTGCCCACCCGGCAGAGCCTGGCAAACTACCTGTGGCTTATTCAATATGCCAAAAACAGTATCAAGAAGTCTCACAATGGAGACGTTACTGGTGCCCTCTTGAGAAAAATCGATGGACAATGGGATGGCAGTGCTACAGTGCAGTGCTACTCTTAAGATTGGAATGGATATCCTGATTAGAGAGATAAATCAGTACATGGGGGCTACATTCTTCATGGCAGGAGGCCCAGGTTCAACCCTTAGCAGTGCATTTAGTCCCTGGAATGTCACCAGGTATCACCTCTGGGCACTGAGATGAGAGTGGCCCCTGAGCACCACTAATCATGAACACTCTCCAAGAATCTGAAAAAAAAAAAGATTGTAAAATATCTAACGATATAAAAATCATACAGTGTATAATTTCTAGAATGTGTTTTTGTTTAGTAATTTGTTTAAGTATCTCTGAGGCATTATTTTACCCTAATTTTGTTGTTGTTGCTGGTGATGAGGAAACACACCTAGTGAGTGATACAACCTCATCTCACTACGTAAGGCGCACACTCAGTGAGTGAGCCATATTCTGGGCGCTTATCATAATTATGAGGGAATATTACTTTGTACACTGTTTTGTCTATTTGGGGTGTGGGGTTTATGTTTGGGATGGATGAATAAGAAAGTACAAGAAAAATGCCAATTCTTTTCAGAGTTTCAGAAGAGAATTCGAAATGGTGAAGTAAAAATGGTCTTTTACAATCGTTAAACATTTCCCATAAGCAAACCGAGGAAAAGAAGGGTTTAAATAGCAAAAATGACATCGCGTGTGGTTCTAATCTCAAAAGAAACCGAGTGTATAACTGTGTAGTACTAAGTTATTCAATTTGCATGTTAAAAATAAATAAGGTGAGGGGAGCTGATGTAGTCTTTCTCAAAACTAGAACAGAAAACCGTTTTCCTAATGTTGTATGAAAAAGTCTATGAAAGTATTGTTTAATAAAATATAAAAGTCTGGAGATGTGGAGGATCCAGCAGATAAGTGAACAAGAAAAAAAGACCCAGATGGAACCCAGAGAATAAAGAAAGAGGGTGAGCCAGAGGAAATACTATGTTAGGTAGAACTCAAAAAAGTTTTTTTTTGATTTTTGGGTCATACCTGATGATGCTCAGGGGTTACTCCTGGATATGCAATCAGGAATTATTCCTGGCGGTGCTTGGGAGATTATATGAGATGATGAGGATTGAACCTGGTTGGTCACATGCAAGGCAAATCCCCTACCTGTATACTATCACTCCGGCCCCAAGGTAGAACTCGATACAGGCTCTATATTGGTGACTAGACAAGGCAATTCGCATGGGAAAGCCCAAACTATTAGTGATTTGATATTTTCCATTTTTGCTTGTGTAAAATTTGATATAGGTCAAACGCTCTTTCTACTTTTATCTTTGCCATCTGGGATGGATATTTTGAGGTAAAGAGACATATTACTTCTGTTCACAATCTGTTCTCCCTAAAGAGTCGCATGACTTCCATACTATATGCAAGGGAAGCTAGGGATGCAGGGGGTTATGCATTTTGGGTGAGAATCAGTGTTCTCTGCCACAGAGACAGCCTGGAAAACTGTTCACTAATAGCCATCAGAGAGTGGAGAAGAGAGGAGGAATAATTATCACAATTTTCAACAAAACAAAAGTGCTTCTAAATTGAATTGTATTCATTGACACGTGCTCAGCTCCTTGAAGGGGAAAAAATTAAAAATGAGCTATAAGAATAGTAAGAACAGTAGCTTTGATAAGAAAATGTTCAGAAGGAAAATTCTGGAATTCTGAATATTTAGAATTAGAGCGGCACCAAATGTTACCTGGTCAGGTGCTTTTGTTTCAGACCACGTTGTGCTCATTTAAACATAGGCAACAATTGGATGTAAAGAGTCACCACAACTGGGTCCGGATATTGACCATGCCGTTTCTTAGCTAAGAGATCTCACCTACAAGTTGCTCCTGAAAGTACTTGAAACAAACCCCCTCAATGATTTTAGAATTGGTCTCAAAATGTCCTGCTCAGGGGCTGGAGCAATAGCACAGCAGGCAGGCCGTTTGCCTTGCACGTGGCCAGCCCAGGTTTGATTCCCAGCATCCTATATGGTCCTCTGAGCACCGCCAGGGGTAATTCCTGAGTGCAGAGCCAGGAGTAACCTCTGTGCATCGCTGGGTGTGACCCAAAAAAGAAAATTAAAAAAATCAAAATGCCCTGTTCTGGCACACAGATCATTTGCAATGCAGAGTGGTGAATCCTCTGGAAGCTCTGGAGAAGCTCTTGTGTTTCTTTCAGTCCCCCACACTCCACTCATATCTTAATCAATAGAAAATTTTTCTTTCCCTAATTTGTTGACCCTTTCCCTAGAAGAATATAGTTTGGACTGAGGCTGGGTTTCATGGAAGAGTATGTTTCTTTGTAAACATCTCCTCCTCCTCTGAGAATTTCCTCTTTATTCTCAGACTAGAAATCACCCCCTTCTTGTCCTATGGGAAGCTCGTCTTGTCCTTGGTACCTCCAGTCCACTGTTCACAATTAGGAATTTACACCTTATCTCACTTTCTGCTGAATTGCGTAGGTATAGTCACTGTAGCTCCCTCCTCTTCGCTAACGCATTGGTGACTATTTGGGTCACTTTTCCAACCTTAGAAGAAACCAGAGGGATGGAGAACTTCCTGCTGTTCCTTTATGCTCTTGGGATTTCTCTGGTATTTCCAAGGACTGGCAACCTGGAAGTTTGTAGTTGACTTTTCTCTGACTCCCAGATTCCAATCAGGAACTTTTGATAGAAGGCATTGGAGGGGAGAGGAATGGGGAGTCATTTTGTTGTTGTTATTGTTCTGGCAAGTGACACCTTGTAAGCCACAGGTGCAGACTGCAATAAAGATATTTTCAAGAACATAGGGATGAGAAATACAGTGAATGCACTGGAAGCAACAGTGAGGTCTCCCATTAGCAGTAACAAAAGTGCTGTGCCAGTAGATTTAGTGACAGTGCAATTCTGGGCATAATATTTTCTCCTGCTTGTTTCTTCAATAGGCAACAGAATTTAGCCTTCCAGTTAGTGATATCTAAGTAGCCTGGACATCATACTTTGCTCTTCCTGCCCTTCCAAAATAATTATATTAGATACACTCTAATTCAAATATATATAGTGGACCTCACTGCAGTGCATTCATTATTTTAAAATGCAGGTCAAATTTAAGGAGACAAAAGTCATAGCACTGGACCTCTGTCATCCCGTTCGTTGTTCATCGATTTGCTCAAGCGGCACCAGTAACGTCTCCATTGTGAGACCTGATGTTACTGTTTTTGGCATATTGAATACGCCATAGGTAGCTTTCCAGGCTCTGCCGTGTGGGGAGGATACTCTAGGTAGCTTGCTGGGTTCTCCAAGAGGGACGGGGAACCGAACCCGAGTCAGCTGTTTGCAGGGCAAACAACCTACCCGCTGTGCTATTGCTCCAGCCCAAGAAGGAGACAAACAAAAAGAGACAAACAAAAAAGATAAAAAGACATTTTGATCAAATTCTTTCTTAGAATTAATTAAAAATATAGGTGATGTTATTTGCCTAAAAATTACAGTTTAAATAAGAGAAATTTAGAGAAAACAGGTAACCTGAAACAGTGGAAGAAAACCAAAGTAAAAAAATAACATGAAAACAAATGTTGCAAAATACAAAACAAATGGAGAAAAACATAAAAGAATGCAGGAAGAAAATTATTTGATGCAGGAAAATAAACACAACTGGAGATCAGCAAGAGAGATAACACAAAAGCAGACTTAAAAGAAGAAAGACAAAAATAACAATAGAGAAACTAGAGTTATGGAAGATAACTTAGAAATAATAACTGGCAAAAGGAGATAACAGAAGAAAAATGGAACAGATAACACACAAAATTTTCCTTAAGGAAATAATCTTGAAATAAATCTTCAGATCAAAAGGGAGTCAAAGTTTGAAGAGAAGTGTAGCATGTATACCAATGCAATCTCAGTATTTTTTTAAAAAAAGACAAACAGTATTATTATAAATTTATTCAATTTGAATAGTGAAGAAAGAAATATATGACATTAGAGCAGGTGCCAGACAAATACCTCCTTGGCCGATCTCTACCACCTCCACTACCTAGTCGCTGCCACACTCTCGGCCACTTTCCAGACACATGGGCCGAGCCTCACGCATGAGTGGAGCCTCACAGAACCAGGTAAGGCAGAACTTTGTGACCTTATACTCCAGGTTCAACGGGACTCAGAAACAGAGATCCTTTGCCTGCTTCCCCCAATCTACGGTGCCCCAGGGATCACACCCAGATGATCCACCCTACCAGTGCCAGATAAATACCTCATCAGCTGACCTCCACCACCTACAATATCCATCACCGCCATGCTCCAGGCCTCTTTCCGGACTATGCAGCCACAAAGCCATAAGTCATAAGTCTTATTAAGTCATAAGACACTTAGTACCCATTTTCCATAGTCACTGCACCATATTTGGTGGGGTTCAAATATGGTGTGAACCATGGGAACACCTATAAGGGCGATTAAAGGCCACCCTAAAAACTTCCATCCCTCTCAGAGAGCCTGGCAAGCTATTGAGCGTAACCTGCCCTCACGGTAGAGCCTGGCAAGCTACCCATGGCATACTCGATACGCCAAAAACAGTAACAAGAATGGGACTCATTCCCATGACTCTGGAAGAGCCCCCAATATGGCAGAATTATAAAGGATGAACAAGGAGAGGCTGATAAAATCTCAGGGCTGAACTAGGCTGCCAAAACGAGAACTACAATGACTGTCTGTACTTTACACGGACGTATGATGGCATCAGAAGCATCCATCGAGGACCTGATGGTGCAAGCGCAGAAGATCAAGTATGACATCATTGATTTGACTAAGATGAGAAGGCATCATTGACACTGGAGAAGAACTGTTCCTCAGAACATGCCACACAGAGGTGTCGGTGGTGTTGGTGTCCTTGTCAACACAAACTTGGCCATGAGCACTGATTTGAATGCCTAACAACACGAATTGGTTGATTACTCTTGTATAGATGTGGCTCACTGCCGGCAGTTTTTATCTTCGTTGTCTACGCACTAACATCCAACTACCATAAAGAAGAAATTGAGAAGTTCTACATGGAGCTGGAGAAGTTCTATAAAAAAGACCACACTTTCTACAATATCATTATCAGTGATTTTAATGCCAAGATAGGACTGAGAAGAACTCCACATCGGGACCCATGGCCTAAAATGGAATGAACAGGATGAGAAACTGTGTGAATTCATCATGTCGACCAAGACCATTCATGATAAGTCACAGTTCCAGAAGGCCAAATCTAAACTTTGGACATGGGAGTCTCTTGGAGGACGGTTCCACAACAAAATTGACCACATCATATTCAATTGAAGATTTTGCCTGACCTATACTGCTGTTCTCCCAAAATTCCAAATGGGATCGGACCACCATCTCCTTCGTGCAAAATTCTACTTCACAGAGCAGGGAGAAAGGTATGCAAAGCTTAAGTTTAAGAAGGGAATTCCCAGAATGACCACCAACTGGGAGCTCTTTGACACTCTTGTGACAATGTGGGAAGATGCCTTCCTTGACAACATTGACGAGGAATATGATTGACTGGTTCAGCACCTCCATGACTGTGAGAGGCATGCCAGAATGACAAAGCCACAAACAGACACTTGTCTTCAGAAACTCATTCGCCAACATGGTTTGGCGTGAGTCTCAGGCAATCACAAGCTAATGTCCGAGCTCGCAAAGCTGTTCAGAGAAGCGATAAAGTAAAACCTCAGAGAAGAGCAGCAGGGTTGGCTGATGTGACAGAAGCTGGGAAAAGTATTCGAAACACTTGCCTGTCCTTTGCCAACTACAAGACCAAGATGACTGCTCTTGATGTCCTGATGGATCTATCACATCTTCCAGAAGGGCATTGGAGAGGATTATTCACGAATTCTTCTAGGATCTCTTCGACAGCCATGTCGACCTGCCCACATACCAAATTTTGCAGGATGAATAATATCTCCAAATGCAGCAGCTACATGTATCTGGGTTTAAAATTCAACATGAGGAACCACTTGGCATCAGAATTGCACAGGAGGAAGAGAACAGCGTGGAATGCCTTCAAGTGTGTCAAAGATGTGGTTAAGAGGACAAAGAACCTCTGACTCCGGGCACATCTTTTCGACGCCACCGTTCTTCCTGCACTAACTTATGCCTCAGAGGCCTGGGCCCTATGAAAATAGGATGAGAACGCTATTTGGGTATCCCAAAGAGGAATCGAAAGAGCTTTGCTTGGAATATCACATTTCACGCAAGTGAGAGAAGGAATCCGGAGTTACAACCTCCATCGACGACCAAGAAGATCAAGAATCAGGGATGCTGTCTCATTTGCCAAGGCGTTGAAAATCAGATGTGCCAACACGTAATGCGATTCAGAGACAACCACTGGACTAGAGCTGTTACCGACTGGATTCCACGGGATGTCAAAAGACCGTGTGGCCACCCCCCTACGAGATGGTCAGACTTCTTCGTCAAAACCCTGAACGAATGAATGGTTTGAGTCTCTTCATGTTCCTGGAGTGAGCAGATGCCATTGGGCTACACTAGCACACGATAGGAATGATAGGGACGAACAAAGATGTTGCTTGCACCTGCTCGAGCAAATCAAAGATCAACAGGATGACAAGTGATAGAAATCATGCAAGAGCAGGGAAAAACAAAACAAAATCAATGGGAAAAAATTTAGACTTACCAAAAATTCAGATTTATTCAGTATTAGATGATAGAGAAAATTATACAGATATTTCTGGGTACAAAAGAAATTCATTCAAAGTTTTTCTTCATTGCAAAAGGGTTAGGAGCAAATATTTTCAAATGTGAAAGGATTAAAAGCACCCATACATCTTTCTTGAAAAGAACAACTTGATGACAAAATCTGTCAATCAAGAGAAATTAAACAACTCAAGAATGGAGAAACCATGAAATTAAAGAAGTGGTGATTATTATATGTGTTCAGATATTTAATAAAACCAAGAAATAGGGTAATAGTAATTACTGAAGTTAAAGAAAGTCATAGCCTTCAATTCTACACACATATTCACTAAATATCATTATAATTTAATTAATAACACAGGAACTTTCAGGAGGAAAAGAAGAGGAAGCACAGGAGAACTTTTTTTTTTTGCTTTTTCCACAGGAGTTACTAGACACACTGTATGGATTTTAACATGTAATTTAAAATATAATTTTTCAGAATTTTGTGTAACATCTTTTCCATCTGGAAAATATAAAGAAGACATTTTTATCTAAATCTGAATCATAAGGATTTTTCAATTCCTTAAAACAGAGGGAGTTTTCTAAATTATAAAATAGAATAAGGAAATTTCAAGACCTCCATGCACAAAATCTTTCTTTAATTACACATCAAGCCCATAGGGGAAAAGTATCAAAAGAAAACGCAGCAGTTCACACACGCTGCTTATTTGTTAGGCCTTTATTATAAATGCTATTATGGAGAAACATCCTAAGATTAAGCCAGTGAACTGGGCACATAAATGTAACTACTGCAGCATAGTTAGAGTACCAAATGAGCTCTAACAAAAATTCCAGTGATAGAAATACATTTTATGTTCGAGGTTCCTGCTGGGATGACATTCTTTGTGTTTTGTTAATTTCGGCTATGTTATACAATGTTCAGCTAATGAGTGGAATAAATGTATCTACATGGTAAAAACCAAACCAGGACTTTTTAAATCTTTAATTATGTATGGTGTACATGAAAGGCTGGGCAACATTTCCATTAAAAACCACAGTGTTGACGGGTTTAATAGCACAATCTAAATATTTCTTTCAGGATGAATCAAGAAAATCAGCAAATACATGTTTTATGTGCTTAAAGGACTTATATTTACACATCTTTGCACTCAGAGGAAAGTTCAATGCTTTAAGTTGCTTTTGTTAAGCTTGTTCACAAATAAAAGAATGAAAATTACGGATTTTGGGAAGTACTTAGTCTACAGTATGATCTAATATTTTTTATCATTTTATATAGAAAAATATTGAGTATCGTTTTAGGGAAGCCAATTAAACACTTTCAGAAGCATACAATGTACCATAGTAACAATCTCAGGATTCAGGATTTAAAGGTTTTTACATTTTTTAAAAAGTGGTTATCCAGAGGAATGATTTTAATTTGCCTTCTCAGAAATCCATGCATTGAATTGTGTCAAATGAAAATAATGACTTCTTTACAAGTCTAATACCTAACAGCCAAAAGTTTGTATATTCAATGAAATATGTGAATACTTATTACTCTAATGCTCAAATATGTCTTGCACATTTGAGCATTTTCACTTCATTTATTGTAAATGCTGGTGGTGAAGTGACTGAGAAAAAACTACTAATACACATACACTTTATTAAAATAAAATTAATGTAAGTCATAGATTATAATCGGAATCTAGATTTCATTCATTGATGAGTCTGTCTTAGGTGATAGATCTCTCTAGAAATGTTTTAATATTTTTTATTTTAATGAATTTTGCATAGATACCTGTGTTGGTGTGTGAATGACACATAATGTATGAATTTGCATTCTATAACACAAATGCTGGCATATCTAGTTATATTCCTACCCAAGTAATATCATTGATTTTTAGGGGAAATGTCTTCTTCTGGGATTGAGAATTTTTTTCACTGACTTTCTGTAGGCAAATTTGTTTTGTATTCCCAATGGCAAAGATTGACATTTTATAATAGTTCATTTTTCTATAAGTGAAAAATTGAACTATAAATCTGTCCAAACCATGCCAATATATATTAACCCAAGGGAAAGAAGAAGTTAAGTATTTTAATTCAAGGGTGTAGAAATACGTTTATTTAAAAAATATAAACAGTCTTAGTACTGTTTAGAAAATACGTGAAAAAATGAAAGCCACAAATAATCTAAGAACTTCTTTGGATGTATTATTTCAAATTCCAAGGCAGAAAAAATGATCATCAATTAAAATACTTGAGTTGAAATTAGCCTCCTGTGTTTCTTTGACTCTGTTAGTCAGGGTATGGTTAGTTAATGCCCCCCAGAACAAATCTGACTCATCAACATTAACCGTTTGGGTAAAGAAAGTTTTATTGGAATATAGTTACACCTCTTCCCTTCACTCCTCACTCCCCAGCCCCTACTTGATGTCTTTCTCATTCCAGTGACAAAGTTGATTAGTTGCAATAGGGCCCTTATGGACTGCAATTTCATACTTTATTTTTTGGCTTTATTAAGGAGAGTTTGTCATCTCCTAGTCTAGGCTGTGCTGAAGTAATTAACAACTCTCAAATTGCCATGTTGGAGTATTAGAACATTTATCTCACTCATGCTACAAGAATAATGTGGGTGGGCATGCATGCGAAAGCAAGATCCCAGGTCCGTAGAAGTTGCATCTGGACACGTACTTTTGACATCAGGGAAATTGCTCTGGGACTCTAAAATGTCCATCTGGAAGTGACACATCCATTCCACTTGTATTTCTGTAGCCAGAGCAAGTAGAGGACAGCGCTTATTCTCAGAGGGAATGGGAAAATGAAACCCTGCAAAACATATAGAAGGAAAGTTTGAATATTTGTAAAGAGTCCTAACAAATAACATAAAGAACTATTTGTTTAATTTAGATGGTAGCTATGATAATAGTTCCTGAGAGTGACAACAATCTGGCATAAAAATCTTAGCAGAAAACACAAGTTTAAAATAAAATTATAACATGTACCAGTGATAAAAGAAATTCTATTACTCATCTTGCAAGCAAAGGATTTAATGCCGCTCTGACATATATTTATGAGAATATAATATTAGATATTAATTATTAATACATATTTGTAATGATTTTACAATCAATTGTAAATTATAAAGAGGTGATTAAAATGTTGCATAAAATATTTAAACTGTGTGGTGTGTATTGCTATTTCATAACTGTTTAAAACTTTAATGAAGACTGGAATAGTTTTCTAGATCTATGTAGTATGCTATGGATAATAAACTTGGCAATAGTCAGAAAGTCAAGTTATTAATTCTGCTTACAAGTGTACATTTTAATGCCTTGGAAACTTTTAGGGTCGTTAATGGAGTAAATATAACAGTATATTGTATTTTATAACATGAGAAAAATGTATTCAGTGTATTTTTATACATAATTTTTAAGCATGAAGGAAAGGCTGCCTGCCATTTCAATATTTTTGCTGTAACCTTATTTGTCAATAAGTTATAAAAATGAACAATGATAGTTGGTGATTTTGGTTTGGGGTTCTCTCTCTATGCTGTCGGGGTACTTTGGGACACTGGGAACTAAACCCTGAGCCTTCAGCTGACATAGTATATGCACTGGTCCTTTGACCCACCTCTCTGGTCCCCAAATGAGCACTGAAACTAACATAATTATACTCATGTTTTCCATTTATCAAAAGTAGTCATTATTACTGAATACTGCTCTATGGAGCCTGGCTTCATAGATATCCCATCTAAAATTGTTTCTCTCTGCTATAATCTGTTCAAACCCATTATTATCCTTATTCTCTCCCATATTTTGGGTAAAGATTTGAGATGGATCCGTGACTTTTCTCATAATCTTCTTATACAAATCCTAGGCTGGGAAGATAGTACCAGGGTTAAGGTGATTGACTTTTCATGTAGATGACCTTATTTTGAATCTCTGGCACTGCAAATGGACCCTGAGCAGTGCCAGAAGTGATCTCTGAACACATAGCCAGAAATAAACTCAGAGCACATCTGGGAGTTGCCCCCCAAACCAAGAAAACATTTTCATTGGCATTTTCCATCTCCAAAAAGAGACCTTTTTGTAATTTTGCTTAATTTTGCATTTTCACTTCAGTATAAAAAGAACTGAATAAGAAATTATCATTTTTTCAGCAAGTATCTGTTTTTGGCTGAAACCTGCCAAAGGAAAGAAAGAAGGTTCTCATTTTTTTTCATTTTTGCTTTCCTCTTTCCTTTTCCACTCTCACCACTAATCTCTCTCTCTCTCTCCCTTTCTTCTTTCTCTTCTCTTTCTTCTCTCCTCTCTCTCTTCTAGAAGTACATATTGGCCAGAGTAGGAAGGATCTGATAAACACAGGGAAAAATCATGTTGACATTATTCTCTCAGGAAGCAATTTCATTTCTCCTGCAGACATCTCCCATAGAAATTTCTTGTGATCTGGATTATTCATCTCTGATCGAGCATCTTGTGCTATGTATCGATGGACTTTTGATAGGGTTATGCCTAACCATAATTATTTCAGAAAAATCCTGCAAAGAATGTGAAATGGCCTGACAAGATATAGTCACTCATTTTTAGTGCCCAAACAGCCCACCCTTATAGTCAAAGTCTTTTGCAATGCAATTTCTATGGTGTACTTCAGAAAAAGGTACTTTATTGCATTCTCCCTGATATACATGCTAATGAGTCCAGTGATATTCTTGAAGCTCTTCTCTGAGGTTAAAGGTAAGAGAGTAGAATTCATTCCTATGTCTGTTTCACTTTCAATATTTTGCCTCTTTTTTATTGTTATGTAGCAGGACACCTAGTATGAAAATGTATTAGAAAATATTTGGAGGAAAAAACGAATAGCATTTAGAGAGAAATGGGAGCACTTTGGGAAAAGTGTCTTTTGGGACATAAAAACACCTGTGAGTTATTTGATTAATGAGCAAAACTATTTATTGACAAGATTTGCTTCATCTTCAATGGTTTACTGTCTACAAAAGAAGTCCCATGAAGATGTTATGATTCTTTTCACTCCCTTATTAATAGAAAGAATTTGGGTTTAATCATAATAATTTGGTTTAATTTAATCAAAGAATTTGGTTCTAATCATAAGATGACACTTTTGAAGAACCTACTCTAGTCTTATATGCACATTACTTGGCTATAACAAAGAAATTGCTCACAATGATTAAAGACAACATACTCACATCTTTGACAAATATTGAGTAGGGCTGTTGGGCTTGGGTCTTTAGCCCTTGCTTTAGAAGCCCTGTTTTGGTGCTGCAGTACATCACTTTTGAAGGTAGCTTTACTTGTCTTAGCATTACATAATTTCAACTAAAATGAAGACAGAGTGTGTATGTATAGCGTTTGTGTGCCTAATATATGTCAAATATTAGGTTATTAGGCACATGATGTATTGGATAAGGCCTCTCCATATAAATGAACAACAGGGTGGTTATAAGTAAAAGATGATAAAGGAGTTTTATGATCATAGGTGCAGTGAATAATATAAAAAGGAAGTGTAGGGAAGAACAAGAATTTATCATGGTGATTCTAGACTAGAGGGCAAAATATTCCCTTGAGACAGTCACAGATGTGACTCCTTATTTTATTTGTTTGGGGTTGGGGATGGAGGATGGCTGTGTCTAAGACTTACTTCTGGATCTGTGCACAGGGATCACTCCTGGTGGAGTTCAGGAGACTGTACGTACGCAATGCTGGAGATTAAACTGAGATTAAAAAGAGAGTAAGCTAAACTCTGGGCAAGTCCCTTAACCCCTGGGCTCTCTCTTTCTTGCCCACAAGTACTGTTCTTTAAGGATGAACATGAGTTAATACAGAATTTATGATGATATTGGTGGTTAGGAGGTAAAATATTCTAAGCATATGGACACAAGAATAAACTTGATGAACTGAGGAACAGGGGAAAGGTCAAGTTTGACTGTAGTGTAATGAATAGAAAATAAAAGTGATGGCATAAAAATTAATCATTATTCAATGTCTATTTTTATTTACTGAGCAATTGATCAATGGCTGTGCTTAGATTGCATTTAATCCTATCATTGTATGTAACAAATATATTATTTGATCAAACTGATTTTTAGAAATGATAAAACTAAGGCCTAGGCATGTTATAAATAGACCTAAATGGTAATAAAAATGAATACATTTTTGACAAGATTTAAAAGAATTTTACATATAGTGCTTCATATAAAATCAACAATAATAAGAATTAATGGATTGAGAAAACTTCTTTCTTCTCTATTTCTCAGAAGAGCTGACAAAATTAGGAAGTCTCTATAATTTATTTTGTAATTTATTTCCCTTTATTTTGGAAGGGACAGATCTGTTTGAGTATCCCTTTCTGCATTGACTTGGAAGTGGCCTGTTTACATTTGGACATTCCTTCTATATAAATAAGTGTATTACATAAATTCCACATTTTTTCCTCCAAATAGTCTCCTGATCCTAGAACTGTAGGCATTCTAGTGCCTTTCTTGCTAGGCTAGTTTATTTGTGCAGGTTATTTATTTGGGCTGGAGGTAGAGGTAATTCAGGAAGCAGGTGTGGGGGGGGGAGGGAGAGTGAGGCCAGGAAGGAGGAAAGGGAACACAAAGAGTGAGTTCTTAAAGTTACTGCTGTGTGAAGCTGAGTTCGATTCAGCCTGCATCTCCTGAGAGGGGCACAGAACTGCAATCCTCCAGGACAAAGGGAAAAGTGAGATTTTTCAGAGTGCTCTCCGCAAACTGCTGTGTATCCCCAGAGTGTTTGCTACTAGTCACCACAAGTCCAGGAAGTCAGAGTCAGATTTCAGAATCTCTTATAGCATTTTTACATTGCGGCAACATTGAAGTGTGCTTTTACCAAAGTAAAAGTACTGGTTTCATCAGAATTAACATTTCAAGAAAAAAGAGAGGCAGGCAGGGAGACGAGACTGGTTTTCCATGACTGTTAGAGAAGCCCTTGGCTGGCACCTCACTGGTTCCTTCCCGCCGGTGATAGAGGGTTGTTGCTGCATTTATTGCAGGTTCCTGGAGTTTTTCATAAAGTCCTGGGCAAGAGGTGGAATAGCATATTCTTTTTTTTTTTTTTTTTTGCTTTTTGGTCACACCCAGCGATGCACAGGGGTCACTCCTGGCTATGCACTCAGAAATTACCCCTGGCGGTGCTCAGGGGAACATATGGGATGCTGGGAATTCAACCCGGGTCAGCCGCGTGCAAGGCAAACGGACCACCCACTGTGCTATCTTATGGTAGGAAGCAGTTTGCTCTTGGTGAGTTTACGGTCACACAGAGAGATAGCACAGCAGGTAGGGCATTTGCCTTGCACGCGTCTGACCGAGGTTCGATTCCTCCGCCCCTCTTGGATGAGCCTGGGAAGCTACAGAAGATATCTCGCCCACCCGGCAGAACCTGGCAAACTACCTGTGGCTTATTCGGTATGCCAAAAACAGTAACAAGTCTCACAATGCCTGCTGAACAAATGGATGAGCAACAGGATGACAGTGATACAGTGATACAGTGATCTGCAACTAATAGCATAGATGAGGTTAGGTCCTCAGTAGCTTCTGCTCACAACCCAATTTACTTTCATCAAACAGATTGAAGCAAATAAAAAAAATTATTTACAAACACAGGAAATTATTCTTAGAGAAATGTCTACTCCCATCAACAATGATTACAATATTTTTTTTCATTTCTGATTTCACATCCTCGCTTTTGTATCTGCTAATCTTGGCACCAAAGACTCCTAATCCTTGCATCTACTCTAAATCCAGTCAGTCTTGATGAGTTACTGTGATGGATTGTAGGGGTGACACCAGAGTGAAATCAATGAGATGAAGCAAAATGGAAGGATGGTCTCACTCAGGTCCACCTGCACAACTTCAAGAGAGTACTCTGATTTCGACCTCTGGTCGCTTCACTGATCTTCTCTAGCCCTGGGTCCGATGGATAAACTTTATAGTTTGCTACTCAGTAATCCTGATTCAACTATTATTTCTATCTATATCATTCTCTTTTGATATAGGAGGGTTCAGCATTTTGCTAGTGCGTCTACTAGGACTGGCTTAGTTCTAATAGCAAATTTCTTTCCTGAAATGGCCAATGAAGCTTTGAAATTCAAGGTCTAAGTAGCCTTTGCAGTCATGACAGAGCCAATAGCATTCTCAGAGGCACATATCTGGGATTTATTTCTTAAGTCGTTTCTGAAAATTTGACTTAAATTTTATTCCTTCAGCTTTTATAACGACTGTATAAGTCATTTAACTTGCTACAATAAATCTCCTTCTATTTCAGTAAGCAGGAGTGGATATTTAGCCCAAGAAAACCATGATCTAAATTTGTGTTTACTACAATTTCAGGGAAGGCAAGACATTTCTGGATGATTCCTTTTGACCTTTGTTAATCTCAGATTATATTATGTTCCAGGTAGCCTTTGTCAGTTTAAAATATATTTGTTCTTAATCTCCAATTAATAGTTTTCTCTGAACATATTTTTATGGTTAGAAGGGTGGCACATATCACAAATAGCTTTTTAAATTTTTTTGCTTTTTGCGTCACACCTAGTGATGCTCAGGGGTTACTCCTGACTCTGCACTCAGGAATTATACTCCTGGCAGTGATTGGGGGACCGCTGTACTATCCTCCAGCCCTACAAATAGATTTTCTAAAAGATTTCTCCTGTTTTATTAAAAATAACCCTTTAAGAATTATTGGGGGGGGGGTCAGAGAGATGAGAGAGAGTACAGTGGGTAAGGCAATTGCCTCACAAACAGCCATTCCAGGCTCAACCCTGGCGCCAGTCCCTAGTTCTGTCCGGAGTGACTCCTGAGCACAGAGTAAGAAGTAAGCCCTAAGCTCAGCCAGGTGTGGCCTCAAACAATCTCCAAACTGTTTTGTTTTCAAAAGATCTTTAGCTGGCCTTTTCTAGTCTTCATCGTTTTCATCTTCATGCTTACCATTTTGCACTGACAGCTCGCTATTATGTCTCTAATATCCCAATTGCCATCATTCTAGGTAGGAAGAACAGTAAACTCAAAGCACCACTATACGGACCTGTCCTTTGTCTTTCTTAGTCCCTGTCCTGAAGTCTCCTTCCTTCTTAACCCTGACCCTGTGCTTCAATACTTCATTCATCAGGCCTTGACTGTTCCTAAGTAAAAGGAAGACTCAAATTCAATGATTTTTGTGCCAGAAAGTGAGGCGTAATATTGAAATATGCTGCATCAAGTTCAGAAAAGTAGAACAGGCATTAGAATAAGTAAGAAATAAATAATAAAGGCAATAAATAATATGGCAATTGCATTAATTTACTAGCTATTTTACCTATCCAATATCTATAACCTCTATTTGATTCATAACATTTACACTCTCAGATCATTTGGTATAATTTGACTGTATCAGGAGATCACGAGAGATCATTTACATTGATTTAGTTATATGAGTTGGTCAGTCTAAAAAGTAACTAGAACAAAAACCAGAGCATGATTTTACGTAAGCACTGTTCGACTCAATAAAAGGAACAGTATTATTTTACATTATCCAATTATCTAAAAAATAAAGAACGCAATTTAATTAGATCGAACATCCCGGGGAAAAATTACTTTAGCAAACACATTAATTTCTTTCTTTAATTCTTTTCCCCTAAGAGTACTTTCAGTTGAAAATTTGTGTTAAAATTTGCATGGACCTCAGAATTCAAATTTATTTTTAACTGAAATGTTTTAGTTCCATGCTACTTTGAAAAATGCTGAACACATTACCACAGCTAATGACATGTTTACTTGGCTAATGCTGTACCTGTGAATATCCCTGGGGGCAAAATACTGCTGCTTTAGTCTTTATGACATAAACAAAGCTCAGTATAAATGAAAGCATCAATAAAATCTTTTCTCTAAGCTAAGATTTTTACTTCTAAAGTAATGACTAGGTAAGTCCATTCTTCTGATTTTCTTTAGCCACATAATATCATTAATTTGAATACATTTTTCTGGCATGTGGACCAATAAATATAAATTAGGCAGTTGGTTTTATTAAAATCCACAGATTAGAGTCTGCCAAAACTCCAACAGTGACATGGCATCCTTAATTAAATATTTGCAACATAGAATTTAGTAAATGGAGAAATAGTGAATTTGAGATTGCGTCTTTTTAAGCAGTTGAATAGAAATTCAAATACATTCATATTCATCTACCATACTGCATATACAATATCATTCAGGAAGTATTTTGGCAAGTCCAAAACCATACTAGAAATTGTGGCAAACTTTGAAAGAAGTGATAAATAGAGCATACATATGTAATTATAATGTAGTTATGAAATCGTTAATAAAACACCTGGAATTTAAAATATTTAAGGACCCACCTATGGACTGGAGCGATAGCAGAGTGGGTAGGGCATTTGCCTTGCACATGGCCGACCTGAGTTTGATTCTTCTGTCCCTCTCAGAGAGCCCAGAAAGCTACAGAGAGTATTCCGCCCGCACGCCAGAGCCTGGCAAGCTCCCCGTGGTGTATTCGATATGCCAAAAACAGCAACAATAAGTCTCACAATGGAGACGTTACTGGTGCCTGCTCAAGCAAATCGATGAGCAACAGGAAGACAGTGCTACCCACATATATGCTAATCTCACTACTGTTTCTACCATTACTTCAAGACAGCAGGTGTAATGTTATTAATATCCTGCATTGATGCTCCTTACTGTATTCCATGAACTACACTAGACATTGGCTTGGAGGTATCAGTCATTTGTCACAATAAATCATGATTTGTTTTTTGTCAATCCCAGTGTGCAGATTGGTTGAACTTAAATGGTTGAAAATAACTTTTCTAGTTACATACTTAAGGACAACTATAGGTAGGAATTGAACTCAGCTATCTGGTTGAATTTTAAGCTAGTAGAATGTTCACAGGACACACCCACTCTTTAGTACTCATCTCAACACCTTATCCTTCCACATGCCCCCTACTTTTTGATTACACCTGGCCGTAGTCAGGGATTACTCTGAATTCTGTGTTCAGAAATCACTCCTGGCTCCGGGTATCATAGATGGAGCAAGAATCAAGTCTGACTCGGCTACATAAAAGGTAAACACTCAACCCTCTGTACAATTTTTCAGGTCACCTTAGCACCAAAGCTTTAAAAAACTACAGTCTTCATTTTATTTTATCTTCTGTTTTATTTATTTATTTTTTGTTTTGTGATCAACCCTCAGCTGTGCTCAGGGCTTCTTTGCTCCTGGCTCTGCATCAAGGATCATTCCTGGTGGTGGGCAGGGGATCAAACCCAGGTCAGCTATGTGCAAGATAAGTGCCCTACCTGCTGTACACTCTCTCCAGCCTCCAAAATGAAAACCTTTTATTTTTCTGTGTGGGGGGCACATCAGACTGCAGTCAGGGGTTACTTCTGGCTCTGCCCTCAATGATCATTCCTGATGGCCTCGAGGAACCATATGGGATGCCGAAGATCAAACCTGGGTCAGTTGCCAGCAAAGAAGGCAAGTGCTCTATTCTCTGGCCCCAATAAAAATACTTTTGATGGTGGCATTTCTAATGAGAATTACATTGTCTTTCAAATGAAAAAATATTCAGGATAGTTTATTCAATTATTGTTAACAATTTGGATTACAATCAGGTGTTTTTGAATCTTCTTTCTAGACCAAGAGAATTCACTTTTGCTGCTGTGACCCCTCTAGTTTTCTTTCCCTTCAGCTTCACCTCTCGCTGGGACATCAGAAAACTATTGTGTGTCAGAAGTACATAAATATGATTTAACATTTCTTTCTCTGATCTGCTATAAGATTATTTTATAAGATTATTTTGATTGAATCCTCAAAATGTTGAATTTACATGTTTTCCGTCCTATGTCCCAAAACTCAGGTATTCAAATAAAGATTTTAGAAGTTTGGTTATGTTTGCTCAAGACTGGAGGAACCAAATGAATATGCAGAAGGAACATTGTCTAAAATAAATGAATTAAAGTTTTTCTTGGTTAATCTTAACTTATAGAAATATGTATTTTCATTAATAAATGCATTTTAATATAAATAACATTAATTTATAGTACAATCTCTATGATGTGTTATATTTCATAGACTTACATGTTCATGAATCACCAAAACATATCTCAAACCAGCTACTTTAAGAAAATACAAAACTATCCAAAACAGAATGTGTTCTTTTCCCTAAATAACTTAATTTTCTATAAATACTATATTTTCCTCCTTCCTGTAATTTTTCCCAAGACCAAGGGATGTTTAAAGACTGTAGACAGGCACGGAAAACGTCTGACCCACTAGAATCATGTGACTAGCCCACAGAATCATGTGGACTGGCCCTTGTACTTTTGGGGCAAGCATGTTTGCTGCTCTTATGTGGCTTGTCTGCTTATATGGTCTGCCAGTGGTGATATAAGTGCCCTAAGTTCCCGAAGCAAAAGATAGGTTTCTCCTCTCTGGGCTATCTTATTTTAGATTGAGATCCCCAGTATTTTACTGTTTCATGGTGTGACCAAGTGTAAACAGGGGTATGTCCCTCTGACATGTACCAGTTGGAACATGTGACTTAAAAAAATATTTTTATTAAGACACTGTGGTTTACACAGTTATTCATAATAGAGTTGTTTCAGGCATACAGTGTTCCAACATAAATTCTACCACCACCTATGTTCCAGGGTTCCCTCCTAACTCCCATTAGTGCCCCCTTCGCAGGCACATAACATATTTATGTACATTGCTTAGTTCAATAAAACATAAAGAATGGAAAATGAATTATCAGAAAATGAATCAATAAAGGAAAATATGTGATGATTGACTACTATATGATTTAACCTTGATTTAGTGTGTACGTGTGGGAGTAACCATAGCCTCACGCATGAGGTGGCCACATGACTTTGTAGCACTTGAGCACTGTCATCCCATTGTTCATCAATTTTCCGGAGTGGGCACCAGTAACGTCTCCATTGTGAGACTTGTTACTGTTTTTGGCATATCCAATATGCCACAGGTAGCTTGCCAGGCTCTGCCATGTGGGAGAGATATTCTCGGTAGCTTGCCGGGTTCTCCAAGAGGGATGGAGGAATTGAATCCAAGGCAAATGGCCTACCCACTGTGCTATCACTCCAGTCTATATGACTTTGTGGGGTTGAAAATAACATTTTTTTTCTTTTTTGGTCACACCCAGCGATGCACAGGGGTTACTCCTGGCTTTGCACTCAGGAATTACTCCTGGCGGTGCTCAGGGGACCATACAGGATGCTGGGAATCAAACCCTGGTTGGCTGTGTGCAAGGCAAACACCCTACCCGCTGTCCTATCGTACCAGGCCCGACATTTTAAGGAAAATAAATTCTAAGCTTTCTTTTTCCATTTGCTTCTTTCCCAAAGCTTATTTGAGAACTCTTCTGCAGTTGATGCTACCTCTTCTTTCTGTTCTTCTCCCACTTAGCAAATGTAAAGCATCCTCAAACAGAGTTGGGTGCTTTTTCATGGTCAAGAGTGAGAAACAATAAATTTTGGGGTAAGTGAGGGTACTCCAATTTAAAAAAGCACAGTGCAAGGCAGTGAGAGTGATTATTCATATTGTTTCAAAACTCTCATGCTTCTTTCCTTTACTCTTGTTACTTGTAATATGTTACTTCTGACTAAGAACACACTAATGCCAACACAGAGAAAGCTGTGGTAAGAAATACTCAATACTGTGTGACTCATTTCATCTGATAACAAGCCTTTGGCGAGGTTCTCTGCCTTATCTATCTTAAAACTAGATATCAGGAGAGAACTATTGTCATGAGAATGTATGTGCATAACTGAATAGAAGTATCAAGTTAGACATTTTCTATGAGAAAAGAAATCATTTTGCGCTAATGACTCAAAGTAAGGATTGGCCTTTCTATTTAGGTTATATAGCAAATCCTTAAGAAAATTAAGTCAAAAAAACCCTTAAGTGACCAGATTTTAAAAAACATTTATTGAAAACATGAAAAGATTTAAAACTTAATAGAAAGTTATTGGCAATAGTAACACCCGCCCCCAACCTTTCTTTCTTGGTCTTAAATAAAGTGCTGCTAAGAAAAAGAAAAACAGATATCATTAGTAGTCTTTTGAGGTCTTTTTATAACAGTTTTATAGGCTTCTACAAAATTGCTACAGTTAATGATTCTAATAAAGACGCAATAAATCAGTTTGCAAATTAGATGGTGTCCAGTTATTTACTAAGCAAGGATAGGGGAGGAGTTGGTCATTCTCTGATAGGAGTTAAAATGAATTTTATAATTGTTTACCTTATACTTTCATAGAAAACTTTTATATCAGACTCAAGAAAACTAAGTAAAATAACTATACATTGCCTTTCTAGCTCAGTTGCTGGTATTATGTAGGTTTCTTATTAAAAATGAAGATAACATAACATGAAAATAGGCTAAGAATAGAGCATTTTTTAGTACTTTATAGAGGTAAATATATTTATTTACATATATGATGTCTTTGAAAAATAGTTCTGCTCATTTCATTAGGGTGCGTTTTACTAAGGTACATTTCATAATTATTAATGATCAACTTTATAACATTTCTGAATGCTTTTACACAACACAGTTGCAGTAATTTTAACCATACATATAAATGTATGTCAAATATTTACAAGGTTCCAGCTAGAGATGTCTTCACTATTAGTAAACATCATCAGTCTCCCTATGATTAATCCTCCCCATGCCATCAGTAATGACAGTTCACATGTTAGTAATATCTTCAAAATTTTTTTCTTATTGAATTAAATATACATATGGATTTTTATTTTTCTCTCTCATTATAAAAGTGTACATATTTTTAGTTATCATACATTCAGCTACATAATATTCTATGATAGGGCCTTACCCTTATATAATTAGCATCCTATTGGTATAACTTTCCCACCTTTTTGGTTTGTTTTGGGGCCATATCCAGCAATACACAGGGGTTATTCCTGGCTCTGTGCTCAGGGATCACTCCTGAGAGTGTTCAGGGGACCAGATGTGATGTGGGGGGTCAAACATAGGTTGACTCTGTGCAAGGCAAGAATCTAACCTGCTCTCCAGCAATTTCCCTAAAATTTTAACCTATAATTTCCTAATCTCAGGGAATAAAATGATTTATAATTTATGTTTTTGGCTGGAGCAATAACACAGTGAGTAGGGCGTTTGCCTTACATATGGCAGACTGGGTTCAATTCCTCCATCCCTCTCGGAGAGCCCAGCAAGCTACCAATAGTATCCCACCTACACGGCAGAGTCTGTCAAGCTCCCTGTGGCATATTTGATATGCCAAAAAGAGTAGCAAGTCTCGCAATGGAGGCGTTACTGGTATCAGCTTGAGCAAATCGGTGAGCGAAGGGATGGCAGTGATACAGTGATACAGTGTTACTGAACTATGATAGGCTGATTAATAAAATGCTTTTGAATATGTGTTAATTCTGATTAAGTTCTGTCTGAAATGAAAATGAAAAGAACAATCACGAATCACGAAATCCCGTTAATCACCAATTTCTCTGGCGGGCTCAGTAACATATCATTTTGTCCTTTCCCTGTGATCTTAGAAGTCTATCTTGACTTGGCCCTCCTAACGATGTTGCACTGGGGGCTCTTCAGGGTCAGGGGAATGAGATCCAGCTTGTTACTGGATTTTGCATATGAACACACCATGGGAAGCTTGCAGGGCTGTCCCATGTGGGCAGGAAACTCTCAGAAGATTGCCAGATTCTCCCAGAGGGAGAAGTAGGCTAAAGATATTGTGTGGCCACTTTGTGACTGCATGCTTCTGAGAGCTTGCTTTTAAGTCTCTCTCTGGATGTTGGCCGTTGATGGGATTACACACACCTGGGTTCCTCTGCTGGTACCTTCATGCATGAGGCCTGTCCAAACGTCTGGAGATGGGCCTCCAGCATGGCTGTAGCTAGGTTCCGGTGGTCTTCGGCTGCTGGGAGTTCTGCTCGGGGCAGGGAGGGAAGCTGGAGCCAATCCCCTCTGAGGGGCCCCAGGGAAGACAGCCAGGCATGTGGGCAAGAGACTCTCTTTAAATAACAGTTAAAAGAAAAAAATATTCACTTTTCTAAACCGTCTAATAGTTAAAAAAAATAGCTAGAAGGCAGGCGATCATAGAGGCTAGAGTGCTTTTCTTTTGCACAACTGATCTGGATTTAATCTCAGCACACTTTTGGATACTCTCCTTATTAATTTCCCTTTATAAATATCTTGAGTTCTTTTCAGAATATTTCTACCTGAGTCACCCACCCAACTAGCAGGCCAGGAGTGATCCCTGAGTGCAGAGCACTGAGTAGACCCCGAGCACCCAGGTGTGCCCCCCCACCTCCCTAAGGAAAGCCAACTACTTCATATATAGTTTTCGGGTTGTGGGAGGCTTTTTTTTGCCACACTTCTACATGGTCAAGGACTATTTCTGGGTCTATGCTCAGTAATGACCCCAGGTACTGCCTGGGGAGTCACATGCGGTGCTGGGGATTTGAACGGGGGCCCACAGAATATAAGGCCTATTATAAAATCCTTCCAACCCCTAGTTTTTAAATGTATTTAACTGGTGATGGCAGATATTAAAATCTGTTGTATTTAAATCGCATTGGATGCATTTAAAAGATGTAGAGCCTGGAGGGAAAACTCAAAATGCTGATGGGTATACTCTGTGTGCAGAAAGCCAGTTTTATTATTATTTTTTTTCTGCTTCTGGTTTTATATCTGGATGTGCTCATTACTCCAGCTCTGTGTTTGGGGATCACTCCTAAAATTGCTCAGGGCATCATATGTGGTGCCAGGGATTGAACATTGGAGGGCTGCATGCAAGGCAAGTGCCTTGCCCTCTGAACTCTCTGGTCCATAGAATGGAAAACTTTAGATGCTCTCTTTAACAGTGAACTAGAGTATAACTATCCCTTAACAGCTCACTTCCGAAAGAGTATAAATCACTTTGAAAATGAGCGATCTGGTCTTTCTCTGACTGTCAATACCTTCTCTTTCAAGTGTTTTGTTTGACTTGGTCTTTGAAATCTTCTGTTTTAATTGACTCTGTGGTTGAAGAATATATTTATCTGGTATTTTTTGTAATACAGTCTTGCCATGGTTATGATTTGATGGTAACTGCACCCAAGGCCCTTTCGCCATCTTGAGACCTTCATTCATACCTTTTGTGAAACTCAGTTTGCCCATCTAGTCTCTACACATTCTTTTGTAATTAAAATCTGCTCTGCTACTAATCAATGCCTCCTTCCAAAGTTCCGCTTTTGGCTTTTAGGTCACATTCACCTTATTTTTGGCTGGTAGGTCACATCCAGCACTGCTCCTGGATCACTTTGGTTCTGTGCACAGTGATCACTTCAGGCAGAACTGGGGAAACCATATGTGTTGCCAGAGATGGAACTCCTGTAGGCCATGTGCAGGACATTCCTATCTTCTGTCGTCAGTCTGGTCCCAAGGTTCCATTTCTAAAAACAGAGCAGGATTCTCTCCTATACTTGTGTCATAAGCTACTTATGATATATCTAGAGCTGATATATCTTTTCATTTCACTTTATAGCCTCCAACCCAATACAGATTTTTTTCTTTGTAGCTGCTCTTTATCTCTTGGTCTCCCTTCAGACTTCTGAAACAAAACAACAAAAAAATTCTACATTTTATTATGATTTATTTTTCTATGAAACCAGATTATTTTCTATAATTCTGCATCCAAATCTCTCTAGTGTACCTGATTTCTATAAATTAAAGTTCTATCCCAATTTTAGTGGCAGTCAGTTGCAAGAGCATATTGGTTAATTGATTTAAAGTTTAAGTTGACTTCTACTATTAGTCTAAAAAAATGAACACCCCATTCTATTGTAAGGACATGGGTCAGCAAATACTGTTAGGAGCAAAAAAAAAATCACATCATATGGCATTTGAAAAATTTTACAGCTGTGTTGAAAGTAACTGTATTAATAACTTGATTTTTTCCCTCTGTACTAGAAATTCATTTTCACTGCTAGACAGCAGTGAAAATAAATGACCAAAGGCAAAAGGTGTGTCATGTGTTGTCAGATAATTGGGAGAATGTCCAGGGTTGTTTCTTTACTGTTGGCTCCATGTCTGTGATATATTGAAAAGAGCAAGAGAGGACTAGAGGTAGCACAGGGACTGAGGTGACTAAATGCCCTTGATTCACCAATTCTTTCCATTATCACCCCACTACCACTCGCCCCCAACTCCTACTAGAAGATAAATCCAAAAATACTTCCTGTTGATTCCTTGAAGTTCTTACCAGGGGAAAATACCTATATTCCTCCCAGACTGAAAGTTAATGTGTTAGCTTATTATTTTTCACACTGACTAAAAAAAAGTATCAAACTTAAAGATTTATTTCACTTTCACTGTCATCCCGTTGCTCATCTATTTGCTTGAGCAGGCACCAGTAACACCTCCATTGATAGACTCATTTTTACTGTTTTTGGCATATCGAATACGCCACGGGTAGTTTGCCGGGCTCTCTGAGAGGGGTGGAGGAATTAAAAAACTTGATTGAATTTGTGATTATAGGTTAAATGAGGAAAGAATCTTGAATATGGCCTTTTGAAGAAGGAATTGTGAAGCTAGACTCTTGTCATCACTCTCTTGCTTCTTAATCTGGGAGGCATTTTCAAATAAGTGTCAAATTTTGAAATTCTGTTTCCTTGACAGCCTTTAAGAGATGCAAGTTGGGTGGGCGAACCAGGTAGACATGCTTTGAAAAAAACCTAAGATATTTATAAAGGGAAATTAATAAGGATAATATATCACAGTGCACTGGACAGGTTGGGCGTTCAGGGGAAAGATAGGAGGTAAAAACTATGGCAAATTTGTGGCAAGTCTGTAAAGCATTGAAACCAGTGAAGAGCCCCAGGGTTTTCAGATCACGATGGCTCAAGTAGGAACAGGTTTTGTGGCTTAGGTGCCTCCTTCGGATGAAATTGCATTTTCTCATATAATTAGGTACCTAATTGTGCTCCTACACTAAGTGGATACATTTACAGCACCATATAATTGTGATTTATTTCAAAGCTTTTTATAATGTGAACCTACCACCCCGTACATATCAACAGACTATATTTAATTATTGAACTATTTGTGATGTTTCTGACTTGCTCTGACTAGATTGGGAGTAATTGAAGAGGTAGCATAATATTGCTCATTCTATGGGCAATCTAAATATTACATTTTAAAATATGTACTACCCATTAGTTCATGAGGGAATGCTAGAGTCACGAGCCTATTCTATCTGTGTAGAAAATAAAATCCTTATTCAAATGATGCAATGCTTTCCATGATCAAGCTACGTATTAGAAAAAAGATTTAAAACATTTTTTTCCATTGGAATAAAAAAATATTTCTATGAGCTTATTCTAAAGAAACAATTAAGAATATAAGATGTTAGCTATAATCATGTTATATGATTATAATATTCGTAACACACTAACCAGAAGAGTAAAATACACAAAACATTAATATTTGGCATAATTTGGAATATAACGTTTTCATTTAAATGAAGTATGAAAATAAATTAATTTAAATAGAAAATTTTGCTATAAAATATTACTGATATAAATATTTTACTATATAATGAAATATTTTGCTACATATTTTATACCAGTAAGCATTTTGCTGACATAAATATTTTAGTATAAAATATTACTGGTAAGAAATTAAGGTTTATTTTCTAATTCCGTAATACCAAACAAAATCACCATATTAATATTTAATTATGTGAAAGAAAAAATCTGAAGAAACATGGAAAGTATTGACTTATTTTTAAACTGGAACCCTTGAGCGGCTAGAGAGAACTGTGAGTAGGACACTTGCTTTGCATGCTTTGGACCTGGATTCGATCCCTGGCACTCTATATGGTCCCCTGGGTCACATCAGGAGTGACCCCTGAGCACTGAGCCAGGAGTAAGCCCTGAGCCCTGAGCACCACTGGATATGTCCCCAAAACCAAACAAACAAAATCCACCAAAAAACAAAAAAAAATAAGAACCCCCCAAAATCCACCAAAAAACACAACCCCCCCAGAAACAACTAACCACAGTAATTAATTTATGTCATAATGATGAGACATGATTTTTTTCCTTTTTTCTTCTTTCTGAGGCCATACTCAATCCACCAGAAATTACTCCTGGTGGGTCTTGGGGTATTGGATATAGGATGCAGGGGATGGAACCCAGGTCCACCATGCACAAGGCATCGCTGGCCCCTCTTATTTATTTTTGTTTTGGGACCATATTCTGTGATGCTCAGAGCTTACTACTGGCTCTGTGCTCAGGAATCACTCTTGGCAGGATTTGGATATAATATTGGAGTGCTGAGGATCAAATCTGGGTCAACTGTGTATAAGGCAAGTACTTTACCCTCTATACTGTCCCACAGACCCCCAAACAAGACATGCTTTTCATGGAGGTGCTACTGAGAACTGGGAAGGACACTCCTGGCCCTCCCAAAGGTGAAAACAAAGTCAAAAATCTGTATCTCATCACCTTCCAAACGTTTGAAATGTTGTGACTGAAAAGGCAGCACAGATATCTTTAGAAAAATGATTCAGGAGCAACAAGCCACCATTAAGTTTCCTCCATCTCCTGCACCAGCCATGAAGACAGACGATAACAATACACTTGTGTTCACTGTGATGTTCACTGTGATGATGTTATAGCAGGTGGAATAGGCTGTAGAGAAGCTCTATGACATTGCTGAGGCCAAGGTCAACCCCATTATTATTCCTGAAGGTCAGAGGCATATATTTGACTGGCTCCTGGCTATGAAGTCTTGGACATTAACAACAAACTCAGGATTATCTAAATAGTCTACCTTCCCAATTTCAAACAAATTTTTTTCACCATAAAAATAAATAAGCCATGGAAATGTGAGACTTAAAAAGTTATTTGAGGATTGGAAAAGGGGTATAAAAAGAACTGTTAAATGGTACAAATAGTCCCGACTAATTCTGAATCAGCTTATGATTTTCCAACTTTATGATGGTCTGAAGTAATATGTATTGAGTAGAGACTGTACTTGGAATTTTGAATTAGGGTTTTTTTTTCCAGAGTAGTGATATGTGTTATGATCCTCTCAAAATACAAGGCCAGAGCACTGTAATGTCTATCAGTCAGGTGATCATAATAATAAACAAGAGTAGCTATACAAGCACTGTCTAGTGCTTTTGGTATATTGTGTTATGTATCTTTATACCAAGTCATGTCTGCTACATGCCTATCTGAGATATTCAATACATTATTATAAAATAGACTTTGCATTAAATGATTCCACCCATCTGTAGACTACTGTAAGTGAACTAAGCCTACTTAATGACTAGTAGGTACTAAAAAAAGAATATTATGCATATTAAAAGCATTTTTCACATCTTGGCTTCCTCCTAAGTCAAAAACTATCTGTATACAAAATAGAAAGTATAAGAAGGAAAGTTCTAAAAGTGCATGGGCACTTCTCATTCTGGAGAAGTGAAAACTTATTAGCTAGAGACAGAAGCTTCTCTCTCTGTCTTTCTCACTCTTCCTCTTTCTCTCTCCTTTTGGGAATTATGTTTTGCAATACAGATACTCAGAGGCCATCGTGTTTGGTCCTTTGCCAACTTTCAACACACATCATCCATCCCGAGAGATCCCGTTCAACCATGATTGTCATAAGGGTCCCTTCTCTACCCCAACTATCCTCTCCCCCAGCCCTGAGGCAAGATTCCAACCATAGAAGCAGGCAGGGGTGGGATGGAGTGGCAGGAGAGATATGGGGGCTATTAGTGGTGGGAAATACACACTGTTGGAGGGATGGGTGTTGGAGCATTGTATGACTGAAACTCAATCATGAAAAGTTTGTAATTATATTTCATGGTGATACAATAAAAATAAATAAATAAATGAAATGCAAATGAAAAAAATAGAGAAAGAGGTTGGGGTCAATAATGAAGTCCTGCTGAGTTTAGCCAGGACGCACAGAATAGGCAAGCAAGGTCCCTCCCTCAATGAGTTGGTAGTCCGGAAGGCTGGACCAACAGATTAGCCCTTGTGAATCAAATTATTCAGATGTTTATTAGAAGCTGGAGAAAAAGAAAATATAAGTTGAACTGAAATGACTAGATAAGCGTCGCTAGTTTTGGTGATCTTCAGCTAAATCATTTTGGAGAGCTAATATCCATAGTTCCCTGATTTTAATGATTCCATGCTGATTGAAGGATTATGCTTTTAAAAGAGAAAGAGGTATAGATCTAGGTGTCACATGCATATTGTTTGTTTATTCTCCTCTTAAAATATGCTTTGCGTTATACAAACTACACAATTTCCTTTAATTTTTGTTAAGTGAATGTCAGTATTACTCAGTTGTAATTAGAAAGCTTTCATTTCTCTTTCCATTTGCCAACAGACATTTATTGACCTGCAGTATTGTGGCTGGCTCTGACCTATGGTCCCAGAGGCATCTGCCTATAGATCACAATCTTTTTTGGGAGACACCTCTGACGTAGTACTCAGAGTTGCCTGGCCACTCCTAGTGGTACTGAAAACCAAGCCTCTGGTTATAAGATGAGGGCCCTGAGCTGTTCAGGCCTTGCAGTGCCGAGAACTGTCCTGGTGGTGCTTGAGGAGGAGAGGGGGGTATTTCTGTACTGTCACACTCTACTGTGATCAAGAGGCTTCCAGAGCTACACTCTAAGATGTTTTGGGTATCATGTGATGCCAGGGTTTGCACTCGAGTCTGGTGCATGCAAATCTTGTACCGCTGCCTGATCACAGGGCTGTCTCCCTGGCCCCTACACAGTGAGGCTTGACTTAAAGAATCTTCACTTTCATTGAGAGAAGCAGAGGTAACTCAAACAATTACATAACATACTGAATAAGTAAGAGTGTATAAAATATGGCAAATTCTAGGAAATATTGAAATTAAATAGGTCTAAGAACATGCTTGGGATGGAGCGATAGCACAGCTGGTAGGGCGTTTGCCTTGCAAGCGGTCGACCCAAATTCGATTCCTCAGTCCTTCTCTGAGAGCCCGGCAAGCTACCGAGAGTATCCTGCCTGCATGGCAGAGCCTGGCAAACCCCCCATGGTGTATTGGATATGCCAAAAACAGTAACAACAAGTCACACAATGCAGACATTACTGGTGCCTGCTCGAGCAAATTGATGAGCAATGGGATGACAGTGATACAGTGAAGAACATGCTATTGAACAGAGATAAAGGACTAAAGCAGAGGTTTCCAAACTTATTTGGACTACTTGCCCCGCCCCCGTTCAGAAAAAAATTCACTCAGTACTCTCCCAGAAATCTACCTTGTAATTTTTGGAGGGGGTTGGGGGGTGGAATTCCCTCTCAGGTGGTGCTCACAGAGTCCAGGGCCCACTCACAATGACACTGAGCTGGCTGGGTCAGTGGCTTCACCCTAGGAACCAAGGCAACAGGACTACTTCTGGGATCCTGCAGTGCTGAGGACCACCAGGATTGGGGATCTCCAAAGCCACACCCAGAGAAGCTCAGGAGCCCCCAGAGTTACATCCAGCACCAGTGGTTGTCCATACGGTGCTGGAGATCAAATCCAGGTCAACTGTTGTACTATATCCCAGCCCCCATATCTGTCTTTTTTTTTAATTGAAATTCTTATTTTATTGAATCACCGTGACAAAAGTTACAAAGCTTTCAGGTTGAAGTCTCAGTCATATAATGATCAAGCCCCCATCCCTTCACCAGTGCACCTGTTCCCCCACCAAGAAGACAAACAGAAAGTACCTCCTTAGTGCACTAGTACTCCCCAAATCTTTCCTGTAATCCCAGGGGTGCTAGTGCCTACTTTGGGAAGGTCAGGGCTGGAGGAGGCCCTGTGGTGAATAGAGAAAGAGCAGTTGCAGCTGGAGGCAGAGCAGCGTGGAAACAAGAGTGGGATAAGCTACCAGATGACCATGGTTGCTGCAGTGAGAACCTCATGATGCTGAGAGATAGGACGTGAAGTGAGAGAAAGAACAAAATAAAAGATAAAAATCATATAATCATATCAATAGATGCAGAGAAAGCATTTGACAAGATCCAGCACCCATTTATGATGAAAACTCTCACCAAAATGGGTATAGAAGGGGCCTTCCTCAATATAGTCAAAGCTGTTTATCACAAGCCTATGGCAAGCATCATCCTCAATGGGGAAAAACTAAGAGCCTTCCCTCTAAGAACAGGGACGAGACAAGGATGCCCACTCTCTCCACTTCTGCTCAATATAGTACTGGAAATACTTGCAATAGCGATTAGACAAGAAAAAGATATTAAGGGCATTCAGGTAGGAAAGGAAGAAATAAAGTTCTCATTATTCGCAGATGATATGATACCATACTTAGAGAAGCCAAATACCTCTACCAAGAAACTCCTAGAAACAATAGACTCGTATAGTAAAGTTGCAGGTTATAAAATCAATACCCAAAAGTCCATGGCTTTCCTATATGCAAATAATGAGAGAGAAGAAAGCAACATGATAAAAACAATCCCGCTCAGAATTGTGCCTCAAAAAATCAGGCACCTTGGAATCAGCTTAACTAAGGAGGTAAGGGACTTGTATAATGAAAACTACAAAACGCTACCTCAGGAAATAAAAGAAGACACGAGGAAATGGAAAGACATCCCCTGCTCATGGGTTGGAAGAATTAATATTCTCAAAATGGCAATACTCCCCAAAGCATTGTACAAATTCAATGAGATCCCTATAGGGATACCCTTGACATTCTTCAAAGAAATGGAGCAAGTGCTCCTGAAATTCATATGGAACAATAAGCCCCCATGAAAAGCTAAAGCAATTCTTGGAAAAAAGAAAATGGGATGAATCAACCTCCCCAACTTCCAACTCTACTACAAAGTGGTAGTAATTAAAACAGCATGGTACTGGAACAAATTTAGAGCTGCAGACCAATGGAACAGGGTTGAATACTCTGATCCCCCCCCCAAATATACGCTCATCTAATCTTTGATAAGGGAGCAAGAAATGTGAAGTGGTGCAAGGAAAGCATGTTCAACAAACTGTACTGACAAAACTGTACAGCTACATGCAAAAAAGTGGGCTTAGACCTCCATCTATCACCATGTACTAAAGTCAGATCAGAATGGATTATAGACCTCACCATCAGACCGGAATCCCTAAGGTACATTGAAGACAAGGTCGGCAAATCTCTCCACGACATTGAGACTCCATGCCAACGGTATCTTCAAAGCTGACACACCACTGGCCAAGTAAGTAAAAAAAGATAAATAAATGGGACTATCTCAAACTAAGAAGCTTCTGCACCTCCAAAGAAACAATGACCAAAATACAAAGACAATCTCCAGAATGGGAAAGGATATTTACGCAGTTGCCATCTGATAAAGGGTTGATATCAAGGATATACAATGCACTGGTTGAACTCGACAAGAAGAAAACTGTCAACCTGATAAAAAAATGGGGTGATGAAATCAATAGAAACATTCCCAAAGAAGAAATCCAAATGGCTGAGAGGCACATGAGGAAATGTTCAACATCACTAATCATCAGGAAGATGCAGATCAAAACAACAATGAGATACCATTTCACACCACAGAGACTGGCCCACATCCCAAAAAACAAAAGCAACCGGTGATGGCGTGGATGTGGGGAGAAAGGGACTCTCCTCCACTGCTGGTGGGAATGCCGACTGGTCCAGCCCTTTTGGAAAACAATATGGACGATTCTCAAAAAATTAGATATTGAGCTTCCATTTGACCCAGCAATACCATTCCTGGGAATATATCCCAGAGAGGCAAAAAGGTATAGTAGAAATAACATCTGCATTTCTATGTTCATTGCAGCACTGTTTACAATACCCACAATCTGGAAAAAAACAGGGTGCCCCAAAACAGATGACTGGTTAAAGAAACTCTGGTACATCTACACAATGGAATACTATGTAGCTGTCAGGATAAATGAAGTCATGAATTTTGTATATAAGTGGATCAACATGGAGAGTGTCATGTTGAGTGAAATGAGTCAGAAAGAAAGAGACAGACATAGAAAGATTGCACACATATGTGGAACATAAAGTAGCTGAGAGGTACAAGCTTGCAATGATGCAATTTCTGGCAGATATTTCTCTGGACTTAGTTACTAAAATACTAAAATACAGAAATCCAAAACCATGCGGCTGCTAGTGCGGCCGCTTGACCTCATATCTCTTCATTCTCAGCAATGGAAAACAAATTATCAAATGCTTCCTTTTCAGTAGGTCCGACATTAGGGGGGAGAAACTCCAGATAATAATAGTGAGTTCTTTTTTGTTGAAATATTGAATGTAATCAAAGTAAAGTGAAAGAAAAGTGAAATTTATAAGTTACACAGGCGGGGTGGGGGGTTGGGGAGGTGTGGGTGTGGGGGGAGGTATAATGTGATTCTTGGTGGTGAAATATGTGCACTGGTGAAGGGATGGGTGTTCGAGCATTATATGACTGGGACTTAAACCTGAAAGCTTTGTAACTTTCCACATGGTGATTCAATAAAATGATAAATTAAAAAAAAAAAGAATTGGGCCCATAAGCTCTATGGCTTCTGCATTGAGGGAACGGGAAGCCTTTGGCAGGGTTCTCACAGAGGAGGAGTGATGGGACCTGAGTTACGATTTTATGTGCTCATTTAAGGTGCCGCATAAGAAATTGCCTCTGCCCATTCATGAGAGATAGGGGCGATGCCTGATGCAGTTTTTAAAAACTGCAGGCTAGTGGGAGCTCACAGGGTTCCTGAGTGAAAATCAGGCTCTCTGCAAAGTGACAATAAATCCTGTCTCCTGTTGTACTCTTCTTTGTGGTGGTCTTTTTCACAGTATGCTTGCTAGCGTGTGCACGGTACATATTTGACTGCTATTGAGACAGAGGAAGGAAGGTACTGTTTGGAATAGTTGCTCTATGCTTTCAGTTGAGCTCATTGGAGTTTCCTTCTCTCCCCTCTTCTGTTTTCTGTGCTCAGGGGTTCTATGGGGCCATTCTTGACGATTCTGGGTTCAGTGCTTACACTGGCAATGCAGTGCTATTTGGACCTGTGGTTCTGAGGATGACCACACCACCCCGTCAGAGCTATATCCTGTGATGCTGGAGCATGCTGTGTTTGAAACAGAGGTTGTTTAAGTGCAAGGCTTACTTATGCTTTATCCCTTACACTTCGTCTCCAGCCCAGGATGCTACAATTTTTTCTATAGTGTATTTAGTTCTATCTGTTAATTCTCATCTGGGAAATTAAATATTTTGTTGATATTTCCTATTCTATGATTGCTTTACATGTTATGCATTTGGTTTTTTTTTGTTTTATTTTATTCATTTAAAACATTTTCATTGGATCTTCTGTTACTGTCCTGATTCTTTTATGGGGGTGTGGGAAGGTTTGGGGATCCAACCCTGTAATGAGTAGGGCTTTCTCCAGGCTCTGTGCTCAGAGATCACCCCTATGGTCTTCAGGGAACCATGTGTGATGTCACCTGTTGATCCTGGGTCAGCTGCATGCAAGACAAGTGCCCTCTGCATATTATCACTCCACATTATCCCTGCCCCCATTGAGATGCTTCTTATTGACTTAAAACTTCAAATATGTGCATTTTGAACAATGAATATTATTTCAAATATTTCCTTTTTCAAAGGCTCAAGCTTTGCTATATACCATTTCAGTTTTTAGTTTAAAATATTTTCAGCTTTTCAGCCGAGATGTGATCCTGGGGGGAAGGGTGTGGCGACCTACATATTATGAGGACCACAGATGAGAGATACAAGCTTGCAATGATCTGATTTCTAGAAGAAATTTCCCTGGACTTAGTTGCTAAAATACAGAAATCCAAAACCTCATATCTCTTCACAGCAGGTCTGACTCTAGTGGGGAACTCCTAACAATAATAGTGAGTTTTTTGTCGAAACATTGAATGTAACCAAAGTAAAGGGGAAGTAAAGTGAAATTTATCAGTTACCCAGGCAGGGGGCGGGGGGGCGGTGGAGTAGGGGTGGGGAGGGGGAGGGATGGGAGGTATTGGCTTTCTTTTTGGTGGTGGAATATGGGCACTGGTGAAGGGATGGTTGTTTCAGCATTGTATAACTGAGACTTAAAACTGAAAGCATTGTAATTTTCCACATAGTGATTCAATAAAAAAAATAATAAAATATTTTCAGCTTTTTGTATCCACCAGTTTAGTGAAAGTGTAATTCAAAATTTCTAAACTAATATTGTTTTCTGCCATTTAAGTTTTTAAAAAGGAATGTGTTTCATTTAATTATTCACACATTAAAAATTGACTAGATATCTTATTGTATGATTTTTAGTTCTCGATTTTAATTGATACCAGTATTATAAAATTTTTCCAATGCTGCTAATGTACATGTCACCAATTATGTTGTTAACATTTTATATATGTATTGTCTTTTGTATGAATTTATTATGTTATCAAAATCACATTAAATATTAAAATCACAATCTTATTATAGACTTGTTTATTTTTATCAATTTTTTATCAATGTTTATTGATACATGTCAGCCTATAATGTTATTGGATATAAGTCTTAATTGTGGCAACTTCTTGCTTATTGCACCATTAATCATTATGAAGTAAGTTTTACAATGTTTCTTCCAAAGGCCTATTTGTCTGATGTCATTCCAGCTTCACTTTTCGTGGCTCCTTCTTTTATCCTTTTACTTTGTATCCTTATGTTTTACAATCTTTTTCATAATCCAGTTTTGGCAATCTGCAACTCAACTCGAATAGGTAGTACATTTATCTCTAAAACAGTTAATTATATTTTGGGGTTTAAGCTACCATTTAATTTTACTTAATCTGCTTGGGATTTCTTGGATCTTCTTGCATATTTGTACTGATGCCTTTAATTAACTTGAAAAAGTTTCCAGCTATTTTCTCCATAAATCATACCTTTCTGTTTGATCCTCATTCTCTTCTCATTCTGACGTTTGATTAAATTTATGTTGGACTTTTCCCCATCGTATCTATCTCTTTTACCCTCCTGCTATATTTTATGTATGTAGCATTCAGAACATAGTCTTTTTATTGGGGACGGGGGCTGAGGATTGGACTATACCCAGCATTGTCAAGGGGCACTTTTAGCTGTGATCAGTGACCTAGGAAATTAAACTGGGAGGACATATAGGCAAGTACCCTAGCCTCTCTATTATCTCTTTATTCCAGAAGAGATAACATAGGAAAATCTATATATAGGAAGAGATAAAAAGGAAAATCTCTTCTGGAATATTTTCTTCTAATATATCTTTCAAACCATATTATCTCCTTTAAATTTCTTTTAAATTTAAATTTCTTTTTTTAAATTTCTTTAAAATATGTCCATTAAGTGACATGGATAGCTTAATATTTTTTATAGAAAAATTATTTTGTTTAAAACCCTGTGTTTTTTTAAGCAATCTCCTTGGCCCCTATGTAGCATCTTATAGTTTTGTTGTCAATGTCTTAGTTATTGTAAGTATGGACATAAAGTTATCCTACCATTTGAATTAAGTATCCTTAAAATATGTATTCTGTGTATATTCGTTGCAGTTGTATTATTTCTGCTAGGTCTTGTTCATGAAATCTACTATCTTTGTGTAGCTATCATTAGCTGTGTGTTATGTAATGCATCTGATAAAAATCTTTTCAGAGGTTTGAGAGTTGACAAATTACCGCCTAGAACAGAAATGCTTTTCTTCAGGGGAGATTGACTGCTTGCAGACTGTGGTCACTACTTTCAGTGCTACCTTTATCCATTTCCAAACTTTAAAATTTCCTGCTTAGGGGAGAGATTAAAATCTGAACATGAATATCTATGGGATATAGTTTGTCCTTACCTGAAGATTATAGTCAGTTCCTCTGGGTTTCCTGGTCAAGTATCCCACCTTTCTTGCATCACTCTTGTATTCATCTTTGTGAAGGTGACAAAACAAGAATTGTAATTTCCCCTACTCACCTTTGGACAAGCAGATTCCAAACAAGCTTTCTTCCCTTAGAAATCAAGTTCCCTTCCCTTTGGGTATAGTAGCTCTTTATTGTCTCATCTCTTTGATGTTGTTAAAACTTTGTATGTCTATTATGCATGTATATTTTATGTAGCTAGCTTTTAAAATGGCAAAGAACAGGAATGCAATGTTAAGAAGCAATAACATAAGGAAAAAGTAACTGGGATTTTGGGTTTCTGGAAATTTCTTTGACACTACAAACTGCCAAGGCTTGTATTAGCTGGTTTGCATGAAGTTATTTATAGGAAAGATCCATATTCATTGGTTGTTGCTATAGTTTGGAATAATTTTTAAGCATTATCCCTATTGAATGGGTTGTTACATGTGCTTAATATTACCTTTTTCTCTACCATTTCTAAAACACTTTATAACTTAAATAATACAAAGTTATTAGGGCAAATATAGGTCAGAAAGGAAGAAAAGCATGAAAATCTTTGTTTTGTAATTTTCTTTTTTTGCCTAAGGAGACATCAAAAAGAGGTTTTCACTGTAACTACAAACAATGCAATAATTGCTATGCTCAAATTTCTTTCTCAGGAAGTACTGTGAGAATTTTACCTAGCCTTTGGTATTCTTTAGATTTCGATTTCTATATAAATCAAAAGTGAACTTTTAAAAGAGATTTGGACTTTTTAAATGACAACATATTCCACCCTACATACTGAATATTTTTCTTGATTTTGTTGTGTTACTTATTCATTAACAGTAAATAATAGACCAAACCCTGGTGGAAAACTGCTCCACTCATCCTTAGAAAATAATCCCCAACCATATGTGTTCGTATCTGAAGTTTAATTACTGTTTGGCATTGTGAATAGTTCCTTAAAAGAGAATACAAATATACAAAATTAATAAAGGAAAAACATGAATGTATGATTAAGCATCTAAAAATCCCCACCCACCTAAAAGATCAATATGTAGTGAGATAAATAGTAAAATCTGTGACCTCAAAAAATATGTCAGTTACTAAAATACTAAATTACAGAAACCCAAATCTGAGAGGCCGCTAAGTGTGGTCACTCGACCTCATACCTCTTCATCCTCAGCAATGGAAAACAAATTATCTAATGCTTCCTTTTCAGCAGGTCTGACTTTAGGGGAGAGACTCTCCAAACAATAATAGTGAGTTTTGTTGAAATATTGTATGCAATCAAAGTGAAAGTAAAGTGAAATTTATTAGTTACACAGGCGGGGGGGCTTAGGGTAGGGGGGCTAGGGGCGTGGGGGGGGTTGGGGTGTGAGGGGGCAGGGTGGAGCTATACTGGGATTCTTGGTGGTGGAATATGAGCACTGGTGAAGGGATGGGTATTCGAGCATTGTATAACTGAGATTTAAACCTGAAAACTTTGTAACTTTCCACATGGTGACTCAATAAAAAATTAAAAAAAAATATGTCAGTTTACTTGAATTTTGACCTTGTTATACTTGCAGGAATTTCTTTAGGTGGAGATCTGTGAACTTTGTATATCAAAAAGGCTGCTTTGATTCATAAATTATTGTTACAATTTGATCCACATATGTTTAGAATTAAATTTCAGAATGGCTTCAGTAGTAATTGCAATGCATATAAATCTGATTCTTCTATCGGAAAAAATAACAATATTGTTGCCTCAAAGGGAATATACTTGATTGAAATGAAAATAAAATAACATGGATAGGTAAATAATCTTGCTTTATAGCTATATGTCTCATACGCTATTTTCCACAACACACTCAATTATGATTTATCTATCTACTAGGTAAGTGATCTGATGCTGTTAGTATAATAACTAGGTAAATTGTGGAAATGAAACGTTTTTTTTTTTCTGGAGTGCAAATCTCAAGGTGCTCAGGGGCTATTCTCCACTTAGTGCTTAGAGAATTCCTTGAGCTGTTGCTCTAGCCTAGGCATCAGGGAATAAAACATTTTGTTTGTTCGTTTATTTTTGGAGCCACACCCAGTGCCTCTGAGGGCTAACTCCTGGCTCTGCACTTAGGGATCACTCCTGGCAGACTCAGGGCACTATATGTGGTGCCAGGGATTGAACCCTGGCCTGGCAATGTGCAAGGCAAACACCCTACTCTCTGGCCCATGAAACTATTTTTAAAGTTCCTTTAGTTCTATTAGGTGACTGCACCAAGAATTGGTTGCCCTGAAAAGTTAGATGTTCTGAAAGATTCAGAGAAACACTGAATGTACATTAATTTGGTTTGCTTTCTCAGGTTTCAGGAAGATAATTTCTTTGATAAGCTCTCTAAGTAAAATTATGGATTATGTTAATATTATTTTTGCCTTTTGCAACAAGTTAGCTAAAGTGTAAGTACATTAACTTAATTGTTTAGGGTTTCACAGAACATTATGGCCAAAGCTTGTACCAGAATATCCAAAATTATGGAATTATTAGAGTGAAATGTCAAGTGAAAGAAGCGTTGCTATGCTCCTTTTTTGTTGTTCATTTTGGGGACACACCTGACTGTGTTTATTACTCCTAATTCTGCATTGAGGTATTGCTCCTGGCAGTACTCAGGGGACCATATGACATACCAAGAATTGAATCTGGGGATTGAACATCAGTTAGCTACCTGGAAAACAAGCACCCTACCTACTATACCATCTCTCTGGCCCTCTCTGTGCACATTTCTTAATTCAACACACACACACACACACACACACGAACACATTATCCAATAACCCAAAAACGATCTGTATGGGCACTTGATGTATAATTTGTGAATTATAGTAGCTCATTTTGTAAAAAAAATATGTAGAAAAACATGATTTATTAACACCATTCCCACCACCATTACCTTCCATGACCATTATTTCCAATTTTTCCATACACCACCCAAGCCTGCCCCAGTAGCAGGGCCTAAATAATTTATTTTACATTGCTTTGTGTAAACACAAAAAAGGCACAGGCACGGCAGTGGTAATCCATGTCTCCCACCACCCGAGTTCACATTTGGTAGGCTCACGCTGCTTCCCTCACCCTGAGGAGGTCGATGGCATTGAGCAGGCGAAGGAACGACGACCAAGCGGATTGCTGATTAGTTTATTCAATCTTTTGTCTCCCTCATCTCTTGCACTTCCTTCCTAGCTCCTCATTCTTCCATTCCCGCCCTCTGGATGATCCTCTCTCTCTCTCTCTCTCTCTCTCTCTCTCTCTCTCTCTCTCTCTCTCTCTCTCTCTCTCTCTCTCTCTCCCTGTTTCTCTCTCTCTTAAGGTGTTTTTCTCTTTTCCTCAGTCCAAGAACTCCATCAACATCTTAATGGTAATTATTTTGAATGGACACAATAAGAGATACAGTGAGACTTGTAGGGCAGCTCTCCTGGCAACATCTTGCCACAGACTCAGACTACAGCACTCAGGCCAGATTAATCATTTCTAACCCTAGCAGGGTCCAAATCTAGTTATTACATTTTGGACCATGACAGTATTTGTCATGGTCCAAGCTCTTATAGTTAAGCATTAGGCACTAAGGCCAGGCCAATCTCTATGCCAGGGTAGCATGCAATTCACAGCTTGTCCTGGGTCCTTCCCATCCCTCGTTGGGACCCTGCTCTTGGGGGTGCTAGTAAGTAAGGGCAGCTGAGGATTAGGTTGAAAGGACAGAAGTCCAGGAGGAAAATATGTAGAGTCAAATGACTTCCAGGTTACAAAAGCTTAGCATTTGCTACAAGACTTCCTGTGCCCATACAAAAGGACTTGGCCCTGAATAAGCTATGCAAAGATCTCAAGGAGAAGAGAAAAACAATATTTACAAGTCAACAGAACACAATGAAAGAAGTTACAAATAAATACAGAGGAGTGGGAGCAACTGTGATGGGAACAACCCAAATAAACCACTACCTGAGGCTATGTTATCCTACATTGCTTATTATGATTAATTTAATAAAAATGATCAAAAAGGATTTCCTTAGAAGAAGGTGTACAAAGATTGCTGTGTCTCACTCTGGAGCCATTAAGTCCTTGTATAAGAGATTACTAACATGTTGCTACAAGTTAAATCTTGTGTGTTAATATTTTCTTAATTGAGATTGGTTGCCTTCTACTTTATATCTCTTTCAGTTGGTATGCTACTTCTGGTATATCAGTGGTGTAGAGTTAAGATGTCGTTCCAGGAATTCTAAAATTTTGATAGGGGTGATACAGCTGGAGTTATATTTTTAACTGGATGGTGACTTTGGGTTCTGGAAACATCTCTTCAGATTGTTGAGCTCTTTCAAAATTTATTTATGAGTCTCTGGATCATGGCTGGTTAACGAGCTTATATGGCGCCAGAGGTAGTTCAGGACATGACCTCCAGGCTCCTGGAAGAACTGGGGAATAGGGGAAAGTTGCCCATCTCCAACTCCATGGAAACCTGAAGATTTCGGTCACAGAACCCGAATACCTGAGTTTTTTCAACAGATTCATTCCTGAATGAGGCTCATTTCAAGCCTGTGAAGTCCAACCATGAGCCTGGCAGCAATTTGATTCTGGAGGTTTTTGGCTTCCTGTGCCTTGTTTGGGCAGGTGGTGGGCTCATCCCCTGTGAGGTGAAAGTGTGGATGTGTGATTCGTATGTTTGATGGTCAAGCATTGCCTCCCAACTTCTCCTGGCTGATGGTGATTGGAATATGAAAGAGAGAACAGGGTCCGCCAGGCTGATTAATGATCAGTGGCCTTTATTCCAGTCTGCCTGTGCCCCTTGTTCCAGTCTCCTCCCTGTTCCAGTCTCACAGTCCTAGGTATAGAGAAGATTCTCAGGAGTTGGGGGTAGCAATTGCACATAGGTGTGGTTGCACAATCAATAGAGTTAAAGCCTTTCTTTCAGGGAAACTTCTAGGAGATCAGCCCAAGAGCAGAGTTCCATCTATGGTGTATTACTTTCACCTTTTCTTAGCCATTATCCATTTAAACAGTCATCTTACATTTACTTCTTAATAATCTTTCTAGTCATTTTGTATGGACCCAGTAAGAGATATTAAGCTTGAAGTGTGGAAATTATGCAGGCATCTCGCCTGTATCCCAGACGACAGACCTCAGGCCAGCTTCATCTTTCCTAACCCATCAGGGTCCTTATTCAGTTTTTCTTTTTGGATCATGATAGAGTTTGTTTATGACCATGTTCTTAACTTATTACATGGTTTATGGCACTTGGCCTGTCCCTTTTCGATGTCAGGGTAGCTTCCAGCTTGTCTCTTTTTGATGCCTGGGTAGCTATGACTTTCCCTGGGTTCATCCAAGTCCCTCACCCAGATCCTCCTTTGGGGGTTTTAGGAAGTAAGGGAAACTGTGGCTTAAGTCATGTAAATATATAAATATGATAGATGCCCAGGATAAATATTATTTGGAGTCAATTAACCCCGTTACAAAAAAACTGTCTTCCTCTATCTATACAAAAAGGGATGTTGTTCTAAAGTAACAATGCAAAGGACCTAAAGGAAAGAGAAAAGCAACAGTTCACTTGAGTATACAAAAGCCAGAGTCCTCAGAAGAATCTGACTTTACAGGAGAGAGTCTGATTTGGGAATATCGTGATTAAAAGAATGGGAAGTAGAGCACAAAGGAGAAGTTAAAGACAAACACAGAGAAGTGGGAGTGCCTCAGGAGCACTGTGATGGATGTTACTCAGTAAACCTAGGCTCCCTGCAGTGGGAAAAAGGACAAACCAATGTTATCCAGCACTCACCTGTCTCCCTCTGGGATGGCCTGGATGAAAGTCAGTCTGGCGTGGGGGTCTGTAGGCATTTCTGCAGCTTGCTGATCTCTATTTACATTTCTTTATGAGTCTAGAAAAATATATTTAGAATAGGAGTAGAATTGTGAGAAAACTTTCCATATCAAAATATCTGAATCAGTAAGTTCTCTTACAAAAGTTAAAACTTAATCTCTAGTTTTAGATGGAAGACGATGGAAGTTTTAGGGAGATGGGGGGTTCTGGTGCACTCTGCCTTGCTCAGGGCTTACTCAGGAATCTTTCCTGGCAGGGCTTGGGGGGAACCACGTGGGAAACTGGGAATGGAAGCTGGGTCAGCCTCGAGTGAGATAAGCACCCTGCCTCGGGCCTCTAATAATTGGCTTTTAATGTTCTCAAGCCAATGTTAACATTTTTTGTGTGTTTTGATTGTTTTACACGATAAGACTCACAGATATTATAGTTCTCCCAATAAACTTTTTACCTCCAGATTCAATATTCCCAGAAAATTCCCGTTTATTTTATTCCAGGGTCTATTATTGGGTTGTGAGCATTGTATTTTTAGTCATGCATGGGACATTCTGATCCCATAGCAATCAACTTCTACCAAGCTGGTACTTCAGGGGAGTCTTTGCATAACAATTTTTTTTTAACTCCCTGAGACTTTTCTAATATAGAAACATTAATAAATATTTATTAAACTCAGTATGCCTATGATAATGTAAAAAAACCTAGCCCATTGTTTTAAGAGTGAGCATTTTAGGCTAGAAAGAAAGAAATCCCCAAGATAGCTCCATGACAAAAATAGCTGAATTAAGTCGCACAATCTAATGTTAAGTGGAAAACCTCAAGTCCTTATAAATCTTTTCCTAGGGGTTGTTTAGGGAAAAATGATGACTACTAAAAACAAAATCAATGGCAATTTTTATTTTAAGATCCCAGATGTTTGAAGATAAACTCTTGTCCAAACTGAATACATTACTATTTTAATTTCAGATAAAATTTCTTTGTGTTTTAGCATAAGTAAATGAAGAGGAAGAATAATTCCACTGACCTATTCTGAGACATTTGGCAATGTGAAATATATACAACATTGACTTTGGACAAATCTAAAGAAAGATCTAAAAGGAATATTTGGCTTAGGCATAAACAGCAATCAAAGACAAGTTTTCTACCTTAAAATATCTGGAGGTAGAATGAATCATGTCCCAATTTATTCAACTTATTTTTTTTCCCTGGTTGTGACAGTGACAGGACAGTTTATACCTTTGTTACCCTTGGTGGAAAGAATCACTTGAGATGAGTTAAAATTGAAAAGTCTTTCTGATAGAGCATCAGTTACGGGATGGTGACAGTCTCTATGCAATGCCATAAATAGCCTCTGTTTTAGAATATCTAGGGCATAAAGTATAATAATCACTTTAATAGTTACAGTGGTCAGAAAAGAAATCACTTATTCTTATACCGATCTAGCCAGGATGCATGCTTATTGTCATAGCCCAAAGGCCAATCACAGAAGATTGTAGAGCAGATTGCCTTTGAAGTTTTATGGTGAGATTTATTTAGAAGAATGTGAAGGGAGAGAGAAAGGGAGAAGAGTGTGTTCAAGAGAGAACACAGGTTTCTCCAACGTGAAAATAGGAAAGCAAAAAAAAAAAAGAGAGAGAGAAGAGAGACTAGCAAGCAAGATACTTCAAGGGAGAACTCAGGATTGAAGGGCAAGATTAGAGTGCTTTTGAATTTGTGTTCAATGGATCCTCCAACCAGTCAATGTAAGAAAATGTTTTTATTTAGTACATGCAGAGCTAAAAGACACACAATTTCAGGGCAACACAAAGAATAATGTATCAATGGCACTCTTTATGAACTGAGAACTATATTCAAGAGCATAACAGTGCAATCTCTGTGAATACTATACCCAGGTCTTGGAAATGTTTTATTGATATCAATTTTATGTAGAAGCTAAGAGTAAGGATGCTGGAACCAGACCACCTTGATTCAAATTGGCTAGCATAATATTTTCTTAACAACCTGCTAACACATATATTATGGGTATAATGAGAATAATACCACTAGTATAATCAGACTTCTAGTATAAATAGTGTAATAATATAGACTGCAGTAGAAACTGTATATGGAATTGCCATGTGAATTAAACTATCTAAGCACATGTGTCCATTTTCTATTGCTGAGTAAACAGTCACCACCAAAATTAGTGCTTGTAACAGCAACTTCTTACACAATTCTGTGTCTGGATTGGGTTCAAGAAGGAAATTCTGCTTTGACTGAGCACATCAGATGAATGGTGAAACTATTCACATTCACGGAGCCTTAGCAGAGACTGTTAAAAGGTGGTCGAGAACTTCTCTATTCCTGTCCTCTCCTGTCCAGTCCTTCCTGTCCTCTTCCATCTGTGTTTGGGCCTCCTCACAGAATGCTCCTCTCTGCATAATTCCTACAAGGCAGATGACTTTCACAAAGAATAAAGCTATTCTTGAGGTTAGGTCTGATGCAATACCACATTTGCTGTTTTCTAATGCTAAAAACAAGTAACGAGGCCAAATACATTTAAATAGAGGTGGTGCCCTCTGTCTCTTGATTTGAAGGGTGATATATACACACAGAATGGGAGGGTATTGATGGGGGCTATCTTTGGAGACTCTGTTGCATACATATAAAACTGTAACTGACTCAGTAAATAGTACATATGCTATTACTTTTTCTATCACCATTATCACTGGTTTACTATCAATCCTAATGTGATTTAATAAAGCTTTTTTTTGGTTTTTGTATATTACATATGTTACTCAAATGCATACAGAGTTAGGAATGTAATTATTTTTCTTTTTAAAGAAATATCCATGTTATTAATTTTAGTGAAAGTAAACTCAAAACCACAAATGTTATATTTAATGTATCAGTGTTTCACCACAATAATTGCATTTGTATAGTATAAATCTTGATAAAATCTACTGAGTTGTTTTTTGTTTAATCATCGCTATTATCCTTATTATAGTCCAAGCTAACTAATGTTTAGAAATGCTATTACTTATGGCAAATATATGTGACGAGAAAGAACCCTTCTATTTTTTCCCTTTTTATTTTTGCTAGGTTTAGTGACATTCTAATGGCAATGTATATGATGAAATGTTTACAATTACAGTTTAGATCTCCAATAATCGGGTGGTGATCTATTTGACTGAAGCACTTTTTTTTTGGTCTATTCACAGCAGTATTTTTTATATCCCAGCATTTAGTAAATACCTAATGTTGATTTGAATAAACTCCTTTCTCTTCTTTAAAATTTAACCCATATGTCATTTCTTCTATAGAGTTTCTAATTCCAACTAAATGATATACAAGACTAGTTGAAATTTTCCCACTGTTGTTTAGAGGGAAGGATGAAAAATGATCTGTTTAAAAATCTCATGCTATTAATGGCAAAACATTCTTGAAGTACACACAAACGGGATACAGTGTCTTAACATATAAAAGAATGAATCTATGAACTGATAAATAATGAACTCATAGTCTGGTCTGATTATAAAAGCAGGAGCAATTATGATTCTTAATAAAGACCAAAAATAGCTCAAAATTGCTTAGAGATGTACTGATTGTTATTCTTACCTCTTGAATATATGTATATATGTATATATATATATTGAAAAGACAAGACAATCTATACAGATTGACAAGGCAAGTTGTGACAGTACTGATTCTTGTTGAAATTGGAGGGCCTGGAGCAAAGTAGATTGGCAGAATGCCTGTTCTTACATAAATGAGCCTAGTTTTATTTCTCTGCCTTAAAAAATTTCTCCTTCTCCTGACAGGTATCCAGGCTGCTTCAGGAGTGACTTCATAGGTGAATATACATTTAACCACCCAGCCATACATTTTTTAAATAATAAGAACATTTTACTAAATACCTTTTCAACATTGGAATAAACAGATAAGCAAACCTCCACTTGTACTTTAAATGATTTGGAGTATATAATAATCATAAATATGGATAAAAAGGCTTTCTACATTAATTGGTCACTTGAAAAATAGTCTTTAAGTAGAAATTATACATATATATGTATATACATGTATATACATATATGTACATATATGTATCTATATACACATACTGGTTTATGATCAGAATATCCCCTAAACAGAATTGTACTATACTCTGATGGAAACATTAGGGTGCTCTTTGTACACTGTGTACTTTTAATTTAATTCTGAAGTTGGCAGTTATTTTAAGAAGCGATTATGTGCTCTCATGGAGTCATATTATTCTTTAGGGATAGACCCACTTCAAGTTAAAATACATATATGTCCTATTTCACATTCATTGTCTCATAGCATTCTTGGATGTTTTCTTTAGCAGGAGAGTCAGTATTTTGGGATTTACAAAAGATAGTTTGACACCTAGTGAACACTAAAGACGGAAAAGTAGATTGTAAAGCATATTGCGTAGAATTTTAACAAATGTTAAGTCAGGACAAGCATACCACAGAGATAATTTGGGTTGGATTCTATAGCGCTGCAGTGAAACAAACTATCACATTAAAGTAAGCTACAATTTTTTGTATCTCAATGCATGCAAAAGTTGGCGCAATACTATAGTCTATTTAGTGTGCAGCAGTTTTATATCTTAAAAATAACCCAGTGTACATATTTTAATTAAATGTGACTCAGAAAACAATATGAGCACATGTTATCTATCTGAAAAAGAACACTGAAAAACTTGCTTAATGTAGAGTTGCCACAATCTTTCAATTTGTGGGAAAATATAGTATTTGTGAAGTACAGTAGAATGAAGCACAGTGAAATGAGAAATGCATGCAATGACACAGATAAAGAAAAGGTGCCACATTTTCTATTTTTTCTACTGTAGAACCCAAAATTCAATTTGCTCTCCAGAAGACCTGCCACATACATCATGTTGGACTAATAGGCTCCCTGTATCAGCATTAGTTCGTTAATTCTGTATAACAGGCACAAATCTTCAGTGGCGTGCTACAACATACTAAGCATCTTTGCAGCTAGACATATCTCATGACCAAAGTAAGTACCACATCTAAGCTGGACTGTTACTAATTTACATACCAAAAGAGAAGCCCAGAAAGGGTGAAATTGGGAGCCATCCTCTTCTTTGTAACTTGCGTTTGAAGAATATTTTGAAAGAGTCCTGTAGTAAAAGCTTTTCTTGAAGATACTTTTTTTTTTATAATTGAATCATCGTGAGATAGAGTTACAAAGCTTTCATGTTTGAGTTTTAGTTATACAATGATCGAACACCCATCTCTCCACCAGTGTGGATTTTCCACCACCAGTGTCCCCCATATACCCGTCCGTTGTACCCCAACCCCTGCCTCTATGGTAGACAATTACCCCCATACTCTCTCTCTCCTTTTGGGCACTATGGTTTGCAACACAGATACTGAGAGGCTATTACGTTTATTCCTTTATCTACTTTCAGCACACATCTTCCATCTGAACGATCCCTCCAACCATCATTGACTTAGTGAGATGAAGATACTTTCGAGTGTTTTTCTTAAAGATGCACAGTTTCTTTTTCTATTAAGTAGCTATTCCCTATATTTTAGTATAATCTTTAATTGTCTACCATTAACCAGCTACTCAACTAACAATTTTAAATATAATGTTGCACAAGACATATTTTACTTAACTTAAACTTACAAGGAAATTTTCTCATTGACACTGACCACATAATATTTATAATCTTGAAGTGTGAATGATAAACTCAAAAAATGTTGTCAAGTTAGTTTCTATGAAAATGCTTTGAAACGAATTTTAATGAATTAAAAATATTTTAAATGTTAATTAAATTTTCATTAAAAATATTTTAATGAATTAAAAATATTTTAATTTTTAATGTTTTGTAAGCTACAAATGCTCACAAAACTATGTTGGCTTTGGCATTTTTAGATACTCTGCTAACTATGGCAGGATCCTGGGGTTTTAAGAGATAATCTTGTGACTTCATTCTCTGGCAAATTATCAATAGCTCCTGACTCTAGGTGATATAAATTATTATGATAACGTCTGGACTCCATTTTAATACATTTTAAAAGGTTGGATGGCATCAAATTCTTCAATACTCCCCAAAGGAGTCATTTCAAGCTCAGACTGTAACCCCGATCTAGGCGCAGACTGCATTTAATAGTTTACCAGGACTGCTGGAGAGTGGATTTATACTGCGTGGTCTCCCAGAGCTTTTTGTCAGAGATCCATCTTTATCACCAGACAGATACATTGGGCAGCAGTAAACAATAAAAGACAAACAAGCCTGCAACTAACCCTCTGAATGATGCATAGACTTCTTTGGATTAATCCTACCTTAAATCAATGCTATGGGGTTCTGTAAGAACTCAAAAGAACCAATAAAAAAATGAAAATACCACGCTGATTTACATTGTCCTTTTCTGTTGCCACCACTCAAGGCAGTCAGGACAGTTGGCCATCTTCCAGAACATCCCTTGCCCCTTTGATAACTTCCAAGTTAAGGAGTGCAGAGTATTCTAGGCTGCTTTAGAGAGCGGTATTTTATATTCCTTTGGAGAAAAACACACAGACTCCTTAAAAAGCCTGTTTTAGCATGTGTTAATCGCTGCACATCTGGGAATGTCAGTACCAGCTTTAGTAGGATTTCTTTCTATTCCTGTTCTGCCACATGGAAATGTGAGATCTGAAATATTATTTCATTAGACTGCCTGCACGCTTTTTTAGATCTGTGTTCTGAATAAGCATTTGCTTCGTCTGTAAGAATAAGCATGTCTTTCCATTGGGGGAAAAGTCATTAGGAATTTAGGGCACTGGAGAGAAGTAGTGAGGTATCATTTCACATGATGATTTGGTCATTCTAGAAAAGGGAAGCGCTTTAAGGGGGACACTGTTACAGATGAGAGTTCACAGAACAAAACTTGAGTGACCTTCACACCATATAGAGACAACAGTTTTGTCCCTTTGGCAGCCCGATTGTATTTCCTATTCCAAACCAAGTTTTAATTACAAGAGCTAATGAAAGAGAGAGATAATGAAGATAGGAAGAACTGAGAGAAGATTAAAAATTTCTCATCTCAAAAATTTCCTATTAGATATTGGCTTAAATATGTTGCTATTTTGTGTTATGCAGTGTATTCACTGATGTGATACATATATTTTGCAATCTTTTTGCCTCCACAAAGTCCATGAATAATCTACTGATTCACAGGAAGGGCTCTCCACATCTGTATTTGGGAACCTTGGAACTACTCTCTGTGTTCTCAGGCCTGACAGTGGGGTCTTGGCAGTTTCATGCTTGCACCTGGTCATTAGATACGGGTGCTTTTAAGCCTGATATTGCTAAGGGCCATCAGTGTTACAACTGGGGCTATTGTGTGGGCCATCAAATGCTAGGGATCGAACCCGAGGCCTTGCATGTGCAAGGCTGATATATAGCCCTGTCAGCTTTCTCCCCAGTCTCCATATTTCTTTTAAACAAGAGAGAATGTTTATTTATTTATTCTTTCTAGTTGAATGATACACATTGCTATATTTCATTGATGTTTATTCATTTTATTCTAATAGCATTCATATGAAATATACTGTATTCCATCAAATAGAGAAAAAAGAAGCATAGTACGCTATTTTTGTGGAATTCAGTGGCTGTATCCAATAAGGCAGCATTCAGAGATGAAAATTTGGAAAAGAATGACTTCAACCATATGCTGACATGCATTTACGCCTGACACAAGGCTTCTACTTAGAACTGTTTCAGTGGGGCATGCCTTGTGGACTTACAAGAAATCCTAAACAACATCAATAAAAAACACTTCATTCAGGCATCACAACTGTATCAGTATTATGACTCTGCATATGACCCTAGAATATTTCCCTCTTATTTAGATGAGGACTCACTAGAAATAACATAAAAGGAAACAGTTTTATAGGTCACATTCCTGATACACATCATTAAAAATTACCTGGTCCTGGGGCTAGAGGGATAGCACAGCAGGTAGGGCATTTGCCTTGCACACGGCCAACCCGGGTTTGATTCCCAGCATCCCATATGGTCCCTGAGTACTGACAGGGGTGATTTCTGAGTGCAAAGCCAGGAGTGACCCCTGTGTTTCGCAGGGTGTGACCCAAAAAGAAAAAAAAAAACCTGGTTAAACAGTTCTGAGGGAGCTTCTAGGAATTTTCATGGGCCTCTGTCCAGAACTGTCTTTGTGACATTGTGTCATCACTGTGCAGGTTCTAGGTCTATAGGAGGAGTTCAACAAAGTCTTGCTGTTTGTAAGGGTTTGGATATGCAGTGTGGGGTGTTCACATATGTCTTCTTCTGCTCATGCTGTCATATAAAGTTGCTATAGATCACTTAAAGAACAAAAATTAATTTTCTTTCAGTTCTGAAGATTAGAAATCTAAAATCAAGTTTCTGGGCAATTTGATTTCTTGGCTCTCTTTCAAACTTAGAAAAGATTACCTTCTCCTAGTATCCTGATATCCTCACAGGGCCTTTCCTCTGTGGATGTGTGCCAGTTAAAGATAGAAGAGAAATATCAGTTTCTGATGGCTTTTACGGTGGCATCTCCAAAGCAAGGCATAGGTGACCCATGCACTATTTGAGGGACCCCCTGATATAGAGGATCAAGCCAGATCAGCCATTTGCAAGGCATATGCTTTCTCTCCAGCTCCTCTGATGGCTTTTTGTTTGCTTGATTTTTCCTTTCTAAGAACAATAATGCTACCTCATCAGGGGCCCACATTTCTGACCTCATTTATTTACTTTTTCACTTCAAATGAAGCTACCCTGAAAGTAAAGGCTTTAGCACATGAGTTTAGTGGAGTGATCTTCAAATATTCACTCCCTAGGAGCAAAGAGGCACTGGTAGTTGGGGATGGAGGCAAGGTGGGAAGGAAAAGGGGAAACATGAGGGATGGCATAGGAATGGAATCTACCCTCCACTTCATGGTCTGCAGGAAAGTTCAAAGAATACAGTAGATCTACATTTCAATCAGTCTGATTGCTAGGAAATTCAGAAAACTAAATGCTTTTTATTCATGATCTTATTAGATGGATTTGTAACAAAACATAGTAGATCCAAGGCAAGTGAACCTCCTCACAGATCTTTGGGATGGAACAGCTCTTTTCTTCATCACTTTCATGAAGAACTTTTAGGCTAGGTTGCTCATTGCCCCATCTCACTGGGGATTAGGAGAATCAGGAAACCTAATTAACCGTGTTTAACCTAGGTATTTAAATTTGTACATTAAAGTCTTTAAAAAAACATTTATTGCTGTAGCGATGTTTCATACTAGATATTTCCCAGTACATAGTGTTATTATTAATGATTCTTTTCATATTAAAACAACAACAACCAAACCCCAAAATAGAAAAATAAAATCCCCATATATAATTTAAGATGGGGCTATGTATTAGTAGTATTGTGCAGATTGTTGGATGTTTCTAATTTGTTTTCCAGTTGTGTTCGTCTAATCAAAGGAAATAATTTACCCCACTCTTCCCTCCAAATTCGTGCTACTCTTTCTGAAAGTTGTGTTATTTCTTCCATTCCTCATTATTTTGGCCCACAGCTCCCATGAAAGCAATCTGAATAATCTGTTTATATGTCCTTTCTTTCTATCCCTCCTGCTCATTCCATTTAGAGCCCAATTAAATAGGAACAGAGCTGACTTTAGTTCGTTGAATTCTTTCAGCTGCTTATAGTTTTCATCACAGTAAAGCTTTGTGAGAGTTTAAAATTAGGTATAACTTGCATTTTAATATTTTTCTTTCTCATATTAGTCATTATTTTACTTAGATTTTTAAAGTTTGCTTTGTTAGTCTTGAAGGTGGACCCTAATTCTACCACAAGTTAAAATCACCTTTATACTATATCATTATTCTTGATTTTCTATGATTGAGTTAGTAACATGGTTCTTTCTTTATGTATATTCTGTTGTATCATCATTTTAGACAAAAATGAGTCTTTATTGACTGTACTAAATGTTAATTTTTATATTTTTATAAATGTTAATTTTTATATTTTTATAGAATAAAATGCTTCATCTTCCTATATTCTATATTTTCATCCTTAAATATTTTGGAATCAACAAGTGAGGGAAAATATTATTTGGAAGAGAGTCTTTGAAAATGACAGCCAGGCCTGAAGGTTAACCTTGATATAAAGAAAAATGCATGCAAGGAAAGATATGTCAGTTAGACCCCAACAAAATCAGATGGAACTCTTAAAGTTGGTATTTTGAAAATGAAGGGAATGATTTATAAAGTTATGGGAAAGTTAGGAGAATGAGGGGGTAGAGTGAGGACCTCAGGGTTAGTAATAAGGGAAAACAGAGCCATTATCAGGTTTGGAGTTGCAGGGTTGGGGGGAGTAATCTCTGCAATTTAGAGAAGGTCTGTGTGGGATCTCTGCCAGCAGCTATTTCGTGGGAGAATGGGCCAAATGTTGCCTGATAGTAGGGCAAATATTCAGATCTGTGGGGGACTTTTCCAAACTTTAGTTGTCTGCTTTTTTTTTTTTTTTGCCAAATTCAGTTAGATTATAGAGAACAAGAAATCCATGTAGGTTAGCATGGGGCAAAAATCAGGGAAGAAAAGGGAAAGAGTGGTACTCTAAGGCAAGAGAAAAAAAAGGAAGTAAGTGGCTTGACTTGTAGGCAGCTCATGGCTGACCTATTCTGATCTCAGACCTGAGTACTGACAGGAGTAATCCCTGAGCACAGGGAGGTGGGGCAAACAAACACAAAACAACAAAAAAGTGACTCTCCAGGAGCAAATAAAAGATGCTCAATAAAGATCTGAAGACGGTTTGTTCTGCATGTCACCTTGCTCTGGTATTCAGGGCTAAAGTAAAGCCAGCTAATATAGCTACAGAAAAGCCTGTCTTAAGAGCTATTATGAAAGGAAGGCACTGCTTAAAATATATTCTTCTTGCAATGATTTCTGTGTTTTCTTTGAATGTTTGATATCCATTTTCCCATCTCACTAGAAGCTTGATTTCCTATATTTGAACCAATATTTCCCGAGGTCAGAGAGATAGCATAGCAGGTAAGGCACCCCAAATTGTACCCCAGCTCCACTAGGAATAACCCCTGCGTTCAAAGCCAGGAGTAAACCCTGAGGGCAGTTGGAACCCTCAAACTAGAGAAAGTTAAAAAATTTATTTTCCTTGTTAGATATATTCTAATGAGCATGTTATCAGTTTATTAGTGTTGTCTTTTGATCACAAGAGGCAATTTATTATGAGCTAGAACTAGAAAGACACGTTATTCTTTTTTTTTTCTTTTTGGGTCACACCCCAAGATGCACAGGGGTCACTCCTGGCTCTGCACTCAGGAATTACCTCGGCGGTGCTCAGGGGACCATATGGGATGCTGGGAATCGAACCTGGGGGAATCGAACCTGGGTCGGCCGCGTGCAAGGCAAATGCCCTACCCAATATGCTATCGCTCCAGCCCCAAGACATGTCATTCTTTTTTTTTAATTTGTATTGAATCACCATGTGGAAAGTTACAAAGTTCTCAGGTTTATGTCTCAGTTACACAATATTCAAACACCCATCCCTTCACCAGTGCCCAATTCCACCACCAAAAACCCCAGTATACCCCCCACCCTCGCCCCCCCACCCCCAACTGTATAACTGATGAACTTCAATTCATTTTCTCTTTACCTTGATTACGTTCCATATTTCAACACAAAACTCACTATTGTTGTTGGAGTTTGCCCCCAAGAAAGACAGCCCTACTACCAAGGAAGTATTTGATAATTAGTTTTCCATTGCTGAGAATGAAGAGATATGTAGCCCCACTGCTCCAAGTACATAACTTTTTTTTTTCCTTTTTCCTTTTCCTTTCTTTTTCCCCCCTCATCACCCTTCCCGCGCCTCATAGTATGGTGGACGCCATGCCGTGTTTCTCCCTGAAAATGGGAAACAACCAGGAAAGAGGGATATTTCCTCTTCTTGGCCGGCGTGGGGCTGTTGCTTAGTTCACAGTCCAGAGAAGTGGCTGCTACTTTAACAACCTTCAATATTTCAACAAAAACTTACTGTTATTATTTGGAGATTCCCCCCCAAGTCAGACCTGTTAAAAAGGAACCGTTTCACATTGCTGACAAATATAGATGTTAAGTCCGAGCAGTTTTGGATTTCTGTATAAAGTCCAGGGAAAATTCTGCCAGAAATTGCATAGCCCAGCTCACAGTCCCAGTGCATTCTTGTAAGAAGTCTCTGGAATCAAAGTCTTTAGGCGCAGAGGATCTGTTTCACTCTCAGCAGCTCCGAATTTATCTGGGCCGAGGGCGTGCCGGTTACACCCACTTCCCATGATTCCCTAGGAGCCCCAAGTGTAAAAATCATATACCTCTGGGTTAGGAGTCTTAGAAGATGGCTCCTGCCATGTGGATGCTGCTGCCACCACCATTTACCGTGCAGGAAGACAGGATGGGGAGGAAAGATCCACCCTCGAGCAGTATGGAGTTGTAGCCCAGTTCACAGTCCCAGTGCATTGCTATTAGAAGCTGCGCTGGATTCCCGAATATGTTAGGTCTCTGGAATCAAAGTCTTTAGGCGCAGAAGGTCCCAAGACATGTTATTCTTAAACATGAAATTTTATCAGAATGAAAAGTATTTCAAATGTTTCAAGTTCCAGTTTCTTCACCCCACAGCATTGTTAGCAGTCTTTTCCTATTTTGATGCTTTTCCTACTTCATGACCCTCTGAGTCACACCTTTCTTCTTGCCAAACCTGATTCTTCAGCCTTTCCTAATTACTTTTCAAAAACATTTAACTAGCTTATGTTAGTCAGAGTCAGTCTGTTGCTTGTAACTGAAGACCTTAGATGATATACTTTAAGAAAGAAAGGACATGAGGGCTGCTGGCACAGTTCAGGGGATAAAGTGCAGGCCATGCATACAACTGACCCCAGTTTATTCCCTGGCACTGCATGGCTCCCTAGCATAGCCTGGGAGTTCCCAAAGCATGGCTGGGTATGATCTTGGATACCCCTTCTACGCACACCCTGCCAAAGGAGTCCTTTCATTAGGCCCTTATATTTATTCATATTCAATTCTTTTATTTTCAAGTTTTTTTTTCTTTTTTGGGTCACACCCATTGATGCTCGGGGGTTACTCCTGGCTCTACATCTCAGAAATTACTCCTGGCGGTACGCAGGGGACCATATGGGATGCTGGGAATCGAACCAGGTCGGCCGCATGCAAGGTAAATGCCCTGCCCGCTGTGCTATTGCTCCAGCCCCTATTTTCAAGTTTAAAATAGATATTCCTTTTTTCTTTTCCATCCCCTTAGAGCCCTAGAAGCTTTAGTTTTAGGGTAATTGTTTTTAACTTATTACTTGATTATGTATTTCTTTTCAAACATTTTTAAAATTTATTGTCATAAAGTTGTTCACAATAATTGATTACATCATATTTTGACACCAGTCCAGCCACCGTTATACCTTCCCACCACCATTATTTTGAATTTTCCCACCACCACTCAAACCTGCTAAAAAAGCAGATGCTAGATAATTTATTTTGTATTGCTTGTTATGAATAGCATAAGATGTTGTGTGGCCTGAAGAGTGGCAGCAAGCTCCTGGAATTCTAAAATTTTAGATAATTAGGGTATGGAGAAATCTCTACAGCAAACTTCTTGGTTCCAAGATTCTTTTTTGTGTCTCTTGGTCATGGCCATTAAGGAGCTTAAATAGCAACTGGAGGCAGTTCATGGCGTGACCTCTAGAGTCTCATAGGGACAAGGAGGTGAGAAGGTCTGGCCCATCCTCTATCCCTTGAGGTCTGGAGTTTGCCATCACTGAACCCATGTACCTGCACTTGTCATTGGGTTCTGGAAGTTGTCACTTCTGGGATTCTTAAGGAGAAGTTCGAAGGATGACGCCTGCTCTCTTCTGAGGCACCCCAGTGAAATTGGCCTGGCCCCAAAGTCCGGAGATATCTCTGCAGCAAGCTCCTTGGTTCCGAGATTCTTTTGTGTGTTTCTCTGGATCATGGCCATTAAGGAGCTTCATATTTCTGATAGAAGGCCTTGTTGTATCTTAAATGATTTCTTATTGGGAGTAAACCAACTAACCACTCTGTAATTGTATATGTGTGCATTTAATGTTATTTATTTGATAAATGTAGTTTTAACTCACCCTGTTTTTATAAGAATGCAAATATGAAGATTATGAAGTATATTTATGCAGCAGGATGGACTACACTTTGAACTTAAGAATTGACTGCCTTAAAAATCATAGCAAGTGTTTATTCCTCTAAAACAATGTGATAGGCATTTTGTTAAATGTTGCAAATATATCAGCTGGTCAATTCTTTTACAGTCCTATGATGGGTACAATTATTACACCATAAGATAAATAAGAAAATAAGTAATAGTAAATTAAGCACATCAAAATATACAACTAGTATAGGCATAACAATGATATACTTAATATTCCTTTAAACATTTATAGTCTTGATTCATGACTATATATTCTGAGAGCAAATTCCTCGCTACCTTAATAGGAAAAGTAGCATACTCTTGTAGATTTAAGATACTCATCAGAATGAGTATTAGAAAAAAGAGTCATGATGATAACCTTAAGAAGAGACTCTTACCTGTAAGAATTCAAGTCCTGAGGTCTTCCCTCTCTTTCAACGGGAAGATTGGTAAGTGCTAGAGAGATGTTGAAAGCACAGAGTTGCTAGCACTTGTACTAATACTTTCTGCTTGAAGTAATTGGGAACTAAAAGAACTGAAAAGGGAATAGCTCTTTAACCAAGGAAGTTAATGATATTTTGTGGCACATTTGAATCCTCACTGCAATCACTTTTGGGCTATGGCACCCGAACCAGCTTTTCCCTTAGTTGACACCATTCCGACTTCACAGCATTGAGCCCTGCTGGCATGAGAGCATTAGCGCTGTTGACAAGGCTTCCTCACAACCATGCCAATTTTCTTTAGAAAATCTGTTTTTATCTCTGTGTTAATTATAGGTCCTCCCCTAGAATTCAGGCAAAATGCCTATGTCTCAGGTCTTGGGACAAAATGCATTTAGATCCACTTGATAGCAATGATAATATCAATAATGACTGACTCCAGTTGTTGAACAAGCTACCCTAAGCCAAGAAGTGCGCAAGTATTTATAAATATTCTTGTTTGATCATCATAACAACCTCCAGAGATCAATATCATTCCCATTTTTACAGTGAGAGCGAAACTGAGTCTCAGAGCATGAAGCAACCCGTTTGAGGTCACACCCTTCCTTTTGGTCCATACACTTTTTTCTCACAGCCAATTTTAGAGTGAACCCAAGCAAAGCATTTATGTCCTACTTAAGAGACTACCAATACCTAGTCACTGATAAAACTTCTTTCATCAATATTTTGAGTTCTACAGTTCCTAAGTAGGAAGGAGAGTTCTCTGAAAGTTTCAAACTTTTTTTATTTTCCTACTAAACTTTTGGTTAGTAAATGATTTAGCTATTTTCTACCTCAGCTCTTTACACCTTTTCTCCATTTTGTCAATCTTATTTCATAAATGTATTCAAATCGAAAGGCTTCTCTTTATTATACAGATTTCCTGCCAGCTGATTTCAAAAAAGTGTCCTGTTTCATATGGAACTGATTCCTTTGCATAATGAAAACCCACCAGAGGCTTAGTTGTTCTATCTGCAGTTTGCCACATACAAAAGACTCATTATTATTATTCTCTATTTTTAAAAGAGGTAAAAAACAGGAGTCATTCCTGAGAATAATGATACTCTATTTAACCCTATGTTGTCTATCCTCCAACATTTACACGGCAACACATTACTTTTTTTTTTCTTGTGAAAAAGACATTGCTTTTCACTTGTCAGCATTTCCTCCAATTTCTTATTCCTGGGAGAGTTAAAATGCTTAGTGAAATTCTAGATCAGGCCAACTCAGAGGTTACCTAATTAAAAGTTCCTACCAAGTTCTACCTCAGTACTTCTGCCTACTTACGCCTTCTTGACTCAACATTTCTGCTTTTCCCTCCCCTTTGTGATTTTTTTTATGTCTAGTGCAGACCTATTTTTTACCAACACATACAATGGGATCGTGTATTTGCTTGTTTATCTGCATCCTGACAGGGTAAACCACTCTTATTTTTTTGCAATCTATACGCAATTCTGAAAATCAGCATGATTTTTTTGTCTTTTCTTTGCAGCCTTCAAAATTTCTGCTTCTTTCTACTCCCTCCACTCATCCTAGAAGCTTTTGATCTTGAGGCATTTTAAATGTAACTTCTGAATCTCTTGGAAATTTCCAGGACCACTACTGGATAGACTATTTTAGTATAAAGAGCATCAATCAGGTTCACAGTAGCCTTTTTCAAATGAAAGCCTTTTTTACACCACCCCGGTCCCAGCCAGGTAAGTGCCTCTTTATACAACCAGCAGTGATAAACACAGACAAGAAGTCACAGTGCTGTTGATATATGAGCCTATCTGTGACAGCTCATACTGGCTTTTTTCGATTGGCGGATACTTCTTTTTTTTTTTTTTTTTAATAGCATTTCAGCGCTTTGTCTGTTCTTTTAAGCAACATCTTTTGAGCTGGAATATAAATGCCTGCTGAAAATTTCTACATATTTTACACAGTCAGCCTCTTTGTATTCTATTTCCTGATAACAGAAAGTTGGTTGGCAAATAGGAAGTTATCTGAATTATTCAAGTAGCTCTCCTGGTTGAGATAAACTCTTGTTCAGCAACTTGTTTTCGATTTGTAAAAACATGCCAGATAAGCCTCCCTTGCTGAGGTTATCTCTGCTCTCTCAGAGGATGCGACTAATCGTGCTCCTGACATAGTCAACAGCCCAGCCCTATTCAACAACAATTTTCTGCCTTGCAAATGAGGCATGAAAATTTAGGCAAATATGCCTGGAAACCTCCAGATTAAAACAGGAAAAGATAACAAAATGAGTTTGTTAAACTAGATAAGATACGTGGATGAGGCCTGGAGGGATCCTGTTTCAGAAGATTGATGAAGATTCTCAAAGGTAATGAGCCAAAAATTCAAGAGCTTCTTTGCGAGACAAAAGAAGAGTTTTATTTTGTCACTTCCTTAAACCAGCTATTTTGCCTAGACTTGAGAAGTGTTACGCCTATGAAATAATCCTACCAGGTAAAAAGGTAGATCTTAAATTCTCAGACACTGTCCTCTTGCTTTTTGGAACATGTATCTGTGCCACCCACTTTGGCAGTTTATTAACCTTTCTGGTGACTTGGTCTCACATTTCCTATTGTTTTTGTCTTTTCAAAGACAATCAGTGTATTTGTCAAACTCTTTCATGGTTAATGGTAGATATCATCATCCTTGCATACTTAATCTCAGTTCGTACTTAAGACAAATTTGTGGAAAATGTTTTATTACTGCATTGTTTTAATCTTGGAAAGAAAACAGAGAGATTTAAGTAACTTAGGTGGAGATGCCTGGACATGAAGCCCCATTTATCTGACTCCAAAGTCTTTCTCCCACGCTCTACTTTCTTAATGATACTGTAAATTCTTTGGAAGCACAGATGGATCCCAATTGGATTAAATTTATTGTTCTTGGAAGGCTATTTTACTAAATCAGCTCAGGCTTTGGGAGAAGTTAAGCAAATGACTAGGTCATCAATATGTATAATAAATTCTTTATAGACGTTATCTCATTTGATCTCAAAACTAATCTCATGAGAAGGAATTATTCATAATATTTACAGATCGAAATTTAAAGGTTTAGTGAAGTTAGGGTCAACAATATCCACAGAGCTAAGTGAACAAATAAAATTGGTGAGTGACAGAATAAAATTCAGACTTATCTATCTGGTTCATGTTTCCAAAATTTTATCCATTCTACTTATATGTATGAATCACTAAGACTTTAACAATGCAATCAAGTGTTTCCTTTGGACTTAGAGGTCTTCTGCTAGGGGCAGAATGTATTCTCCCCTTCCCCAGATTCATGTAGTAGAATCCTCACCCCTGAGATGGTTGTTATTAGGAGGTGGGGCCCCTGAAGTGTTTAATTAGGTCCTGAAGATGGATATCCTCGTGACTGGGATTAATGCCTTTATAAAAGAAATCTTAGGAGCCCTTACCCCTATACCATGTGCTAGTGCCTCAATCTTGGACTTCCCAGGCAGAAATATGAGAAATGCATTGTGTGATTTATATGGTACTGCGTTATAGCAGGAGAGAGGAATTATTTTATGTTTGAAATAGTGTTGTATGTGGTTCACCAAAGGAAGTAGGTCTCCTGGCCGTCTCATCAAATATTGTAGGTGATTTGGGTGGTTCCTCATGAGTTGGCAGTGAGAGAAGTGGGGAGGGAAGTTGATTGTGTTTGTGTGTGTGTGGGAGAGAGAGAGAGAGAGAGGGATAGAGAGAGAGGGATAGAGAGAGAGAGAGAACAGGGAGAGAGAGAGGGAGCAAGAGAGGAAAAGAGAAAGAAGAGAGAGAAGAGAGAAGAAAGAGATTTTAAAAATTTTTTATTTTTATTGAATCACCATGAAAAAAGTTACAAAGCTTAATGATCAAACCTCCATCCCTTCACCAGTGCACATGTTCCACCACCAAGAACCCCCATATACCCGTCACCCCCCATCTGTGTGGCTAATGATTTTCACTTTATTCTCTCTATACTTTGAATGCATTCAATATTTCAACAGAAAACTCACTATTATTATTTGGTATTTTCCCCCAACAATCAAACCTGATGAAAAGGCATCATTTAATAGTTTGTTTTCCATTACTGAAATGAAGAATATATGAGCTTGCGTGGCTGCAACTGCGGCTGCGCAGTTTTGGATTTCTGATATTTTAGTAATTAAGTCCAGAGAGATTTCTGCCAGAAGTCATTGAAAGAAAAGGCTGAGAGAGAGAAACCTTTCCCCTCCCGGGGCAGCATGGGGTTGTAGATCAGTTCACAGTCTAGTGCATTTCTGTAAGAAGCCACTGGATGCCAAAAGTGGTTAGTAGGCTTCCGGGTTCATAGTCTTTTAGGAGCAGAGGAGCCATTTCATGTGCAGAAATAAACTTTTAAAAGAAAAAAAAGTGGCTACTACATTGGGAAGAAGACCCTGAATGTCTTTTGGAAAGGGTGTATGTATGGTTATTCTCTGTATTGCATTGGCCTGGAGTTCTCTGCACAAGTAAGAGTTGATTAGGATATATATCCAACAAAATTTTGCATGGAAAAGGAGCCATAGTGATAGTACAGTGGGTACAGTGTTTGCCGACCTGGGTTTAATCCTTGGCATCCCATATATTCCCCCAAGGACTGCCAAGAGTAATTCTTGAGTGCAGAGCAGGAGTAACCCCTGAGAATCGCTAGGTGACCCAAAAAAAAGCAATCTATCTATCTATCTATCTATCTATCTATCTATCTATCTATCTGCATGGAACAATTCAGGTCAATTCAGTGGCCCTGGGTCAGGGAACAAGATGGATGAGGGCTGCAAGGTGGTACCAATTCTTCTGAAGGTGTCTTGGGACTCCTTTAAATCTCACTTCATGATGTGGTGCTACAGACCACTGGATTAAGGTATACATTGTTGCCTTCTTTTTCTCATTATCTATAAGGGCCTTATAGTAAAAGCTATATAACTTCAGAATAAATAACAACAAATAAATAAAAATATTATTATATAAAGCTTGGAGAATCTTGGGCTCTTTCAGGAGTCCCAGGCACAAGGATTCATTCTGGTAGGCAAAGATATCACTCCTTTCCATTCAGAATATTGGATATTTTTAAAGTAGGAAAATATCACAATTATTAGTTAAAACCTCATTTATTACTCATATTCTATTTTATTTGCCTCTCATATCAAAGACAACAGTTACCTTGAAGTGTTCTTTAAATTCAATATACTTCTAATTCCTCTTTATATCTTTCTTTTATAAGAATATCAATCAATTGTATGTGCAATATTTATTCAATTGCTTATACATTTTAGGATGTTATCATTGGAAAAGTTTTGAAAATAGTTAAAAAATTTTATTTTTGTAATGGGCTAGAGCAATAGCACAGCTGGTAGGGCGTTTGCCTTATAGGCGGCCAGCCTGAGTTCAATTCCTCCACCCCTCTTGGAGAGGCTGGCAAGCTACTGAGAGTATCCCGCCCCCACAGCAGAGCCTGGCAAGCTATCCGTGGTGTATTAGATATGCCAAAACCAGCAGCAACGAGCCTCACAATGGAGATATTACTGGTGCCCACTTGAGCAAATCGATGAGCAATGGGATGACAGTGACAGTGACAGATATTTTTGTGATTTATGCATGTTGAAATATATATAAAAATTATCTATAGCGCTGAACTGAATTGCATTATATAGTACTACAATTCATTCTTGTTTTCATTAGTTTGCTTTTTCCAAAATTTTTCAAATAACTACAACACAATTTAATAATGTTATGAATTAAAAAAATGTTTCTCATATTCAGAAACTCTTCTGAAGTTTCTTATTAGAGCTAAAATGTTCTGCTTGGAATTTTTATGTAGTTAATTAAATTGTCTCTAAATAGAGGGTCTTGGGATTTTTTTATAACTGTCATAGTATATTTCTTATTCTTCTTTTGTACTTTAGTTAGAACCCCCAGCAAAATATTAAATATTAGCAGAAAAAGTCTCAATCTAAGCATTAAAGGTTATATGTGTTAAGTTTTATCATTTGATATGGTGTTTGCTGTGGGGTTTTGTAGGATATTTAATCAGGTTAGAGAAACTTCCCTTTCAGTCTTTGTGTAGTGAGCTTTAAAAAAAATTCATAATAGTGTTGGGTTTTATTAGATGCCCTTTCTAAAATGAGCTTTGTTTGTTTTCCCTTTTTTACTTGCAATTTCTTTGGAGACCTCAAAATGTAGGGAACTCTAACATCTTTGCTTTAGCAGTAATTTGGAATGCACTCAGTTTGCACTAGTACAGAATCTTAAAAATTACAGATGCCATACTTAGTATGCAGTAGCAGAGAATAGTAAAAATCACAAATGTCAGACTCCATCTCAGGATACCCCAAATCAGTTAGTACACGTAGGGGGTCTAGGTTTTGCTACTTTTAAAAGTTCTTCTGATATTTTCATCAGAGTTGAAGAGAACAACCATAAAAACACTTTAAAGAAATGATTGTTATAGGAGAAAGATTGTCGGAGGAGATATCAAGAGAGGAAGATGTGTTGCAGAAATAAGGCGTATTTTTCTTGAAATATTTTACTGTGCTTGCCAAGAAAGTAGGTTGAGGTGTGGGAGGTAACCTGGGGACATTGGTGGAGGGAAATTGACACAAGTGGTGGGACTGGTGTTGGAACATTGTACTCCTGAAACTCAACTATGAATAACTGCAATTCATGATATCTTAGTATTTAGTTAAAAACATATCATACTCTACATTTAAAAGACTATGAATTTGCTTCATAATATGTAGGACAAAACTTAAATTAACAGACTAACTGATTGGGGACTTTAAGATATCCTTGATGTGGAATATGAATCGTCTTGATTTTTGTCTACATTCACTACAAATGGTATATTTCATCTCACCTTCTGGAAGAAATCAAACGCTATCCTCTGCTTCTCTCAGACAGGTGAACATAAATTCTCCAAAAGCTGAACTCTTAGATGACTGGGTTATGGGATTTATTGAAATTTAAAAAAGAAAAAAGATTCTTTAAAGCAGAATATAATATTTTATAAACAATATGCTAAACTGATAATTTCCTATGTATCTATAATAATAGAGAGGATGAAAGGATGTTCTCCCACCAAGAAATTTAAAGAAATTTTAGTTACTCTGAATATTCTTTATACTACCAGCAGCTGCAGAACCTGGGATAATTTTTGAAACGCAGAATCTCAAACCCCTAACTCAGAACTGCTGGATGGATCAGCATTTTAAGTAACAGGAATTCTGGCAATTTTCATGCACACTGGAGTTTAAGGAACATAAGTCAAATGAAGCAGGGATTTCCAGTTTTGTATGTACAATAGAAAAGGCTCTCGTCTTTTCTAGAGATTCTCACTCCATCAGTCTGAGTTAAAATATAGCAGAATAAGTCACTGTATCACTGTCACTGTATCACTGTCATCCCATTGCTCATCGGTTTGCTCGAGCTGGAACCAGTAAAGTCTCCATTGAGGACTTGTTACTGTTTTTGGCATATTGAATATGCCACTGGTAGCTTGCTAGGCTCTGCTGTGCGGGCGGGATACTCTCGGTAGCTTGCCTGGCTCTCAGAGAGGGGTGGAGGAATTGAACCTGAGTCGTCTGAGTGCAAGGCAAACACCCTACCCACTGTGCTATTTCTCCAACCCCAACAGAATAAGTGGGAGAAGAATTAGCACCAACATATGGAAGGGAGTGGAGTCAGTTTGTCCATAATGGCTGTCAGTGTAGCCGAGATGTTGGGACAGAGATTGCAGAAAACTACAGACTGTATTAAAATGGGGACACTGATGGCTAATAATCTTTTCAGTGGTGTCACTCCCAAGATTCTTTCACAGAAGATACCTTTAATTATATGAAAGACAAACACTTAGAGTGAGTGAAAGAAAGCAGTTGTGTACCTGAAAACTTATTTCAAAGATGGACCAGAGTGATAATTAAATTCTAGCTCTAATTTTTTAATTTTATAGATTAAATTTATTTGAATTTTATTTTATCTATTTATTTTTAAAATGAATAATTAAAATAAATTCTAGTTCTAGAAATCCAGAGAAGATGATAAAGTATATTATTGCAGCAAGAGAAGTATGAAACTTGGAAAGTATCATGTTAAGTGAAATGAGTCACAAAGAGAGGGAGAGACAGACAGAGATTGCACTCATCTGTGGAGCATAAAGTAACAGAATGGGAGAATAACACCCAAGAATAGTAAAGATAAGGACCAGCAGGTTTACTCCATGGCTTGGAAGCCAGCCTCAAATGCTGGGGAAAAAGGCAGCTCAGATAAAGAAGGGAACACCAAGTAAAGAGTATTTGGAAGACCAGTTCAGGTTGGGAGATGCGAACCAAATCTAGACTATAGATCGAACACAAAGGCCAGTCAATGCCTCTAGTGCAAACTACAACACCCCAAAGGAAAGAGAGAACAAAAGGGAATGCCCTGCCAAAGAGGCGGGGTCAGGTGGGGGTGGTGGGAGGGATACTGGGATCATTGGTGGTGGAGAATGGGCACTGGTAGAAGGATGGGTACTGGATCACTGTATGACTGAAATGCAAGCATGAAAGTTTGTGAATCTATAACTACACTCCACGGTGATTCACTAATGAAAGAGAGAGAGAGAGAGGTATGAAACAATTTTGGTACTATTGTAAAAGAATAATAAATAGATTAAAATAACAATGTAAAAAAACAATGGGTAAGGTCTTTTGTCCTTTAATGTTGTAGGTTTAGTAACCTTTTAATACCAAAAAGTATAAATATTAATACTGTTATAGCCGTATTACCTCAGCCATAAGAAAAATAAATAAATTACTAAATTGAAATACAGGACTAGAAAGATAGTCCAATGAGTGAAGTGCTTGCCTTACACATGGCTGGCACATTTAAGTACCTGGCATCCCATATGATCCCCCTAACCCACCAGGAGTGATTTATGAGCACAGAGCCCGGAGTAAGCCCTGAGTACCACTGGATGTGTCCAGAAAATGGAAAAATAAAAAAAGCAAGAAAGAAAGCAATATTATCTTAGTCCTATTACTATATTGATACCTTAAAAAAGTAAAAATGCAGATCAATTCATTTATAACATATAGTATCACCGCTAAGATAATACTTTAAATTGATTAAGACCAGGGTTGGAATTCTTTTTTGTACATCCTATATTCAAATACTTACCAAGTATGAAATTTATGCCAGGCAGTCTTCTACATACAAAATAGACAAATTTCCTTGTATTACTGTAGCCTTAATTTTATTCAATGGGTTGTATTCCATCTCTAGTCCTGACTCTTAATGGGTTGGTAATAATAGACCACTAGTGGAGAAAAATTTAACTTAAAGATCTAAGGAGATCTTTAGTTTTTACACATAGCACTTGTTCTATGTGATCAAATTGAAACTAATAAGAGCCATAAAGAAGGCTTTGTATGATTCTTATGTGAAAAAAAAACATTTTCTTTGCTATTCTTCTACTTAAATTATTATGCGGAATGTAGGGCCCACAGCTAGAGACACTAAGGTTTACTTTCTAGCTCTGTGCTCAGGGATAACTCCTGGTGGTTCTTGGGGACTGTATGTGGTTGGCAGATCAAACTTGTGTCTACTATGAACAAGGCAAGCACTTTAACCCCAATACTGCCCCTCTGACCTTTATTTGAATTTTTATTGGGGTAACATTCTGTTATCTCAAGACTTCTCTTTGTTTTATATAAACTGTCTTTCAATGGTATTTTGAATTCTTGCAATTACAGCAGTCTTATTATTTGCCTCCAATAATCACAAAATACTAAAGAAAATTGTCTCCCAAACAGCACCTTTTTTCTTAAGACTGTTTAGTAGAAGAGAAAAACACATATCTGTATATTCAATGGAGTTTTACTCATTGTGTCTCATTAACTTGTGCTTTTCAGTAGTTATTTTGCCAAGCAGTTCAATGTCATAAGTATTTAACAATATACTGGTTAATTATATATGAAGAAAGGGCAGTATATTTAATGCTATGCAAGAGGATGACCTGCAGTTCTATACTGGGACTGAATAATTGCAGATGTTTTGCAGACTTCTTTTTTTTTGTCATCTTAGGGACTCAATGCTTATATAGATACAATTATTTTTTCCCCAGTATAGTCTTTTAATTTAATTCTCTGACTTTAGCTGTTAAAATCTCACTTCTAGATTACACAATAGTAAAATTGATTACATTTAGTTACTATCTTATTTGATCAATAAAATACTTATCATTGCAATTACTTTCTCTTGTATATTATTTCTCTGACTCAAAAAATAAATATCTTGAAATTTTATTTTAAAAAATGCAGTTATGTTGGGTCGAGAGTTCAGTGGCTAATGTGCTGAACTTGTGTGTAGCCCACAGAGGTTGCATCCCCACTACCATAGGAGATACTCTGGCTGAACCCTGACAGAGGTGAGCCCTTCCCATCTAGGAGGAAGTCTTGAGCACATCTCAGTGTAGCCCCAAAGCTCAAACAATAAATAAGAAAAATTAAAATAACATTTAAATTATTATGTAACTTCCTTCCCAAGTTCACTAGTACAATTATGTTTCATTTGTAGACTATTATAAAGCAATTTTAATTGTATCTTCATATAAGAGTAATAATTTTTCTTGTTCACCACATGGACTTTTTTATATATCTACTCATAATAAAATATATGATTAGTATTCAGTTATATTCGCTATAGATCTAAATCCTCTCATTTCCCATTGTATAGCACTTCTAATACTGCTTAAGCCAGCTAACTTAGAATTTTGTTTGTTGCTTTCTCAAGCATTTTATAATGATTTCATGCTTCCTTGGTTGAAAGCATTCTTTCGACTTACAATGACATTCTTAGACTCTTGATACTGCTTTATAATCATTTAAAAACATTAGTGAAGTCTTTTTCATATTTTTTTAGTCTTTTCTGCAAAATTCTACCTGTACAACCACACTTGCTGACATCCAATGCATCTTCACTGTTTTTTCCATGATAATACCAAAGTGACAGAACTAATTGGCTATTTAATTTTTCTTCTGTTATTTACTGTGTATATAGATGAATCCATACTCTCCCTTTTCATGTATTTTCTAGGTTTGGGTAATAGGCACTATGGATTGCATAAATTCCAATTCTGAGTATTTGACTCCAATAATATATTGGTGTACTGGAGTGATAGCACAACGGGTAGGGCATTTGCCTTGCACGAAACCAACCCAGGTTCGATTCCTTTGTCCCTCTCGGAGAGCCCGGCAAGCTACGAAGAGTATCCTGCCTGCATGACAGATCCTGGCAAGCTACTGTGGCTTATTTGATATGCCAAAAACAGTAACAACAAGTCTCACAATGGAGACGTTACTGGTACCCGCTTGAGCAAATAGATGAACAACAGGACTACAATGCTACAGTGCAGTGCAATATATTGATAGTGTATTTTTAGCAAGAAATAAGTTTTGAAAAGCTGATGTACTTTCATTAAAATTTTAGAAAACATTAAATAATATTTTTCTTTTTCAATTATAATGTATTTTGGAATAATGGGGTAGGTATTTTTGATACTTTTCCAACAATTTCTAGGATTTCTAAGTGTATAAATCTGAAAAGATATCTGCTTAATGTGAAAGAGAATTGGAAGATTTCTGACATGTTCTTCATGAATATCTGTTTTAGTTAGGAAGCAGATAAAACTTCACTGAAGTTTCTGTATTATTTTCTTACTCCTGTTAACAAGGAAAGACTGAGAGATTATAACTAATATGTTTCTATAGAGGTCAACACACTGAATGTCTAGATATTTAGATAGGAGTGTCTCAAAACCTATTATTACCCTCAATTCACAAGGTTCTTTAAAAACCATTTTCAGAGTTCTGCAAGTCAGTTAAATCCATGTTCCAGGGGATGTACTCTGAAGAGAAGGGGCACAGGATTAATGATAGAAAATAAAAGTGTAGAAATAATAAAATATACAAGTACCGGTTATATAACTATCCTTTATTTATCTTATAAATTTTTGAATTCTACGTTTTCTAAATGGTTCTAGATCTTAACAGAGTACTTTGTGTGTTTGAATGTCTTCTAACTTCTGCTTATTTCTTCCTTCCCATTTCCAGATGGCTATGGTAACAACATCCAATACTGGCAAAGCACAGAACTATTACTTTTAATACTGAATGTATCATTCGGTTTCTGGGCCTACACAAAGATACCCCTATACATTAAATGCTATTACTGAAATTAGTTCCCTGTGACGTTGGAGTTAGCGTCCTTGTGGCCAATGTCATCCCAGGAGACATTCCTGATCCCTTGTATGTGATTGATTAACTTTTTTATTGTTTCTTATGTACATCTTGATTATTATTTATTTTATTGATTTACAATGTCAGATAGTATATTATTTGTATAAATGAAGGTCACCTAGTCATTTTATTAAGTGTGTCTATTACTAGGCTTCATCCCTAGAGATTATGAATCATTGTTTGGAGCTGAGTGTAGGAGACGGATTTTTCTGATTTTCACAGAGTTCTCATAAGATCCTGCAGGTGATCTATCTAGGGACCAGGGGTTAGGAAACACAGCTTTAGGAGTAATAAATATGGGACTCAGCCAAATTCTACACATGAGTTAGGTTCTGCCTTTGGAAAAAAAAAAGTGAAAGGAACTCCAAGAGGTAAATGATACATGGATTTTCTAACAGTTTATTTATATGCATCTATACCTAGTTATATCACTTGTTACACTGATGCTAACAGAACCAATAGCTGTTTTCACTAGGGATGAATTAACTAGCGATGAGTGATCATGGAAGTAATCACTGGTCCTTATCCTTTTGTTCATTCAATGATCATTTTTGAGTTGTTTTTCTTTCTGGAAGCAATGTTCCCTTCTATAGGATTGCAACTACACTGACTGCATGCTTCTTTGTAATCATTTTGGCCAAGTTATTGCTACCCTTGCTAATGTATTTCTCTCTCTCTTGATCTCATTTCACATCAATCATCTATACTTTTCATTTAAATTTGTGCTAAGTTATATTTTGGTGCTGGATATGTTGGAACTTTGTCTAGTTAGGAAGATGTTTATATGCCACATTTAGCAGACGTGATTGTTTTTCTGAGTTGGGTTTCCCAGTGGGTTACATTAACCTGAGCTTTTTCTTTGTGGTCTTATTTACATGTTTCTGTAGGAGTCCCCTGTATTTTAAATTAGCTCTGCCTTCCCACATCTCTATGGTAATGTTTCTCAAAATACAGTGTACAAACAGATTAACCAGTTCAAAGGTGTGGGGTAGGACATGAGATGCAGCGTTTCTAGCCAGATCTCAGATGCTGCTTATGTACAGACCTGACTTTGGTCTGGCTCCAAAGATCCCAATTATTGGGTAATAGCCACATCATCGTTGATCTCATTGGGCAAAGAACTTTTACAAAATAATACTTTTCTTCAAATTCATAAAATATTATGAGTAATACCTTTGATGTTTTTTGCTTCCTTTTTTTAAAATCTTGGCTACATATAATAACATCTAATAACACCCACAAGTTTTGACTTATGAACTTCAGTTGGACTGTTTTTCTCACAAGTTGACTCGAATTTTAACTTCTTTCTGCCACCAAATTCATGTCTTTGTTATTTTTCATTTAATTATTATGAAGTATACGGTTTTTTTTTCTCATCTTACTTGCCATGTGGGCTGGAGCCACAGCACAGCGGGTGGGGTGTTTGCCTTGCATGGGACTGACCCGGGTTCGATTCCTCCACCCCTCTTGAAGAACCTGACAAGCTACCAAGGGTATCCTGCCCGAAGCAGAGGCTGGCAAGCTACCTGTGGCGTATTCAATATGCCAAAAACAGTAACAAGTCTCACAATGGAGACGTTACTGGTGCCCACTGGAGCAAATCTAAGAGCAAACGAATGACAGTGCAATGCAGTGCAGAGCAGTGCTATTTGCCATGTAGTTCATTAGCCATTCCTCTTTTAGGGCCTACTTTTCCCTTCCTGTCTTCCCAGTGGTGTCTATGAGCCCCCACTAACAGGAAGAGATGACCAGGTGTGATCAAAAGACACATAAAAGCGTGCAAGGAATTTACAGAAATATTTGGAAAGAACACCTGGAATGTGTGGCATTCAGCCAATCAAGCTGATGAGTTCCACAAAGTTTAGGTATGTGAAAGTAACATTAAATAAATGGGACTTCATATTGGACACAAAAATTCCAGACCAAATATTATCCAAATATATCTTCAAAGCCTATCAAAAATTGGTGTATTCTGGATGCTATTATATAAACATATGGCCAAGTGAGGTTTTCTAAATGTCCTGTTTCATAGCTCCATTCCTTTGGCAAATTAACTAGTTGATTGACATTCAGGAAGAGTGGACTTAACCGAAAATAATGTTGGTGAATGTAATTTTACCATTAATTTATCTTACTTTATTATTTAATAATAATGGATTGGAGTGATAGCACAGTGGGTAGGGCGTTTGCCTTGCATGTGGCCGATCCGGGTTCAATTCCTCCATCCCTCTCATAGAGCGTGGCAAGCTACTGAGAGTGTTGGCCGCATGGCAGAGCCGGCAAGCTACCGGTGGCTTATATGATATGCCAAAAACAGTAGCAACAAATCTCACAATGAAGATGTTACTGGTGTCTGCTCGAGCAAATCAGTGAACAACGGGACTACAGTGCTAAGACAGTGCTATGACAGTGATCACTGTCACTGTCACTGCCATCCCGTTGCTCATCGATTTTGTTTGAGCGGGCACCAGTAACGTCTCTCATTGTGAGACTGATTTGTTAGTGTTTCTGGCATATCCAATACGCCACGGGTAGCTTGCCAGGCTCTGACGTGCGGGCATGATACTCTCGGTAGCTTGCTGGTCTCTCCGAGAGGGGCAGAGGAATCGATAATAATAGATTTATCCTTTTATATATATTTATTTTATTTTTATAAAATATGTAGTGGTCTTTATTATAGATATATAAACTAATGGAAAGCTTCATAGTAACAGTTTCTATTATCTATTTCTTTCCAGACTTTGCTGTGCAAAGTTCTGGAGCTGAACACAATTGTCTGAGACATTGTGGGGCTACAGAACTAAGGAAATAAACAGCTTTCTGTATTCTTTGGTTTCTGTCAGATTGGATTAAGACTTTTTTTTTTTTTGCTGCACCTGATCGTACTCAGAATTTACTCCTGGCTCTGTGCTTAGGGATCACTCCTGACAGTGCTTGGGAGACCGTAGAAGTTCAAACCAGATCAATCCTGACTTTTCTGCTTGCAAGGCAAAATCTTGAACCCCCATACGATCTCACTGGCCCCTTGGATCAATTTGTTCTTGATTTTTATTTTGTCTCTTCAAATCACATTTCATCTGGAAAGGGGGATGTACTTTAAAATAACTAAATAGAAACAAACAAATATTGGTATTTAATAGTTGCTAAAATTTTGGAGTATATATTGGTTTTCTTCTTTTTTTTTTCTGAGACTCTTTAAAATTATGCTCCCCTACTCTTGTTTACCACTAGCCAGACATTATAGGATCTTCCACTGGGTGACTCTCTTGTGTTGACAGAACTCCAGCAGGTTTCATGAGAAGCAGGAGCTCTGAGAAGTGTATTTGGGAAGAAGTTGTGCACTCAGATCTCGGTGTAGCCACTGAATTAATTTGGTTACTTCAGAGGAGAGGTGACTCCATGAAATATTAACCAGACCTAGCTTCAGGGATAAAGGCTTAATTCCTGCTGTGTCATCAGTACTTTTGAGTCTGAAACTTTTCAAGTGCTAAAAAAGTTCCCTTCCTTACTTTATTTCTGTTAGTGTCAGTATTATTCTTCCTAGCTTTTTTCTTTAGTTTTTCGAAGTAAACTTGTAATACAAACGACTGAACTAGACAGAGGTCATTAGATTTTGTGGGGGGTCCTGTGGGAGTGGTGCTGAAGTGGAGGGAGGAGTAACAAAATTCTTGCCCTCTGTGATGTCACCTTCAAATGTTTAAAGAAAAGGTATAAATTCATCAAAGATTGATTTCTGCAAGTTTGTTGAAATACTTCTTGAGCTGACTTTTCAAAAAAATACTTAAAGTATGTTTTGAGATAACCATATCTGAGCATAACTGAATAGTTTAGTTACTGGTGCCCAAAAATTCAAAAATCGATGAGAAATGGGGTGACAGTGATACAGTGATACAATGTATTGTTTCTTCATTTTTCTTTTGTTTCACAATTTTAGAATATTTTTTGTAGAAGTACAAAATGGTAGTAGTAAACTTATATTCTTAGAATGACTTTTAATTCCATCTTCTCTTTTTTTTATTGTGAAAAACTATGCATAACATAAGCTCCACCAACTAAAATTTTGAGAGTATAATGCAGCATTAGTAAACATATGCAATTTAGATAGCAAATTTACAGAACCTTTCAACTTGTACAACTGTAGCTCTGTGTCATGTGAACAGAAAATTTGAATATATCTCTCCCCTCAGTTCCTGCATTCTGGTTTAACTTAATAGTATTTGTCCGTTTGTGACAAAATGTTATCACTTTCACTCCTCTGTCAGGATTATGTATTACTTGTGATGGAAAAAATTCCATTTACTATTTATGAAATTAAAATAGCCCACTTGTTACTTATTATTTATGATTGAAAATATTCCGTTGTGTTTTGTTATCGGTCTATCTCAGAATATATAAAGATTGTCGCTGGGGCTGGCTTGACAGGACAGCAAGTAGAGGCTGCCAGCTTTGGATGCTGTCACTCTGAGTTTGATCCCAGGCGTCCCTTATGGTTCCTGTGTACCACTCTAAGTGATCACTGAGTGTAAGCCCAGGAGTAGTTTGGATCACTGGGTGTGGCCCCCTAACAAAACAAAACAAAACAAACAAAAAAGATTTTTCCGGTACTTAGCCTGTGTGTAAGTGCCGTCAGAATTTGTCTAAGTGTAATCCCTCAAATTCTTACAAAACCTAAGGGCCTTTCCTCAGAATGTTTGTCCATTGTTAAACAATACATGACTCCATACCATATTTTCTACATACATTCATCTCTCTGCCAACACTGAAGTGGGTCATGTCTCCGGGCTATTTTGAACAATGCTATTTTGAACAATGTGCCATAGTACTACAAATATATATTTACAAACCCTACTTAAAATATTTTATATAAGTACACAGGCGATAGTTTATTCAATTATATGACAGTTTATTTGAAAAAATTAGTAGTCTGAATACCTTTCTCCATACCATTGGCATGATTTTGTATCCCATAAACAGTGCATGAGAATTCCAATTTCTCTAGATTCTTGTCAACACTTGTTATTTTCTGCTTTTTAAATTTTTTGGTAGCGATTATAATAGTGAGTGTGGTGTGATATCTCATTGTGTTCATGATTTTTATTTTCCTTTTGACTAGTGACGACATTGGCAACTATCGCCCAATCTGCCTGCTGTCTGTCGTCTACAAGTTCTTCACTCGTGTCATCCTGAATAGAATAGGCAGAACACTAGACAAAGGACAACCATGCAAGCAAGTCGGGTTCCAAAGGGGATTCAGCACGATAGACCATATCCACACAGTGAACAAACTCATTGAAGTTTCTCGAGAGATCAAGATGCCATTCTAACATTCATAGACTTAAAGAAGGCCTTCGATTCTGTTGAGACTGAGGCGGTCATTGAAGCCCAAATTCAGTATATCAAAATCCTCCGCGATCTGTAATATGGATTCACCACCAGGATCTCACCATTCTACAAGGAAGTGATCATTCATTGATGTAAAGAGAGGGGTGTGGCAGGGTGATACCATTTCACCAAAACTCTTCAGTGCCACCCTCAAGAACATCATACGATGACTGGAATGGGAAGGAATGGGAGTGAAGATAGACGGTCGGCAATTACACCACCTCTGCTTCGCTGATGACATCTTTCTCATAACACCAAACATTAGCCAAGCGGCACAAATGCTGGCTGACTTTGACCACGAGCGTGGAAAGGTCAGATTGCAGCTGAATCTCAAGAAGACAATGCTCATGAAAAACGAACTGGTCCCTGAAGCTCCATTTGCTCTCAATGGAATGAGAATCTCCGAATGCAGCATCTATGTGTACCTGGGTCAAGAAATCAACATGAGGAACGACTTGGTGCCAGAACTGCGCAGGAGGAAGAGAGCAGCATGGAATGCCTTCAAGAGCATCGAAGAAGTGGTTAAGAGAATGAAGAACCTCCGACTCCAGGGACATCTTTTCAACTCCACCATTCTTCCTGCAGTAACATATGTCTCAGAGACCTGGGCCCTACGCAAACAGGATGAGAATGCTATTAGGGTATCCCAAAGAGGAATGGAAAGAGCTATGCTGGGAATATCATGTCTCACTCAAGTGAGAGAAGGAATCCGGAGTTCTGACCTCTGTCGGCGGGATGCTGTCTCATTTGCCAAGGCATCAAAGATCAGATGGGCCAGTCATGTAATGCGATTCAGATATGACTGCTGGACTAGAGCTGTTACCAACTGGATTCCACAGAAACATCAGAAGACCTCGTGGCAGCCCACTAACTAGATGGTCAAATTTCTCCGTCAAATCCCTGAATAAATGATTTGAGGCTCTTCCTGTTCCTGGAGCAAGCAGATATAATTGGGCTGCACTAGCATGCGACAGGGACAAATGGAGACGTTACTGGCGCCCGCTCGAGCAAATTGAAGATCAACGGGACTACAAGTGATACAAGTGAAGTGATATGACTAGTGATGGGCATCATTTCATATGCCTTTAAGGCATTTGTATGTTGTCTTTAAAGAAATGTGTATTCAAGTTCTTTTCCAGTTTTGAAGTTAGTCTTTTGTTTTTGTTTCTTGATGCTATGCTCTAAGATTTCCTTTTGTATTTTAAGTAGCAAGTGCTTGTTAGCTATATGGCTTGCAATAACTTTTTCCCATTCACAAGTTGCCTTTTATTATTTGTTTACTCCAAAGTTCAATATTTTTGTTTTAATCCGATTGTCTACTTTTTTTTTTGGTAACAAAACCCATTGCTAAGAAGTTCTTACCCTTTATTTTCTTCAAACTGTCTGATGTTTAAATTTTTAATACATTTTGAGTTGATTTATTTTGTATTTTGAAATATAAATTTCCATTTTCATTCATCTCCAGGAAGATACAGGTTTTCCAGTAGTAATTAAAGGATGCTTATATTAAAATAGAATACTTTAGACAAATTTTTAAAAAATCCATTAACCACATATATTTAGGGCTAGTTCTAGGTACACTATTCTGTTCCTTGGCCTATATTTTTATGCCAATGTTATTTAATTGTAATTATGGTCACTTTGCATTATGTTTTGAGAAAATTCTAAACTATAGAATCATTAAAAATAGATTCTACAGTTTTTTTTTCTTTTTCTCTGATTCAGTGACAGTTGTGGTTCCTGATGACTTTAGATACATTCTTAGGATTAATTTTAGAAGTTTTTGTACTTATCTAAAAAGATGCCATCGGGGAAGCTGTTGTTATAGTGCAGTAGGTAAGGTGCTTGCTTTGCATAAGTTTGTTCTCCATCACCCCATGTGGTATCCAAACCCATGAAAGGAGTATCGCTGAATGCAGAAACTTGAGCACTGCTGAATGTGTACCTGCAAAGCAAACAAACAAACAAAATGCCACTGACATTGATATGGATTACATAGTATTTGTAGAGCTTTTTTTTTTTTTTTGGGTTGACATTTTGTTCTTTTTGATGCTTTGGCAAAATGATATTTAAAATTTTTAGATTACTGTTAGCATACAGAAAAATAGTCATTTTTTTATGTTATATTTTTATTTTGCAATTTACTGAATTCAGTTATTCTTTTGGGGGAACTTGCGGGGCTTGGACTACACCTAGTGGTGCTCATTGATTACTCCTGGCTCTGTGCTAGGTATCACATTTTATAAGGGCTTGGGCACCTTATGTAATGCTGGGGATTATACCCAGGTCAACTGTACGTAAGGTAAGCACCCTGCCCATTGCAATATCACTACATATGCAGGATTCACTTATTAATTCTAAGAGTATATTTTTACTGAAATGGAATTTTTAAGGATTTTCTGCATGCTGTCTATAAGGTATGTTGTCTATAAATAGAAATAATTTTATTCATTCCCTTTATTTAAATGATATTATCATTTCTTTGTCTTGCCTCATTGCTCTTGCTAGAACTTCCATCATGATGTTAAATAGAAATAATAAGAATTGTCTTCTTTATATTGTTCCTTATCTTAGAGTAAAAACTTTCAGTTTTTCAATAGTAAATATGTCTACTGTAGATTTTCTGAATATGATTTTACTATATTGAGGCAATTTATTCTTTGTTTTTTTCTTTTGCTTGAGTGATTATTGAAAGTTGTCAATTATTTTTATGCATCTACGAGTGATAGCACAGCGGTTGGGCGTTCGCCTTTCACACAGCCGACCCGAGTTCGATTCCTCTGCCCCTCTCGGAGAGCCTGGCAAGCTACAGAAAGTATCGAGCCTGCGCGGCAGAGCCTGGCAAGCTACCCGTGTGTACTGGATATGCCAAAAACAGTAAAAATAAGTCTCTCAATGGGGGACATTACTGGTGCCTGCTCGAACAAATCGATGAGCAACGGTGACAGTGACAGTGATCTACTAAGATAATCTAAGATAAGAGCAAGAGATGACAGTGACAGTGATCTACTAAGATAATCAAATATAGAAATTCTATATTTTCAACTTTCATAAACTTTCATAAATTTTTATCTGTTTGTGTATATGCATTAGGATATTTTAAAACTACAACTAAAAATGTTTTTAAAATACCATTACATTATTACTTATTCTATGAGTTGTTTGGGGTATATTTTCCTTTACCAGAAAGCTTTATAGTTTAATACTTTTGTGTTGCTGGGTAATTCATTTTAAAGTTTATCTTGAAATCTATCCTTTAATGTTAAGGGGCTCAATTTTAAGAGAGATCTAGTGATGATAGTTAATCAGCTTTGTTAATCTAGGAAAGTCATTATTTCTTATTCATTATGAAGGACAGTTATACTAGATACAACATTCTTGGTTGGTAGGGGTTTTTTTTCTAATCATTATAATAACCTCTTCCTACTGCCACAATTTTTTAGTGTTGATAGCTTTTAACTACAATATTTTGAATTTTTAACATTTTTTTGAAATTCAAATCGCATTCACATGCTGTTTTCCTTTCACTGACAGTCTTTATGACAGCTCTTTTGAATGATTTGTCAGGTATTCATATACCTCTGTTTCTTTTGTGTGAGTTTCTGGAGATTTGTTGTGTTCCCTTGTTTATGTCCCCCCCCTTCCCAACATTTCTTGCAGTCTTTGTAATTTTGAGTTGATGTATATGCCTTTTTTTAAGCCAACAAAATAACTACTTTTCCCATTCCTTCTAGTCTGGCTTCTTATGGACATTCAATTTCATCCATCATCCCAGCTAGAGATTCTAGAAATTCCTCAAACATTTTATGTGGTCTATAGAAACAAATCTTCCTTGTAGATTCCAAATTATAAGTATGTATATCACTGTTGCTGTCACTGTCATCCCGTTGTTCATCAATTTGCATGAGCGGGCACCAGTAACATCTCCATCTTGAGACTTGTTGTTACTGTTTTGGGCATATGGAATGCACCTCTGGTAGCTTGCCAGGCTCTGCCATGCAGGCGAGATACTCTTGGTAGCTTGCTGGGCTCTTTGAGAGGGGCAGAGGAATTGAACCCGGGTCTGGCGCATGCATGCAAGGCAAACGCCCTGCTGCTGTGCTATCGCTCCAGCCCAAAGGTACATATATACATATATCATTTGTTCAGAAGCTGGTAATCTCTTGCTCCCTCTGGTGTCTCTCTGCTAAGCCAAAGGGTCTTTGGAGTAGCAGTGCAATGACCCTGTCATTTTTGTTCTGAAGTACCTAATTACATCCCAAAGCTGCCACCTAGTTAATAAAGCTACTTCAGCCTTACCCTTCTCACAAAAATACTGAATGCCCTGAACAAACACGATGTTCTTTTAATACCTGTATTGCAAACCATGATGCACAAAGTAAGAGAGAGAAAGAAGAAAAGTGCCTGCCACAGATTAAGGCTGTTTGGGATTTTGGGGAGTGGTGATGTAGAGGGAGGTTTGGGGGATGTTGGGAGGGAAATAGGGAACATTGGTGGTCTGGAAATGTACACTGGTGGAGGGATGGGTGTTGGATCATTGGATGACTGGAATCTAATCATGAACAGCTTTGTAATGGTCTATTTCACACATATTCAACAATTTTTTTAAAGAAACCTAATTTCAGTATTTCACATCAGTGTTCTAATAATGTCTGGTAGCAGAAACTCATAAAAGGTTTTCAAAAAGATGGTAACAAGGAAATAATTAAGCAACAGGATAAAGGAATAAGCAAGGAACAACCGCTGATGGATTTCATTTTGTTCTGAGCTGTCTGTCCTATGCAGGGTCAGTTGTGCCATTTCTTTAGGTCGCTTAAATAAAACATAAAATATTCTATATTTATTCAATGAATAGGTTTAGACACAGCAGCACTGAGTCTCTTTACAAGTTTTGAAAACCAAGGTGACACGTGTCCCTCTTTAGCTCTTAAGATCAAATGTTCAGGTCATGTAGCTTGTAAGCATGCGCTTACTCCCGACTGCACTCAGAGGTCACTCCTGGTCGTACTCAGAGGAGAGAAGGGGTTTCTGGAGACAGAATCCAGGTCAGCTGCATGCAAGGCAAGCACCCTACCTGCTGTAAGATTCCTCTAGATATTCCTTAGATATTCCCTGCATTTTTTAGACCTCACTTTTATGTACTTAGATTTCAAGTTTTTCCCTTTGTTTTCTTATTGTTTAATTTAATTCCTGTGAAAATTTTCATACTTACCTCAAAGGAGAGACTGCGTGATACCCAAGTTAAAAAAAAACACCAGATTTAGAGGTTGTCACTATGAGATTAAGTTTGGGGTACTTCATTTATTATACTCTGCAATCTGGGAAATTTTCCTTTAATTCTCTGAACCTCAGTGACTTCACTGATCAATAGGTTCTTTCATTAGATTAAAAAAAATTAAAAACCATTTAGCACATTGCCAGGTATTTACTAAACACTCTGTTGGTGTTAACTTATGCTTTATTTCTAAGTCAGTGTGCGATAATAATGATGTCAATTTATGCATTTCTTTTTCTTTTAGTGTGCTATTATTTCCTACTTGTATATCGTGACATATTTACTTGTTTTGAGAAAATTTTTTTATCTACTGGTTTGTCAGCTTTGCTGAACACAAAGATATCTTACAGAAATTTTTTTAGTAACATAATCATTTGAATGAATAGTTCGTTCATTTCAAACAACTTGAGAGTCTCTATCTTTTCATTATTTTGTTGTTTATAATCTTTTTTTTTCTTTTTGGGTCACACCCGGCGATGCACAGGGGTTACTCCTGGCTCTGCACTCAGGAATTACTCCTGGCGGTGCTCAGGGGACCATATGGGATGCTGGGATTCGAACCTGGGTCGGCCGCATGCAAGGCAAACGCCCTACCCGCTGTGCTATTGCTCCAGCCCTGTCGTTTATAATCTTGACATTGAAACAGTTTTTATAAAAGACTTACTTTTTAGCATTTAAACATAATGTAATGTGTCTATTTGTATTCATTTTTAGCCATTGTATTTGTACTGGAGTGGGTTCATGAGAGCTGTCTGGGGAAATTTAACCTTACTAATTGATATTTTCTTGGTTAAAATATGGGTGAAATGATATAGTCCTTTATTTATACATCGAACCTTTTAAAAGTTTCTCTAACAAATAAAGAGCAAAGCTACTTTGCGCTTGGCTGATGGCTATAGTGCTTGTGATCCTTTTGGGTTCTTTTCAGGAGTATGTATCTTCATTATTAATTGATGGTAATATGAGCCATCATTGACTTAGTGATCCCTTCTCTATTCCAGTTGCCTTCTCCCTCAGCTCATGAGGCAGGCTTCCAACTATGGAGCAATATTCCTAGTTGTTGTATCTACTGTCCTTGGGTGTTAGTTTCATATTATGTTATTTTATTTTCTACAAATAAGTTCAATATGCTTTCTTAAAGTTATTAAGACCGTTTTCATCATAAAAACTAATCAGAACCAAGGTTTTACGGTTTTCTCCCAATAGCGTAGAGTGATTTTTCAAAATACACCTCAGTGTAAAAACTACTTGTCCATATGAGAAGAAGAAAGAGTCATACGATGAAAAAATGCACAATAAGCAGTGTGTAAAGGAGAACCCAAAGAACAGAAGTCAAGCACAGAGGTTGGGCTTTCGCCTTTCACATGGCCGACCCAGGTAGATTCCTCCGCCCCTCTCGGAGAGCCCGGCAGGCTACTGAGAGTATCGAGCCCAAATGGCAGAGCCTGGCAAGCTACCCGTGCATATTGGATATGCCAAAAACAGTAACAATAAATCTCTCAATGAGAGACATTACTGGTGCCCGCTCAAACAAATCGATGAGCAACGAGATGACAGTGACAGTGAAGAGAAGATAAGCAAATAGTGACTTATCTTAATGGATCATCCCCATTACCTATCAATGACATATTTCTCAAATCTCCCAAACATTCACCCTAGGTTTGCACGCTTCAGTGTTAGTAGCTGGGAGTTGAGTAGCTGTCAAAAACAACAGGCAATAGGGACTGGAGTGATAGCACAGCGGGTAGGGCGTTTGCCTTGTACTCGGCCGACCCGGGTTCGATCCCCAGCATCCCATACGGTCCCCCAAGCACCACCAGGAGTAATTCCTGAGTTCAAAGCCAGGAGTAACCCCTGAGTATCACGGGGTGTGACCCCCCAAAAAAGAAAAAAACAACAACAACGGGCAATATTAATGTTTTGACGGAACTTCATCATGTTACAAAAGGGGACATTAAGCTGGCTGAGATTGTAAACATGATACAAAAGGAAATATAAACTGGGTGAGATCCTAAGCATGTTGAAGAGAGTAGATTATCATTGTGAAAGCATTGTGAAGTCATGGAGTTGATAGTAATTAGGAATGACTCAAATATCCTGCCTATATCATAGTAGGTATATTTTGATTTACACTCATCAAAAGAAGAATGATATTTTCCAATTCCATCCATGTTGCTGAAAATTGTATGATTTGGTCCTTGTACAGAACTACAGAGTATTCCATTGTGTATGTATGCTACAAATTATTGGTCCATTCATCCATAGTTAGGTATTTGAGTTGTTTCCACATCTTGGTTATTATACTAAGTGTGACAATGAATATAAGTGTGTATAGATCCTTCTGAGCTAATGTCTTTGTGTTCTGAGTTTAGATACAAAGATATCAAGCTGAGTGAAAACAGTCAGGAAGAAAGGGATAGACACAAAATGATCTCTCTTGTCTATAAAGATACACAGCAAGGTAGAAACAAAGTTTCAAAGTATATAATGGGAGAATTGATTCACACAATTGAGTTGAGGGGAATTGGGACACAAGAAGAGTTATCATTAATTGTATTGTATACCGCTAAATCTCAATCAATACATTTTTTAAGAAAACAAAGGAAGAACAAAAATATGTAATAACATTTTTGTTGCAATTATGTTTCTTTGGTCCTCCATTCCTCACAGAGAGACTGGCAAGCTACTGAGATTATCCTGCCCACACAGCAGAGCCTGGCAAGCTACCCGTGGCATATTTGATATGCCAGAAACAGCAACAACAAATATCACAATGGAGACGTTACTGGTGCCTCCTTGAGCAAATTGATGGAGAACAGGATAACAGTGCTACAGTGCAGTGCTATGTTTCTTTGGTGAACTTAAGACTAAGAACAACAAAAAGAAAGAATAGCAAATCTTTCTATAAAATTTTCTTCCTTATGAATAAACTTCAGTGAAATGAGAAAATTAACTGACCCCTCAGAAACTTTCCCGTTCTCCCTATTAATGCTTGTATTCCTATAGGTAAGGCCCCTTGTGGTAAAAATCACTTCTGCATTTTAGAAATCAGATGTCAAGCACTGGACCTTATCTGAATGCTATCATATTTCCATATGTGACAAATAGAAATATTTTCTCTTCATTGAACAAATAGTCATGGTTAATGCATTTTTGTATAGTTGTTTGTGGTTAGAAAAACAACTATGCAAATGATCAATTATTATCTCTGAATGGGTAGAGCAATATTGAACCACAGTTACTTGTTGTATAATCTAACTTTAAAATATAAACTGAATTATGAAATATAATTTAACCAAGATGGCAAATTTTCTTGGCCAAGAAGAGATTAGTATCTTCTTTTGCCTTAAAAAAATGCTTTATCCTTTAATGTAAAATTCTGAGAAGTATTTTATCTTTGTTCAGCTTAAGCCATCTTTCTCTGCTATTCTTTCAAGAAGGTGACTGATTTTAACGTATATATTTTTATTTTATTTTTTTGAACTCAAAAAAATATTGCCTTTGAAATGGTGTCATCTGTAAAACATATGCTCTTTGTATTTTAAAATGTTACAAGGATGCAAGAAGAATAGATATATTTTGATAAGGGAAGGCAGGTAGTTATAGACTTATTGATTTCATGCTGAATGAAAAATTGCTATTTTTCTGAGTTAAACCACATGAGAAAAAATTATTTAAATTATCTTGGAGATTTACAAAGGAAATATAAATATGATCACAGTGAATTTTCTTGGAGAACTGAGAGATGATTGATATATTTCTTTGCTTTATTAATTAATTATTATAGTAATAAAATGCCCTCTCGGAGAGTCCGGCAAGCTACCAAGAGTATCGAGCCCGCATGGCAGAGCCTGGCAAGCTACCTGTACGTATTGGATATTCCAAAAACAATAACAATAAGTATCTCAATGAGAGACGTTACTGGTGCCCGCTAGAACAAATCGATGAGCAACGGGATGACAGTGACAGTTATAAAATGAGTAAATGAAAGCAGTTACAATGAGATGAATAATGATGTTTCCTATTATTGAAAAAAACATTGAATATATTAAAACTGAGAAAACTAAGCAACCATATGGATTTTGGAAGCCTTTAATGAACATTCAAAAGCATCATTTTAGAATTTGGAGACCAAATAAAATATTATCTAGGACTTCAGGAGTGAATACTTTTAGTCTTTGACAATTATAGGCAAATTTTGGAATATATGTGCATGCAAAGCCAGACTCTAAATGGATAGTAGACAGTCCCCTGAGTAGCTTACTTTTTCAGATAAATTTAGAGAAATCCTGAGTCTCTTCCTGAGTGGACATCAGTAAATCTGGGAATCTTTCCAAGAGAGCATAGAGGGATTTATCCAGAGTCTGAATTTATGTTGCAGTAGGAATGTCAGATAAATACTTCGGCTAAGAACATCAGTGGAGCATTTACTCTCTATAGTAATATATATCTATGGTTATATGTACATAGATCTATATATACATGTATATATATGAATGTATATATGGAATGATAGCACAGCGTGTAGGGCATTTGGTTTGCAAGCAGCTGACCTGGGTTCAATTCCTTCGCCCCTCTTGGAGAGACCGGTAAGCTACTGAGAGTATCTTGCCCACTCAGCAGAGCCCGGCAAGCTACCAGTAGCATATTTGATATGCCAAAAAACAGTAACAAGTCTCACAATGGAGACGTTACTGGTGCTTGCATGAGCAAATCGATAAGCAACGGGATGACAGTGATACAGTGTGACAGTGATATATTTACACACACATTTATATAGTGAGAGTGAAGGATAAAGAAAGAGAAAGAAAGAGATAGAGCTTTGTGACTTCAGATCAAAGAATAGGATTGGAATCATCTTTTGTTTGTGTAACAAATACAAATGATATGAAAATAACTGACTGTGCTAATTCTTCTACAACTGAAACCCTAAAATAATTAGACTCTTCCAAGGCAGTCAAGGAAGAAAAAAATAGTCAATTAACAAAATACGTAATTAATTAAATTTGATGCAAAAAAAATAAGACATACCTGATGATAGTCCCAGTGTTAGGAATAAATGAAAGTGGTAAGATATTACATTTAGAAAAAAAGAAGAAAAAAGTGCAAAGAACAAAATTTTAAAAAGCAATATTAAAGTGTTAGGCTTATACTTTGTTTCAAAGATACATCTGTTCTATATTAAAATATTGCCACATATAGCATTGTTTTAATAGAGCCTAATTTCACTTATATATTTTTGAAATTTCAAAAGAATTTCTTAGAGTCTGACAATAATAATAAAACTTAATAATAGATTTCTAGTCGGTAACAGCTCTAGTCCAGCACTCATCTCCAAATCGCATTACCGACTGTATTCCATGGGATGTCAAAAGAACACCTGGCCACCCACCTACAAGATGGTCAGCTTCTTCGTCAAGACCCTGAATGAACAGTTTGAGGCTCTTCGTGTTCCTGGAGCGAGCAGATGCTATTGGACTACACTAGCATGTGACAAGGACGAATGGAGAAGTTACTGGTGCGGGGTTGAGCATATCGTTGAGCAATAGGATGACAAGTGATACAAGTGAATAATAGATTTGTTATGTACAGAACAAAAAAAATTTCATAATCTTAAAGACCAACATTGCAAACTGGTATTTTGGGTATATATGCTGGTGATTGGTATGCTATCCATTGATGTATGTTGTTTTACATATACCTTGGGAATGCAAAGACTTCTAGCTTTTGTTCTGGTGAGTAGCTACAATTATTATACGAAAAGGAAAGTTCAGTAAATGACAAACATTTAGCTTCTTTTGGGATCATGTCGACTTTAAAAATAACTTGATGGGCCGGAGCGATAGCACAGGGGGAAGGGCATTTGCCTTCTATGTGGCTGACCAGGGATTGATTCCGAGCATCCCATATGGTCCCCTGAGCTCTGCCAGGAGTAATTCCCAAGTACAGAGCCAGGAGTAACCTCTGTGCATTGCTGCGTGTGACCTAAAAAGAAAAAAAAAACAACAAAACTTGAACTTCTGTAGCAATCTAGTGTGACTGGCAGTACAACAAACTTCAAAATGTGTTAAGTACTTACATTTTAGAAATGAGAATCAATAGGGTTATTTATTAGTGCTATCAATTAGGTAAAATAACTAGTTCTCGAGATCTACAGTGTGAAAGTTGCAATGAAGCCAGGATTTGAATCTAAACTTACTGATGCTACAGTCAACATCTCTTTTCCATGGTTCTTCACGGTGTGGCAGGTTTTTGGTTTTTAGGGTTTGCGGGGCTCAAGTGGGGCTCAAGGATGCTCCTGGCTCAGGATTCAGCTGTGACAAGGGCCCTCATGTCTACACAGCATGGGTTCCAGCCAGTCGAGCTATCTCTGTGGCCCACTGCACCCCCACGCGTTTCCTTCCCTCAAAAGAGTTAGTTACCCCAACATTGTGTTAATTTTTGTGAAATTCATGACCTTTCCTATTTTCTTCTATCACCTAAGCCTGGCCTATTTGTTTTTCAGAAATTAACATAGCGATGTTTTTCAGAGATGTTTTCTTAGTACCCTCACCATTCCCACTTATTAGGATTTGAATAAAGTCATCCTGATCTTAGTTATGTAATCTGGAATCACTGCTAGCAGGGCTAGCTCCGGAGGGAAGCAAAATTTTTTGTTCTCCATGACACTGCAGTTCAATATTCAACCGAAGTGGGTGTTTAGCAAGTAACTGACTGTATAAATGAGATAAAATAAGACTGAATTTCTGTGCTAAAAAAAGATCATAACGTCCAGGATCTACTGTACATATATTTTTAAAGAAAATAAAGCATGTGCTTTCATTTAATTCAAATGAAACAGAAAGGGACACGATTTTAATGAGTAATCAACTATTTTTTACATGCCACTTTCGTTTCTCTGTGGGTAAACTTAAAAGTTTCCAAATATCTCTTACCTTCTTTCTCCTACAGCGAAAAAAATTAAAAAATTCAAAACATAAACCAACTTTATTAATAAGCTTTACATTTAGTCGCAATCACTGGTTGGAAACTTGTAATTTTCCATTCGTTGGTTAAATTCTCTGTGAATATTTCCTTTCATAATGAAACTATTTCAACTTAATGAAGTGTTAGTTACTGGAACAAAAATTATAACCTCAAACGAATTAATAGTCCCACCAAAATCATGCATGCTTTGACCACAGTGCTGGTGGTATAGAGTGAGCAAGGGAGCAAGGGAGATTTGAAAGAGGCCAAAACAGCGGGGGTGGAGGATGGGGAGGGGGCGGAAAGAGGCTCTTATAATTCCTATGAGTTGCAATCCTGGAAAACACAAAGTAAAGATATATTTTAAAATGAAAACAAAGCTAAAGAAATGTAAAAGCAGTATTTTACCACAAAAAGCCCTGAAGACAGCTATTTGTATACAAACAAAAATATTGGTAAGTTGATTAGCATTGACACCTAAAAAAATTACTTAAATTTGATGAATATCATGATGTCCATAGTGTTCCAAATGGAAGGTATCTTCATTCAGACCTTTGGCTTAAGTGATCTTTCAGAAAAATATCTAACTTGATAGACTACCCTGTTTTTTATTAGAGTTGGTTTTTTTTCCTGCCAAATGACTTTATTTATTGTACTGATTAGCTTGAGAAAAGAAAACACATTTTATTTCCGAATAGCAATTAAAAAAATTAAAATTGTTTTCTTTGTGTGTAGAAAATCCTGTAATTATATGTTGGAGTTTGGAAATATACATTTGCGAAAAGAAGTATTTGCAATAATACAAAAAGCATTGATTAAATTAGCTTTACAGAGGTATAAAAATTGAAATTGTAGATAAAGCTAACCTAAATAGATTTATAAATATTTTTTCATTCATTTGAATTATATTATAAAATATTTGCTTATATCCTGCAAAACAGAGATGAGATGAGATTATGTAAACAAGGTCAGTGTTCAAAGTTGAAATAAACCTGAAGAACTTTTAAAGTATTTTATTTGTTCCATTGAAAATTAACTGGCAAGCTACCAGTGGTGTATTGATATGCCAAAAACAGTAACAAGTCTTATGATGGAGACATTACTGGTGGCTGCTCAAGCAAATCGATGAGCAACAGGATGACAGTGATACAGTAACAGTGAATTTTGTTTTCACATATTTCTAAATAAAGAAAATATGAATTTAGATTTAAAAAGTAATAATATTGTTAATTATTTATGTTAGAAGTATTTAAGATGTATTATTTTTAAGTTCTATTCTAAAATGTATTCTCTTGTTTGTTTGGTTCTTATTTTTGTTTTGGTTATGGGGACACACTTGGGTTGGTTCCTAGCAAGGCAAACCCCACTCACTGTACTCTCTGGCTCTCATACTTTTATGTTAACCAGGATTGGAATTTTTAAAGAAATTATTTCTAAGCTATTTTGCATTGAAAAATGAAAATACTTCTTCTATTCGACAGGTCTATTTTTCTTCTCTATTCTACAATAGAGTACATTCTTTAAGTACAATGGTTTAATTCTTTTGCCACTCTTCTGTAAGTTTACTATATGAACAAGTCTTCTTGCAATTTATTTTTAAAAACTTTCTATTTTATTTGTGGTATATGAACATCTGTAACATTTTCATTAAAAGTTATCAAATTATGGATAGTATCATATATAAAAGGACGAAGGAATAAAGGAATAACCATATGTATCAATTTGTTTGTACAGTTCCAATTATACTACCATTCCAATATATTTATTAATAGAGCTGTTTTTCACTGTTAAAAATGTCCTAACTTGGGTAATAAATACCATTACCTTAATGTTGTTTTTTAAATGTCCATAGTTTTGCATGTAGTATCCTGTGGTAAATTGTTAATTGATATATTCCATTTATATATCCATTTCCTTTTTATTTATCTATCTATCTATCTATCTATTTATTTATTTATTTTTGGGCTGGAGCCAAAAACTTATTTTTAGAGAAGGGGGCATATCTGGGTGTGCTCAGGACTCACTTTTGCCTCTGCGCTTTTGAATTGATCATTCTTCATAAATCTCATGGAGCTATATGCAGTGTCTGGGATCAAACCTGGGTGGATACTAGCAAGGCATATGCCTGAACCCTGGGCTAGGTCTCCTGCCCCATTTCTCTGTAGATTTATTTATTTTTCAACTGTTTCATGCCCTCTAGTGCTCACAATCCACTGGTGAGAAGGCTGGGCAGACGTTCAAGATGGCAGCTTTCTGTGGCATGATGAGAGGCCCACAAGGAAGGATTGCCATAAATCTATTACTGTGCTCCATGCATTTTTATTCATAATAGTAAAAGATGCTTTAATTTTACATTATGCAATTTTTTTGCCTTGTTATAAAATGAAACATATTGTCTGGTTAATAGTGGTTCCACGTTTTTTCATCCACCCTTTGAAATGCCACTTGAGTTAGTAGTTTTCACTGCAGTTGACTTCTTTTGGTAGTCGAGGTCAGTAGACAGAGGAGAGACGTTTCTAAAAGGAAGGATTAATGAATAGCTTGTGCAATCAATGTCTATCTGCCATTGATATTGATCACCTAAGCATACAAGCTATTCAAAATATTTCTCTAGTTCTTCAAACTTAAATGTAGAGCTATTGTTTGACCACTCCATTTATTGGCGAGAATACAGTATTAACAGAGTTAACAGAGAGTTAACAAGTGTTACAATGTGAATTACTTTCCACTGGAGGGGGATAAATTTAGTACGTGTTCTAATTTAGTATTAATTGAATGTGCAAAATTATAAGGAAAACAACAAATTAAGGAAAATATTCTAGTTATATGCATTCTACACCTAAAATCTGAGTGAGAAAGTAAAAGAGTAAGATGATTAATAAGGTTAGGTTAGAAATGAAGACCTTACACTTTCTCTGAAGGGTAGACCACATGAGTTCTATAAGGTCCGTTAAGCAGAATTTCAAAAGGACATATACTTTATGTCCTTTAGACAATGCCCTCTAGACACTGAAGAAGTACTTGCCAAAGATAAAAATTTTTTGTGTGTCAAAATAAAAAAGAAAAAGTATATCTTTTTCTTTCAAAGCCATTCCCATCTCCTGTATGTCCCTCTGCCAAGAAAGAGTTCTAGCCTTTGGAGATTCTACCTTATTTAAAACTTTGGCAAGAATTACTGCAAAAAGGATTGAGTAGGTGTTCTTTTGGAAATGATAACTGTGCTAGACATCAGAGGTCAGCTTTCTGTCTATTGAAAATGTTCTGAGATTCTAAATATCAAGAAGCATGTAGCAGAGAAGAGTAAAAGAATTTAAGAGACTGGGTGGGGAAAAGGCCTGTGGAATTCAAAGAATACCATTCTGTTTCCCCAATGGCAGGGTAAGACTTGATAGGAAGTCATAAATAGTCTTCAGGCAGGTAAAAATGCTAAGATCTAACATTAACTTCTGACTGAAGTTGTTTTAGCCTATCATTTGGGTACACCTATCTATAAATCACATTCCTCATGGAAAAAAAGTTTCTGCATACGTTCCAGACTACAGTTTTCAGTTAATTTTTTCTTATACAGTATATCACCAGAGTTTTAGTGTTCTACTTTAAGTACAATGTGAGTTTTAAAGAATAGTTGTTCAAATAATGGAGATTGGCTTGTCAAGTAATATTATGGATAAAAAGCATCTGTGATTAACCAGTGGTGTGTGTGTGTGTGTGTGTGTGAAATAGCACCTACTATTTAATATAAATTAACATTTACTATGTATTATCATATATACTATAAATATGTCTCAGGTGCTGCCCAGAGATGCAGATAGGTGCGTGTTTGTCAGTGTGCAGATTGTTACAACATGCCAGTTGACCAAAAGCTTACATTCGGTAGGCTGAAAACACCTATCAAGATGATTAGAGGCCTCCCCAAAAGCCTCTGTCCCTCTCAGAGATCCCTGAAAGCTACCGAGAGTATCCCGCCCACATGGCAAAACCTGGCAAGCTACCAGTGGCATACTCGATATGGCAAAAACAGTAACAATGATGGTCCTCATTCCCTTGATCCTGAAAGAGCCCCTAATATGCCATTGGGCTACACTAGCACACGACAGGGACGAATGAAGACGTTACTGGCTCCTGCTCAACAAATTGATGAACAAAGGGAAGAAAGTCACAGTAACAGTGACTATAAGTATATTTATAGATGTACACATACATACCCATATATAAAATAGTGTAATTTATATTAAAGAGGAATTGAAGAATTGAGAGACCAAAATCCCTACTGGGAACCATTCTCCCCTCAGCTCGCTTTCTCTACCCAGGGACAGTTGAGGGTATCTTGATTGAATATGAAGATTTCTGCAAAGGATATTTAAAAAAATATGTTGGTGGATTTATCATCCTATAATTATTTCAGTTTAAAAGTTCTATTATGTTATGAATTATATTATAAAGCTAGAAATAATCCTAACAAAGATTATTGCTATTTTTGGTAGTTAATGTAATTATGATATTCTTAGATTTGTTTAAAAATTGTTTACTTCTAAAGGTTTATTCACACACATAACAAAATAATTGAAAAGTATTTTTGTGTGAATATGCAATGATATCTAGTGGGTGGCAGAATATTGCTTCTCTACTTTTAAAAAAGTTTTCACTAATAGACAGACATTACTGTGTTTTTAGGTTGTTGCGAGCTTCCTGGATATACATCCCTTTCCCTAGCTTCCTAGAAGGTTGTAGGTGGTCATGTGACCGCTTTCTTCCTTCATTGACTTTTCTATAATGTGTGGTTCAGTATCCTAAAAGCAAAACTATTTTACATAATAAAAAAACTTCAACAGAATATAGTTCTAGCAGAAGAAAAGATCGACAAACGTCTAACGATCACCTCATATCTTATCATTAGAAGAGGGAAATGAGGAAAGAAGAGCATTTTTGGTCATTCAAGAGAAGAGTAAGCACTGAAAACAATTTGGATTAAACTTTGATAAATCTTAATAACACCTATGCAAATAAAAAGAAAGGAGGATTTGTCAAAAGTATTTGAAAGTGTGGGCTAGAGTGATAGCACAGTGGGTAGGGCGTTTGCCTTGCACACAGCCAACTGGGGTTTGATTCCCAGCATCCCATATGGTCCCTCGAGCACCTCGAGCATCGAGGAGTAATTCCTGAGTGCAGACCAGGAGTAACACTGGGTGTTACCCAAAAAGCAAAAAAAAAAAAAAAAGAAGTATTTGAAAATGTGAGCCTTTGAGAAAAATGAAGGGTGGTTTCATATAAAATTTGACTCACTTCCTTCAGTTTGCTGAGTTACATGGCACTAAATTTTATTCACTCTGGTAAAGGTGACATGCTTAGATTCTAAAAGCATAAGTTGAATGCTCAGTGGATGAGTTGAAAATAATTCTAGTAAAAGAAATGGCTATTGCTCATGTTTAATATAATTATTGTTTTACTACACATATTTAAAAACTGTATGTACTTTTCATTTGTATATGTCCTATGAGTACTGAATTTCATTGAGACACATAGCTGTTTTCTAGGGCATTTTCACTTATCTTTTACTCTGGCTGAGTCTCCTGTCATTTATTGCTAGATACAGAAACACCCCTGTACGTTGATACTAAAAGTTGCTCAGAGGCAGAATGGAGTTAATTTTCTGTCTGTTGATCCAAATACCAAAGATTATTCTGGTCTCTATAGCATTTGCATATTTTATTAATGATATAGCATTTTGCCAATCAACCCACTACCTTTTTTGTAAGTCTTGCTCCATATATATCATACATACACACATATATATAAATATAACTTCATATATGTATGTATATAGCCACACACATTATAATTACTTCTAAGAAATTAAGGTCAGGTAAGGTAATTTATTGGAAACCTTAAAATTTTATATTTTATGAGATGTTAAAAATTAGGCAAATTAAAAATAATTAATTCAAACAAAATTGAACTTGTTCTTAAAATATAATGCTGGAAGGAACTAGTGAAATTCTTAACGTTATTCTTTAAAATCTGTTGTCTCTAATTTCTTGCATCCCTTGGCTATCACTTCAGTATGTTTGCTCAGTTACTTAGGGACAAAATGTAAACATTTTAAATGTCATTTTAGAAAGTTATCTGTGCACAAGAATAAAAGGCAAAGGACTTGAAGCTGGTTGACTGAATTCTGAATGGGTCAGCAATATGAAGCCATTGTGGTAATAAACCTACCTGATTTAATGTAAAGAAAAGAATACAATAGACAAAAAGTGTGTGGAATAATCTTTTAATTTTATTTTTCTACATCTACAAAGATGTGCAAAACTGGAAAATTGCAAGATATCTCAAAGAATGAAAAGGATCATATAATTAATTATGAACAGGACTGATTTGTAAAGCTTAGGGGTGTCCAAAGGGTGTTTTAATTCTAGTCTACATCTGTACTAGTATGTTAAATAGAAGTTTGTAAAACAATTATTCTCTATAATTCTGGACAACAAAATATAATAAATTGCAGTAAAAACAAAGAAAGAAAAATTAGAATTAGCCTCGAGGAAGAAATTTTTAATGTGAAGGTGATGGGATTCAGTATCAAGGGATATTGCAGATGTTGCAATTACATTTATTAGCCATTCAATAAATCTTTCCCTTCTCTCCCATCTCTTTCCTCTCTGGGAAACTCGCTATTTTTTCTGAATGTTTCAGTTATTCACTCATCTGAAGAACTGAACCAGATGATCTTTTCAAATTCCACTTTCTTCTTTATCTTCTTTATCTTTGCTCTCTGCATTCTCTGTGCTTTTGTAGAAAGCGGTTAGCTCTTTAGGTGGAAATGAACACAAACTGGCATGATGAGCCTCCTTCCATGAAGGGCTTGAGACAGGTTGGCAGCTTTTTACTGGAATTTTCTTAAGCCCTCACTAGTATTGTGGCAAATAATTCAAGTCCTGAGATGGAAAGAAATGAAATGGTCAGTCAAATTGAGCAGTAATATAACATTGTGAATACACTTCTATTTCCCACCATGAAAGAAATTTTTATCATTAGCCTCACTCCTGAGTTATTTTATAGAAATAGTTTTCTTAGGGAAATTTATATGTTAAATTTATTTACTGGTTTTACCTACTCTTAAGTGTACACAGTACACATAAACTATCTGAAATATTTTTTCTTTAGCAAATGCTTGCTAAGATCAAGGGTCTAGAATAGAGAGTCTCTTCCTGCAGTCAAATGCTGCCCTACTTAAGTTCTCCCCATCCTGAACCTCCAAAGTTTACCCTGGAGCATCTTATTTGGAGACACAATCAGAATATGAAAATGCTAGTTCATGTTTCTTAACTAAACAAACTGATTTCTAAATGTGTATTTATGACTATCAGAAAGATTTTAGGGTTTCAACAATGTTGAAGCACAAGCAAGTTAAATACAAAGGAGGCAATAAAGAACTCCAGAGAAGAAGGATGTTTATCATGGAATGTTTTTCTTAGTGAAAGATTTGTTAGCCTCAGGTAAACTTCATTTGATGATGTGAATCCGTTCATATTTTTTTCCCCTACAAGAAGGTAAAAACAGAGTAAGATATAGACAGTAAATTTGGAAGATTAAAGAACTGAATTGTGTTTTCTTCTACTTTTAGCAGGCAGAAGTGGAAACAAAAACAACATTAGAACACCTAAATGGAATAAAAACAAGTGACAGAATTATAGCACATGACAACATTTAGTTCCTGTTTTTTCAGGGGCATGTTACTCACATCAAGACATGCATAAGGCCTGGTAATGTCTGTAGTACGAGGACAAAATAAGATTTGTGAGGTTTTTCTAGGTTGTGGGTTTTAGAAGGCTTGGTGACCCTACTCTGTGTAGTTTGGAAAAGGAAAGCTAAATATATTGTTCAGAGTTCTCGGGCAATTTCAGAATTTGAGACTATTGATTCTCAATTTATTTCCTTCTTGGCTTTTGTGCATTGTGCTGCACAGCCTCAGAATTTCAGCACACTTGTTCCATTGTGGTTTCTGAAGCTTTGGGATTCTGCCTCATTTAGTTTCTTCTGCATCTCTTGCCCCCAACATTTTCCTGTTCTGTATTGATTCTTGCCAGACGTTGGACATGAAATAAATTACTTGGATTTCTTTTTTGGGTTTCGCTTAATAGTCTAGGTCGAGCACTTAAAATGAAAGTTTGCTTTATAGATCTTGAGTTGGCACTGCCATTTCTGGAGTCCTCTGGAATCGAAAGAGGAAAACTTTATTCCCCTTTTGTACTTTAGGTTGTTATGGTTCTATGCTTTGTCATAACCATTAGGACAGTAAGAGAGAAGGGTGTAACTAGTGGTGACATTCCCCAAGCTGTTTTTTTCCCTAAGAATGTTCCCTCTAGGTTATTTTGCAGTTTAATATATTTTGCCACTAACAGAAAATATAAATATGGATTTATAACCACTCAAAAATAAGTTTCAACTCTAGCTTTCTGATCCTGGATCACTTTTCTCCCTCCTTCCTTTCTTGCATGTCTAATTTGAGATATTAGTATGAGGAATTTAGAGACCACTCCTTTCTTTCACTGCAGAATTGAACGATTTTTCTCCCCCATTTCACCATGTTAGAGTTTTTGGTTTTGCTTTGGGGCCACAACCCAACAGTGCTCAGGGGTTACTCCTGGCTCTGTGCTCAGGGATCACTCCTGGCAGGGCTCAGGGGACCATAATGAGGTGCTGGGGATCAAACCCAAGCATTCTTGCCACATGTAAGGCAAGTGTCCTACTCAGGATATTATCTCTCCAGCCGCAAGATTTTTAGTTTATTTTATTTTATTTTTAAATTTTTTATTAGAGAATCGCTGTAATGTACAATTACATATTTATGAACTTTTGTGTTTGCATTTCACTCATGCAGTCATCATTTACCCATTCCTCCACCAGTGCCCATTCACCTCCACCAATGATCCCAGTATTCCTCTCACCACCCCACCCCATCCCCCACCACCCCACCCTGCCTCTGAGCAGGGCATTCCCTTTTGCTCTCTCTTCTTTCGGGTGTTGTAGCTTGCAATAGAGGTATTGAGTGGCCTTCATGTTTGTTCTATAGTCTACTTTCAGTTTGCATCTTCAAACCTGAATGGATCCTTTCAACATCCTCTACTTGGTGTTCCCTTCTCAATCTGAGCTGCCTTTTCCCCCAGTATGTGAGGCCAGTTTCCAAGCTGTGGACCAGCCCCAATATTTTTATCACTGTCACTGACACTGACACTGTCATCCCGTTGCTCATCGATTTGTTCTAGCAGGCACCAGTAACGTCTCTCATTGAAAGAGTTATTGTTACTGTTTTTGGCATATCCAATAAGCATGGGTAGCTTGTCAGGCTCTGCCGCGTGGGCTCAATACTCTTGGTAGCTTGCCAGTTAATTTTATTTTCATAAAGTTGTTCACAATGATATATTGCATTACCAATTTCATCACCATTATACCTTCCCACCACCATTATATATAAGTTTCCCAATCACCACCCAAACCTGCCCAATAGCAGACTCTAAATAAATTGCATTGTTTGTTATGAATAATTTTCTTAAAGTGATCAAAACAGCTTTCCTTAGAAGAAGTGTGTGAAAATTGTTTTATCTCACCCAGGAGCCTTTAAGCCCTTATATAAGAGATTATTAATATGCTGATACAGGTTGAGCCTGTGTGTTAATTTTTCCTTAATCAAGACTGGGTGCCTTGTACTTTACATCTCATCCAATTGATGTGCTATTCCTGATATATCACTGGTATAGAGTTTAAGATATTGTTCCAGGAATTCTAAAATTCTGAGTAGGGTGATAGAGTTGGAGTTAAATTTTTAACAGAATGGTGATTTTGGGTTCTGGAAGCATCTCTGCAGCTTGCTGATCTCTTTGGCCATTTATTTTTGAGTTCTCTGGATCATGGCTGGTTAATGAGCTTATATGGCACCAAAGGCAGTTATGGGTGAGACCTCCAGGATCCCAGAAGAACAGGGAGATGGAGGAGCTAGCCCATCCCTGACTCCATAAAAACTTGGATATGTTTGTCACAAAAACCACACCCCTGAATTTTTCAACAGATTCATTACTGGATGAGGCTCATCCCAAACCCGTGAAGTCCGGCCGTGAGCATGGAGGCGATTGGAGTGTGAAGGCTTTGGCTACTATTTGGGCGGGTGGACCTGTCCCCAGTCTGGGGTGCCCCAAATACAAAAGTTAGCCTAGGATGGGGTCTGGAGGCATCTCTCGGTTTGTTTTTATCACTTTTAACACATAATCTATATGTGTCTTTCCTGGTCTTGATGGTCCTCTGAGCTCTCCCTCTGCTCTAACTGAACTGTAGGAACTTGATTGCTGAGGTGTTGATTTCCTTGAATCCCATATCCACTCAATTCCAGTTGTATTTGGTTAATTTTTTTGTTGGCATATATTGACCAAAAATGGAAGATTTGGAAAACCACAGAAATCTATTGACTTCACTGCCCAGGATTTCTATACCTAATGGAGTCTGTTTCCTCAGTGACTCCAGTTAGTTGATTTTGCCATTATGTTTTAAATTAGGTGTTTTTTAACTGCTTTGTGTTTTCAACAATGGAGTGATTTTTTTTCCCTCTTGTTTTATTGTTATACCATATTAGATCTATTTGGTTCTTGCTTCTCCATTTACACCTACAAATCCCTTCGTTAATTTTTTATATTGTATTCAATGTAATTTTCAGTTTTCCTGATTAGACACTAAGTGATACACTGTATGAAACATTTTTGTTGTGCTTATTTTTCCCCCCTGTCTGCCACATTCTACTGCTTTGCTGATTTCCTGAGAGAACAGATTTAACTTCATGTGAAATCTTGTATCTAATGTTCCTGACATATTAGGTGGACACTATTTGTTGATGTACTTTAATGCAGGCGTTAGTGCTTTACAACATATGCAATTTATACAACATATAAATCTTTACTGCAACAACTTATGGTTGTATTATATTTTATAATCAATATTTTTTTACCATGATTCCAAAAGATTCCCAAACTCATTGACTGCCACTGTGGATTGTTCAGTGCCCCCAGAGCAGGGCTGGTGTTGGCCACTTTGGGAAATATTGAAGATCCTGAATGATTTTTATAACTGTCCACTCTATGATTGTAAGTAAATTGATTTATAGCCAAGAAAAGAAAGAGGAATGGGAAAAGAAGTACTGTATTTTGCTAGCATAATTAGATTTTAGGCATTTTTTGCATAAAACTGGAGACAGATCATTATCTGATGCTTCATTTTTAGAGATTATAAACAATTTTTGTACTGGAAAACCCAAATCTGACAATTTTGTGTGATAGTGATTATGTGGGCTCCAGCAATAGCACATTGGGTAGGGTGTTTGCCTTGCATGCTGCTGACCCGGGTTCTATTCCTCCAGGGAGGAATCTTGGAGAGCCCTGCAAGCTACAGAGAGTATCTGAGAGTATCCCGCCCCCAGGGCAGAGCCTAACAAGCTACCCAGGATGTATTCCGTATGCCAATAACAGTAACAAGTCTCACAATGGAGACGTTGCTGGTACCCACTGGAGCAAATCAATGAGCAAAGGGATGAGATGACAGTGACAGTAACAGTGATTATGTAGTAAAGCATGAGAAACCAACTATTATTTGAACAGGTCCAAAGAATTAATTGGTCCTAATAGAATGCCTCAGGCATTTGCATCAACAACAATGGAGAAAGAAAGTAAGAGATTTTTAGTTTCTCTAGTTTCTCATAGTTTCCCAGGAATTCCTACAATGTTGCTAGCAAAACAAGCCACTTGATGGATACTTGCATTTTGACACATTTGTCTGCTGAAGACCTCCATCAAACAGAACAAAGCACTGGAATGCCTATTGGGACATTTGACTACTTCCTCCACGTTGCTTTTTGTATTTGGCCTAAGAAAGGCAGGAGAAAGCATGATAAAGTTGTGCATGTAGGGAGTTTGTGGATGAGCCAAAGCTTTATTGAGTGAAGAAAATTTTTTTTAAGATAAGAAAGATGTAAAACAAAGGGAACATTTGGGTTAACATGGGAAAAAATGAACAGAATTTCTGAAGTAGGATTAAAATGTCGCCTGCTCAGTTTCACTATGTCACCGTTTAGCAGAGAAAATTCATTTCATAAAATAGAGAAACATTTCTTTTCACTGTGGGGACAGAGATAGTGCCACAGTTAAGGTATTTGCTTTGCATGTGGCCAGCACTGTTTAGATACCTGCACATATTCCCACTCCCATATTGCCTCGCCCTCTATGCCCTCCCTCCCTCCTTTCTCCCTTCCTGTTACCCTATATGGCATATATGGGACCCTGAGCATCACCAGTAGTGATCTTTGAGCAAAGAGCCAGGGGTAAGGTCTGAGCCCTTGTGTAAGTATGGCCCATACTTACCTACCTCTCATAAAAGAAAAACAAGACAAAAACAAAAACAACTCCAAACAGTAGTGTCTTTCTCTTTATATTTATCCTCTCAAAATTACTGTTGAAGTATCAATATGTAGGCGCACAAATCCAGATTAATAAAATAGCACATTAAATATCTGGAAGTGGATCGGGCAGAACAAGTAAAATGTCCTTGCTTTCTACCTTTACTTTGTTTTGTAAATACGAGCAAAGAATGCAAAATAAATAAAATTGATCTGAAGTTCAGAAAAAGGCGGATTTAACTCACACAACTTTTCTCTTTTTAAAAAAAATATTTATTGAATCATTGTGAGAGCTGTTACAAAGCTTTAGGGTTTAAGAATCGATCATACAATAATGAAACGCCCGTCCCTTCACCAGTGCACATTTCCCACCACCAACCACCCCAGTATACCCGCCATCCCACACCCTCCCCCTACCTGTGTGGCTGATGATGTCCACATTACTCTCTACTTTGATTACATTCAATATTTTGACACCACGCCCACCATTGTTATTTGAGATTTTTCCCCAACACTTACATTTGCCGAAAAGACAATATTAGACACTATGTTTTCTATTCTTGATTATAAATAGCATAGGATGGCGTGCGGCCACAGTAGAGGCTGTGCAAATTTGGAATTCTGGAAATTTAATGATTAAATCTGGAGGGATTTCTGCCAAAAGCCACTGGGTTCCGGTATTTGTTTCTGAGTCTCTGGGATCATGGCCTTTTTTAGCAACTCCATCAGGAGTCAGAGAGCACAACTTTTTTCTTTAAATTTTCTGTTTTCCCTTTTGGTAATCTAACTCAGCCTTTAAAAAGAATTGGTGCTCAGAGATCATACTGGTGGGCGTGGCCACAGGGGAACCATATGTGGAACCTGGGATTAGACCCAGGGTGAGACACATGCAAAGCAGGCACTCTGTTGGATATCATTGGTTTGTCCTTTCCCCCTTGCCACTAGGAGCTTAGGTTTATCAGTCACACCCATCAAAGTGCTCCCGAGTCACTCCCATTCCTTTGTTTATCTGTAACCACTTCTACCAGTTTATCTGCTCTTCCTCTAATCAAACTCTGTTAATTGGTAAGGTCAGAACTTCCTAGGACACTGACTATTATAACATTGCCTTTCTCTCCTCTTTATGCCTTTTGAATAATTTATTTTTTTTTAATTTTTTTATTGAGTCACCATGTGGAAAGTTACAAAGTTTTCAGGTTTAAATGTCAGTTATACAATGCCCGAATACCCATCCCTTCACCAGTGCACATATTCCACCACCAAGAATCCCAGTATAGCTCCACCCTGCACCCCCACACCCCTAACCCACCCACGCCCCTAGCCCCCCCACCTTTGCCCCCCCCCCGCCTGTGTAACTAATAAGTTTCACTTTACTTTCACTTTGATTGCATTCAATATTTCAACAAAACTCACTATTATTGTTTGGAGAGTCTCTCCCCTAAAGTCAGACCTGCTGAAAAGGAAGCATTAGATAATTTGTTTTCCATTGCTGAGGATGAAGAGGTATGAGGTCAAGTGACCACACTTAGCGGCCTCTCGATTTTGGGTTTCTGTATTTTAGTAACTAAGTCCAGAGAGATATCTGCCAGAAGTTGCATCATTGCCAACTTGTACTTCTCAGTTACATTATATTCCACATATGAGTGCAATCTTTCTATGTCTGTCTCTTTCTTTCTGACTCATTTCACTCAACATGATACTTTCCATGTTGATCCATTTATATGCAAATTTCATGACTTCATGTTTTCTGACGGCTACATAGTATTCCATTGTGTAAATGTACCAGAGTTTCTTTAACCAGTCATCTGTTTTGGGACACTGGTTTTTTCCAGATTCTGGCTATTGTAAACAGTGCTGCAATGAACAGAGAAATACAGATGCCATCTCTACTATACCGTTTTGCCTCTCCGGGATATATTCCCAGGAGTGGTATTGCTGGGTCAAATGGAAGCTCAATTTCTAATTTTTTGAGAATCGTCCATATTGTTTTCCAAAAGGGCTGAACCAGTCGGCATTCCCACCAGCAGTGAAGAAGAGTCCCTTTCTCCCCGCATCCACGCCAACACCAGTTGCTTTTGTTTTTGGGTATGTGGGCCAGTCTCTGTGGTGTGAGATGATATCTCATGGTTGTTTTGATCTGCATTTCGCTGATGATTAGTGATGTGGAACATTTTCTCATGTGCCTCTGAGCCATTCGGATTTCTTCTTTAGGAAAGTTTCTGTTCATTTCATCACCCCATTTTTTGATCGGGTTGGCAGTTTTCTTCTTGTGGAGTTCAACCAGTGTATTGTATATCCTTGTTATCAACCCTTTATCGGATGGGTACTGCATAAATATCCTTTCCCATTCTGTAGATTGTCTTTGTACTTTGGTCACTGTTTCTCTTGAGGTGCGGAAGCTTCTTAGTGTGAGATAGTCCCATTTATTTATCTCTGTTTTCACTTGCTTGGCCAGTGGCGTGTCAGCTTTGAAGATACCTTTGGCTTCAATGTCGTGGAGGGTTTTGCAGACCTTGTCTTCAATGTACCTTAGGGATTCTGGTCTGATGTTGAGGTCCTTAATCCATTTTGATCTGACTTTTGTACATGGTGATAGGTGGAGGTCTAAGCCCATTTTTTTGCATGTAGCTGTCCAGTTTTGCCAGCACAATTTGTTAAACATGCTTTCCTTGCTCCACTTCGCCTTTTTTGCTCCCTTATCAAAGATTAGATGGTCATATATTTGGGGGGATGTGTCAGAGTAATGAATAATTTACTTTAAAGCTATGTCTTTTTTGTATAGATACAAGAAGACAATATTATGTTTTTGTAACTTGGGACTTAATTGGCCTCAAATATTATTCCATTCCGGGCATCTGCTTTCTCCACTTAAGCCTCAGTTGCCCTCAGTTCCTAGCACCCCAAAAGCAGGGTCCCGACGAGGGACAGGAAGGATCCAGGGCAAGCGGTGAGTTATGTGCTACCCTGGCATCGAGATGGGCCTGGCCAAAGTGCCTAATTCTTAACTATAAGTTAAGAGCTTGATCATAGACAAATGCTGTCATGATCCAAAAGTAATGATGAGACTAGGACCCTGCTAGGTATAGGAAAGACTGTTCTGGCCTGAGCACTGTAGTCTGAGATTGAGATGGCCCCAGGAGAGCAATTCTATAAGCTTTAATGCATCTCTTATTGTGTCCATACAAAATGATTAATATTATGAATTCTTATATGTTTGCTGGCTGAGGAGAAGAGAAACACATTCATGGGACTCTGCCCCTGGGTGGATCCTCCTGCTGAAAGAGAATTAAGTCCTAGGAGAAGCATCCCCTGAGGGAAAGGAACCTTACCCTATTGCTGACCACACCTATGTGTATGCCCCACCCCCTCATGCTGTGGAGATTTAACTAGGCTGTAAGAGTGGGTTGGGGGCCAGATCCACAGATCGAGAGAGAGACCGAGAGCTGGGAGAGAAGCAGGGAGAGAGAATGAAATAAACCGATCGAGCAACCAGTTTGGCCTTCTTCCTTCCATCACCTGCCCTTGACCGACGGCACACACAGCGGTTCCGGGGTACCAAACGTGGGCGGTGAGACAGAGCTGCCCAGAGAGCCCGCGAGTGCGTGCGCCCCCTCGGGGAGCTTTAGTTTTTTACACAGCACTCCACTTGCTCGACTGTCTCTCAGGGCAGTACAAGGATATCTTAGAAAAGAAATCATCACAGGTAAGAATTTGTTTTAGTAGTAGTAGCACTGCACTGTAGCACTGTCATCTCATTGTTCATCAATTTGCTTGAGCGGACACTAGTAACGTCTCCATTGTGAGACTAGTTGTTTCTATTTATGGCATATCGGATATGCCCTGGTAGCTTGCCAGGCTCTGCCTTGTGGGTGGGATACTCTCGGTAGCTTGCTGGGCTCTCCGAGAGGGACTGAGGAATTGAACCCGGGTTGGCCACGTGCAAGGCAAATGGCCTACCTGCTGTGCTATCGCTCTAAATGAATAATGATGTAATTTCATTGGATTTAAAAAACCTAAACATTAAGTATTCTATGAGAAAAGCGCATTGTTACTGTATTTCATAGCATAGCCAATATTTTTCCTATTATAAAGTATTTTCAACCTGGTAATATAATACTGTAGTGAGTATGAACTTTTGTAATACTTATGGCCTTTAAGATATTTATACATTTTCAAAATGAAAACAGCAGGGGTTGGAGAGATAGTACTTTGTGTAGGGTGCTTGCCTTGATGCAGCTGACCTGGATTTAATCACTGAGGACACGTACGGTTCCTTGAGCCCAGAAAGGAGTGATTACTGAGCACAGAGAGAGGAATAAGTCCTGAACACAATTGGGTGTAGCCCCCAAACCAACAAAACCAAACAAAAAAACTGGCTTTAAAGAATAGTCAAACTGTTTACACTTGAGAATGAAATTGAGAATAAAACCTATTAATGTTCCCTACCATGAGACAACTGTCACTGACTCCCTATGGACATGTGTGTGTGTGTGTGCATACACATTTTTTGCATAAAAGAAAGTTTACTAAGATAGGCTTCTCTGGAATTACTCTTTGAAGTAAATGTGCATAAGCATATTACATATATGAACAAGAATTTCATTTTCTTGTGCAGAAGGAGTTTTGGGAATTCCCACATGCCTGGTAAACCAGCAGAAAGTTGAGGTGGGCTGATGAGTATGTAAGTGCATCAGCCAAGGTCCAGTCAGAAAACAGAAAACACTAAATGCTCTGAACATCAAGAATTGAATATAGGGAATTGGTTACACAAGTGTTGAGAGGGCTGAGGAAGTAAAAAGGGGAACTGAGGTAATTCAGAGATAAAGAATGACAGGAAATAGCTTCAAGTAGTAGAGGAACACAGGGGCACACCCAGACCGAGGCAGACAGTTCTCTCAGATTGTGGAGTGCAGTGAGTTGTGTTTTCTTGGGGGAAGAGATGCCTTTTCCAGAGCTTTGTTGCTGGAAATAGCAAGACAGAAAACAAAATGAAAAAGAGGGAAAGGAAGAGAGAGAAAACAAATGCCTACACCATGTCCATTGCTCAGCCATCTTCTAAGCTGCAATAATCCAGACCAGTATAACTCAGGTGTCATTTATCTACATTCTATAGATTTTGAATTATCTACATCATCTATATTCTGTACAAAATCTCAGTTCTGGTATTACTGAGTAGAAGGGGCAGGGATGAGAGCCATCCTCAGAAAGCAGATCCACAAATTCAAACAACCAGAGGATACTTGGGAGGAGAACTCCAGGAGTTGCCTAGGATATTAAAAGGAAATTAGAAGACCTAACTTTGCTTTCTCAGACAATGAGATCTGAACGTTCTGGCAGTAAGTATGTGTCAAGGAAAGAAAGGGAGAGTCAAGACTTGACTCATGAGCACTCCAAAGTGATGGCTGTTATGTTTGTTTAAAGCATTCTTTAAAATATTTGGATTTTTTGAAGTTATTTTTTGAAATGGAAACAACCATAATCTTTTGTCATTCTCCATCCTTTAATTTAGAGGAAGGTAATTTAATATGCTTTGTTACTCTTTTACTTAACATGTTTTCATTATGCAAAAACAAGGGATGACTTAATTCTTCAACCCCTCACCACCCAAGCCCAACAGTTGTGCTGACTCTCTGTGATGACTGATATTCTTATTTGCTTATAGGACACCAGGAAAGCCACATGTAGTATCACAATCTCAAAGTACACAAAATGCTCTAGGCTGCAGAGAGTTGACTGTCTGTTGGAGGGAGGTGGAGCTTAGATGAAAAGTGTGAGGGGTAACCGCAAACAGCAGCAAAATATTAAATCGTGTTTGTTTTCTTCCTTTCTTACATACCCTTAATCTCTTGACATCCACCATCATAATTAAGGGCACCATAAGTACCACTTTGCCTAGTTGGGCACATCAATTTACAATTACAGCAAAGCACGTGGAAACTTGATGCCCTTTGCTTCTATTTTTTACATTCTCTCTTATGTCTGTAAGGTGATAGTTTGTTTCATTGTTAAAGATGGAAGGCAACAAAAAGAGTGAACTCCAAGCCAAGAACAAAGTAGCTGGAGAAGAAGCCAAATTAGTCTCACATCTGAAACAGAAGAACTGTGGGAAGGACGTTCTTTGAAGTTTTGGTGTGGACCTGGCATGGGATGTGCCCAGCAGCGTGGACAACCCCACAGAAACCTGGGGTCAGTCAGCATTCTGGCCGCGTTTGGAGTGACAGAGCAAAGGAAGGTGGCAAACACAGTGTCCTCTTCCAGGGCTCTTCAAAGCATGGTGTCCCTGAATTCTTTTGGTATCTGGACAAAAGAGATTGTAAAATAATGGCTCTGATTGTTTCCTCTCTCGAGTATTCATGTATGAGCCCATCCATCCATCCATCGGGCTGATGTGAGCATGCGTGGTAGAGAGTACTGCTATCTATTCGAATCAAAGTCCATTCCTCCCTAGGTAATGTCCAAGTAGCACTGTGCTTAATGATGTGTGCATAGGAATTTTCTATCTTCTAAGATATTCCCACGTTTCCCATTCCTATAAAACTTAAGTGTTTCCCTTCCTATAGTTCAACAGACATGAGAAGACAGTTCATAAATTTAGAGTAAAAGCACCAGGAATATAATGAAGTCTTCATGCACTTGTTTTGCACATAGCCAAACTGGGCTCAATCCTAATCACACACATGGACTCCCTTAATCCCTGAGCCCGTTCAGGTATGGCTCCAACCACAAAACAAACAATAAAAAGTCTCGAGTCAACATATAATCCATGCTTAATTTAGAAGCTACAATATTGTTTTGGTTTTTAGACCACACCCAGCTATGTTGAAGGCTTTATTCCTGGTCCTGTATTCAGGGATCACTTCTGATGGTGTTAGAAGGACCAAAAGGAGTGGTGTGAGAGATCTAACCAGAGCCAACTATGTCCACCGCAAGTGCCATACCTGTTGTACCATAGCTCTGACCCCAGAAAAAAACAGCTTTTGTGCCTAATACATGATTCTTTTACTACTAAATACAAAAAACAGATTAAAATCACAATGACAAACTAATTCACATCTTTCAACTGGAAGTAAGTGATCTGTTTATGTTTTAGGTACATGAGGAGTCATGTAAACCTTTAACTGCTAAAGAGGATATATTTTAGAGTAGCCACATAAGGCAATCTTTAGCAGTAGAAACAGAATTCACCAGATACAAAGATACATAGGCTCACCATGAATTGGCACCTTTACTTCAATTGTTTTGGGCCATACCTAGTGGTGCTCAGAGCCTACTTGTAGCTCTGTGCCCAGAGCTCACTTCTGGAGGGTTTGGGGGACCATATGGGGTGTCAGTGACTGAACCCAGCTCAACTGCATGCAAGGCAAACACCCTAACCGCTATACTATTGCTCTGGCCTCAGAACCTTTACTTTTTAACATAGGGGACTCTGGTGCATATGCTGAAGAGAACTGGTGCAGGAATTGTTATGATGACACTGTTTGAATCAAGTATAAAGAATTTTCATAAGGATAGTAACCACATATGAGGTGATATATACCTCTCTGGCTGTGCTAGTAGGTGGGTTGGGGAGGAGGAGTTAAGATCAGAAAGGGGCATATGATTGGGTGTTCACTTGTTCAGATGAGGTTTTGTATTGTTTTGATAAAAGTTTCAGACATATTTTTAACTCTTTCGTTGGGAACTGGATATGTGGACCCAATATTATATTTTCTTTTTTTATTTTAAATTATTTATTTTACTGAATCACCATGTGGAAAGTTACGAAGTTCTCAGGCTTATGTCTCAGTTATACAATGCTTGAACACCTGTCCCTTCACCAGTGCCCATATTCCACCACCAAATACCCCAGTATACCTCCCACCTCCCACCCCCTCACCTCCGCCTGCATAGTTGATAAATTTCATTTCACTTTCTCTTTACCTTGATTACATTCCATATTTCAACACAAAACTCACTATTGTTGTTGGAGTTTCCCCCCAAAAAAACAGCCCTACTGACAAGGAAGCATTTGACAATTAGTTTTCTATTGCTGAGAATGACAAGATATGAGGTCAAGCGGCTGCTTTAGGATTTTATATTTTAGTATTTTAGTAATTAAGTCCAGGGAGATTTATGTTAGAATCTAGACTGTGAACTAAGCCATTGCCCCATGTTGCCCCAGGGAGGGAAATGATGCAACTTCCAATATTATGTTTTCTGGAATATCTATAATGTTTTTCAGGATATGTGTTAGGTTGTACCTATTATTATTATTATTATTATCATCCTCATCATTATTATTATTATTATAGATGACCCCTTCAGTCTCAACAGAATCGAAGGCCTTTAAGTCGATGAACATTAGACAGAGCGGCATCTTGAACTCTTGTGAAACTTCAGTGAGTTTGGTCACTGTGTGGATATGGTCTATCGTGCTGAATCCCCTTCAGAACTCGGCTTGCTCACATGGTTGTCCTTTTTTCTAGTGTTATGCCTATTCTATTCAGGATGACATGAGTGAACAACTTGTAGACGATAGAGAGCAGGCAGATTGGGCTATAGTTGCGGATGTCGTGGATGTCTCACTTCTTGTACAACAGAATGGTCCTACTGGTTTTCCACTGAGACGGAACCTTGCATTCATACAGGTACTGTGTAAAGAGCCGAGCCAGTGTATTGATGTATACTGGTGGCAGGTTCTTCAGGTGTTAGGGTCTGACCATGTCCAGACCAGGTGCTGTACGCGTCTTTACCAACGAAATGGTGTGCCAGATTTCAGAAGGGAGAACGTTGGGAAAGAAATATCCATCCTGCGGAATTTTGTACATGGGCAGGTGGACATGGCTGTCAAAGATATCCGAGTAGAAGTCATGAATAATCCTCTCCATTGCCTTTCTGGAAGATGTGATAGATCCATCGGTACGTCGGAGGGCAGTCATCTTGGTCTTGTAGTTGGCGAAGGACAGGCGAGCATTGCGAATACTTTTCCCGGCTTCTGCTGCACTGGCCAACACTGCTGCTCTTCTCTCTCTGAGGTCTTCCTTTATTGCATCTCTGCACAGCTTTGTGAGCTCAGACGTTAGCCTGTGGTTGCCTGAGGCTCTCGCCAAACCACGTTGATGAGAATGAGCTTGAGAGTTTCCGAAGACAGGTGTCTGTGGCTTTCTCACTCTCAGCATTCTTCACACAGACATGGAGGTGCTGAACCAGTCGATCGTATTCCTCGTAAATGTTGTCAAAGAGGCATCTTCCCAGGTTGCTGCAATAGTGCCAAAGAGCTCCCAGTTGGTGGTCATTCTGGGAGTTGCCTTCTTAGACTTAAATTTTGCAGACTTTTCTCCCGGCTCTGTGAAGTAGAATTTTGCATGAAGGAGACGGTGTTCTGATCCCATTTGGAATTTTGGGACAGCAGCGACATCGGTCAGGCAAAATCTTCGATTGAATGTGATGTGGTCAATTTCATTGTGGAACTGTCCACCGGGAGACACCCATGTCCAGCGTTTAGATTCGGCCCTAGCCAAACAGGGCATTCGAACTCAGTATATTAAAATCCTCCAAGAGCTATATTGTGGATTCACCACCAGGATCTCACCATTCTACAGGGAAGTGATCATTGATGTAAAGAGAGGGGTGCAGCAGGGTGATACAATTTCACCGAAACTCTTCAGTGCCACCCTCAAGAACATCATGTGACGACTGGAATGGGAAGGAATGGGAGTGAATATAGATGGTCGGCAACTACACCACCTCTGCTTCGCTGATGACATCTTTCTCAAAACACCAAACATTAGCCAAGTGGCACAAATGCTGGCCGACTTCGACCACGAGTGTGGAAAGGTCAGATTGCAGCTGAATCTCAACAAGACAATGCTCATGAAAAACGAACTGGTCCCTGAAGCTCCATTTGCTCTCAATAGAACGAACATCTCCGAATGTAGCAGCTATGTGTACCTGGATCGAGAAATCAACATGAGGAACGGCTTGGTGCCAGAACTGCGCAAGAGGAAGAGAGCAGCGTGAAATGCCTTCAAGAGCATCAAAGAAGTGGTTAAGAGAATGAAGGACCTCTGACTCTGGGCACATCTTTTCGATTCCACTGTTCTTCCTGCACTAACATATGCCTCAGAGACCTGGGCCCTACGCAAACAGGATGAGAATGCTATAAGGGTATCCCAAAGAGGAATGAAAGAGCTATGCTAAGAGTATCACATCTAACTCAAATGAGAGAAGAAATTCGGAGTTCTGACCTCCGTCGACAGTCAAAAATCAGGAATGCTATCTCATTTGCCAAGGCATCAAAACTCAGATGGGCTGGTCATGTAATGCGATTCAGAGATGACTACTGGACTAGAGCTGTTACTGACTGGATTCCACGGGATGTTAGAAAACCTCGTGGGCACCCACCAACTAGATGGTCAGATTTCTTCGTCAAATCCCTGAATGAATGATTTGAGGCTCTTCCTGTTCCTGGAGCGAGCAGATATCATTGGGCTGCACTGGCACATGACAGGGACAAATGGCGTTACTGGCGCCTGCTTGAGCAAATCGAAGATCAACGGGTCAGCAAGTGATACAAGTGATTATTATTATTATTATTTTTAAATGATGTTTCCTGGGATATATTTATTTATTTATTTATTGCTTTTTGGGTCACACCTGGCGATGCTCATGGGTTACTCCTGGCACTGCACTCTGGAATTACTCCTCGTGGTGCTCTGAGGACCATATGGGATGCCGGGAATCAAACCCTGGTCGGCCGTGTGCAAGGCAAATGCCCTACCTGCTGTGCTATTGCTCCAGCCCCTAACCTATTATTTTATTATTATTATTATTATCATTATTATTATTGATCTACATAAATGGCAATTTGATGTGGTTGAGCCTAATATTTCAGGATATTTTCTAAATTTGTTTGTTTGGAAGTTAAAAATTATGTGAAATAATAAAACACCTCTGAAAATAGGTGTTTTTTTTCTTTGTTTCCCTTGGAAAGAGTTTTAAAAGTGACATTTTGGATTCATTATAGCGTATCAAAATCCTGCAGTTCCAATGATGCTCACTCAATTATGCCTATGCTGGGTTTATATAACTATTGTATCCTTTAACTATTCATAATTACTTCTTTTCTAAATGCAAAACCAAAAAAAGACAAGATTTTATTAAGGCAGTTCCCATAAATTTTTCTGTACATATTCAGTACAAAGACACAGTTCTCTGTGTCTGTCTTCGTTTGGTAAGATTTGTTTTTGGCCACAGGGAGAAATGCCTGTTTAAAGTAACAGAGCACTGGAAGGGTTTTATTCCTCTGTAATACTCATTTTTCCATCTGAATAAAAGATGATACAGGTTACTGTCCAAGGAAAGCTCCTTACTGTTTAGGAAGAGAATAGGTTCTAAACCATCATTAATATTTCTGTGTTTGGACCAACCGTTTAACTGGTGCTTGCAATGAAATAATCACATTGACTTGTAAACAGCTCTGTATTCAGCTGATCCTGGTTTGATCCCTGGTCCCACATAAGTACATAATGTTCACTGAGCACTGCCAGGAGTGCACAGAGCCAGGAGTAGACTGATTGTTGGGTGTCACTCAAACTTTTCCCCTTCCCAAATATAAATAGAAGGATATAAGTGGTATTAAGTCTAAGGATATCAAATGAGCTTTATTTCACTGACAAACTGTCTCAGGTATTGATTATTCGTGCTGCAAGATTTTTAATAGTACATTTGAAATAGTTTTCTTTTGCTTTTTATTGCTTATTAACTCACTATACAGCCTCAAATCTTTGCTTGGGAACCCCCTTTCTTTAGAGTTGATTCAGTTGCTGCTTACCAAGGAAGGTATTGCCCCAATAAAGTTTTATTTGGCACATATTTAGGTTTTAAAACAATGCTAGATATAAGATGCCTATTTTTGAATGCATCACACTATTGCAAGGTTTTCTTTGTGCTTTGTCATTAATAAAACCTTCCATTTAATGCCTTTTCTGAGGGTTCATGCTAATGTGATTTATTTATCTTTAAAAATGCTATGCTCTAGTTACTAGAGAGTATGTTTCTTGAGGACAGCACTTCTTAGTATTTTAGAGGGCTTATTAAAACACATTTTATCTCTTAACACTAATATTTGTATTTGTTTTTATTAAATGAGGTATATCCTTTTGATTCTCATGTGTTTTGTGTTTTCAACTTTTTTCCCTGAGGGCATTTGTGACAATTATTTGGTATCTAAATGTAAAGGTAGTTAAATAGAGGGTTAGAACAGACAAGGAAGCTATTATTTCCTTTAAAAACAAAGTTAAATGAAGATCTACCATTTGTTGCATATAATGTGCAAGAATATCCATCCAAGTCTTGAACATATTACCTAGGTTGATGAAATATGAGACTTGTAATTAAAAGAATTGACAATGGATCTATTTTAAAATTATGTTTCATTCATTAATAACTATGCTCCAATATGCATAAATGGCTTGGGAAAATGATTAAGAAACAGTATTTATTGCCAAATAATCAGTTAATGAGTTCATACTTTAATTTGTTCAACAGAACATTTAAACTCTGGAATAATATGATACTAATAACACTATAAGGGAATAAAAATCAAAGTAGGTGTTCCTACTGAAGAATTGCTATTTATGCTGCACTGTGATTTCAGTTTCACTTATATTCTGCTTAGATCTCAAAAAAACCCTCTTAGAGATAGAATTTATTACCTCATTCTTTCATATTTGGAAACTTGCTCAAAGTTCTCAAATAATGGATTTAAAATGACTTGCCCCATTCACCTAATTCAAAGACCTGATTCATTGTAAATGTTATTTCTTAAGTTCTAAGATATTCATTGTGCATACATCATTTTTGTTCTCCTGCTAATCATTTATGTCTTCAACTTCTGTAATTCTATTTTCTTGTTCTCTTCTCTGTTCCTTCTCTGTATCTTTAATGGTTTTTTTCTTCCTCTTTTGTCTCATTAAACATTTTTCTCTTTCACAGTTCTTTTTTTTTTAATTTCCTCTTGTGAACTGCTCTTTTCTCCTTCTCTAAAGTTCCATGATAATCTTTTTTATCACATGATTTTAATTACAACCAAGTTGCAGAGAGCTTACATTTCCCTATGCCTTCACATGCTATACACATTCCAGCAATTCATCTTTCTGTTTAGCCTGGCTTCACGTCCTCTGCACTCTAGAAAAACAGTGTCTTCCATACCCTCCTAGTCACCTGACCAAAAAAAAAAAAAAGAAAAGAAAGAAAAAGATGTACTAGAATATGCATTATATCTTATTAATCAGAGACACCTCCCTATTTTACATTCTTTTTGGAGCCTACCCTAGTTACTGTATTCAGACCATTACTACCTTGAATTATCAGCATTGTCATTCTTTAGCTAATTGTTGCCACAAATCCTCATGGCTACTCCTTCGGATCTGTCACCATTGCAACTCAGTCATTTAAAATAAAAATCTGTCTATGCCACTTCACTGCCTTATGCCTCTGGACAGCTTCTCATTATTATTGTATGATTAACTTCTGCTTAACTCCACAGTTGGTTTGCCATCTCTCCTACCTTGACACCCCTCTATTGCTTTTAATAATCAATTGGTTCCAAGAAGTATAAACCCATTAAAACATTATTTTATAGCCACCTCCATCCTCCTGTCCTCCTCCCAATTGGACTCACACTGGCGCTGTCTTTTTCTTTTTAAAAAAACATAGATGCTGCCCCCGGAGGAATTAGGATGCCACCATTCATTTTCTCTAATTAGAACGCTTTCCAACCATCGTATGGAGCTTGAGTACCACCTATGAACTTCTTTAATTTCATCTAAGAAATCACTTCTAAGAAATGTTCCCAGACACAACAACCCAGTCTTGTAGTTATTTGTACAGAGAATCATGAGGAACTTATTAATATTCCTGGTTTCTCTGAAGTATTGTGAACTTCTTGAAGAAGAAAGCATCATCTTTGTTCTTCCCAGGGCTTAAGACAGTCTGCACAGAACAGGTTTGTTGAAAGCACCTCAATTTCTTCTAGTTTGCTTGATAATTTAGTATTCTTGTTGTTCACTTATGGTAAAAGTAATACTGGCAAATAAGGAAAATGGTGGTCAAATTAGTAGGCTCATTCTATTTTTCTTAATAATATGGTAACTTCATGCTTGCCTCTGTTACCTAGCACATTGCTAATCTTTCTCAACTTTTAAAACTGTATTTGCTCCAAGAAAAAAAAAACATGCTTCTAAGGGAAACGTTAAAAAATTATCAAAACAAATAATATTCAAGGAAACCAAATGGTGCAAGATGTATTACATTTGAGAAAAACTTATATAAAATCATTTTAGTTTTTTATTATCAACAATAATTGGATTTTTCTGTTTCTTTATGCCATTTAGCAAAATTTGAAGTGTTTGCATATTGTTTGCACTTGCCTGTAAATTCTCACTTTATTCTCACTCTGCTATCCAACATCAATTAAAATATTACTCTGACTTTTGTGTGAGAAAATTGAGATTTCCCTAGTTTAAGCTAACCTGCTCAGAGACATACAATGAACAGAGTGTAGGAACACCATTTCAATGCAAGTCCTACTAAGTCTGGGATTCTAACCATCATATAATTCTGCCAGGAGTTTCTATGTTATGAAACTACACACAGCAATTAACCAAAACTCATGAAGAAATAAAGGATGATGCTCACCTTTGATTCAGTTCATTTCTTAAGAATGATAGTGTTGATTTTAATGAATCATGAGTTCCAATTGATAATGTTGTCTCTCAGTAAAGTACTTTCACTCTTAAGTCGAGACCTGTTGAGGCAAACATGAATGAGAAAGTGCTCTAGGAGACATTGGAAATTTGTGGCAAAGATGACTTATCTGAAGAGGCACACAGGATAAGGGCCCATAAAATATCCAGAACATTTCCATTTGGGCTGTTTGCTCAGCAAGACAATACCAAGTAGGCTGGCCTAAGAGGCCCTCCTCTGATACAAACCACAAAAGTCCTGGTTCAAATCTCTGTACTTAGGATGTAAAGGAAGCATAAACAAGAAGTTCAGCTACCAGATGGGGACTCTTCTAATTAGTTAAGTCTGCTTTAATTTTTGGCCACCAGTTGGCAGATGTAACAGATGCCAAGGGAGTAAACAGAATATGTTGGCAGTTTTGAATTATAAACCAGTATATCACAAATAGATTCAATTTAGAAATATTTTCCCCTTTGGTTAAACTCTGTAACTTAATTTTGTGAAATGCCAGGAAGTTAGAGATATATTACCAAGCATTTCTTTTCAGACATTTCACATTTTTGCCTAAAATTGATGGCAATGAAAGATAGGAACTCAGGCATGTTACCTCAAAATTTGTAGAATTGAAACAGTGATGTTTATATAATAGTTTTACATCAATGTGAGCTAATTTAAAATTCTGAAAATCATAAGAAGTTTTTTTGAAGGCATATCTTGAGGTGGATATGAGTATTACTAAGGGGATTTGGTAACTGTAATCACAAATTCTGATCTCTCAACATTGTTGGTGTCTCCTATTTTATAAGTAATTGGTCATTGCAGGAAAAATACTATAATTTCATAACTGACAGACAATACTATTTTGACTTTTAATAATGTAACTGCTTTCCTTCGAAATAGTCCATTAGTCTTAAAGTTCTATTGTTCCACTCCAAGGAAAACCATTAAGTTTTCTAAAATGATTGGAACTTAGAACTGTTATTAAGGGTTGGAAGGAAGATTGCTAAATTGTATTTTATTTAGTATTTGAAATGGTTTTCTTTTGTTTTCCATTGTTCTTATAAATATTTTATTACCTTTGAAGGGGGCTGAGGGGCAGTGCTTAGAAGTTATTCTTGGCTCTGTGCTCAGGAGTGACCCCGGTCAAAGCTCAAGGACCATGTATGATGCCATATGCTGCCTAGGGGATTTGAATTGGGGTTAACCTTATGCAAGGCAAGTGTTTGACCCCTTGTACTGTCTCTCTAACTCAAATTATTTGAATCTAACACATCTTTGTAGATGCTTAGTCTATACGATTGCTGAGGTTCACCGAGCAAAATGACAGTGGCTAATGAAAGTTCATAAAGACAAAAAGCCTACTTGTTAAAATGCATTATGGCACTTAATGCACTGGTCATAGGTCAAGTATATTATCAATATTCATGGAAAGAAACATAGAGAAGAAAAAGTAGTTCATTCTGATTTGATGATGTGATAGAAAACTATTTCTAAAGACTGTGATATTTGGATTTTTAAAAGAGAAAGTGGGAATTTTCAATAGATATAGTGGGGAAGAAGAGTAATGGTGATGAGAATAAAGAGAGAGCTATGTTTTTTTTAAATTAATTTTTTAAAATTAGTGAGTCACCCTGAGGGTACAGTTTCAAATTTAACCATCTTGTGTTTGTATTTCCCTCATACAATGTTCGAGAACCCATCCCTCTACCAGTGTCCATTCTCCACTACCAATGAACCCAGTATCACTCCCACCCTCCAATCCCGGCCCCCCCACCCCACCCCGCCTCTGTGGCAGGGTGTTCCATTTTGTTTCCTCTCTCCTTTTGGGTGTTGTGGTTTGTGATAGGGGTATTGAGAGGCCATCGTGTTCAGTCTCTAGTCTACTTTCAGCACTTATCTCCATTCCCATGCGGGATCTCCAACCACATTTTACTTGGTGTTCCCTTCTCTATCCTGGCTGCCTTCTCCCTCCCCCTCTCCCAGAATGTGAGGCCAGCTTCCAAGCCATGGAGCCAACCTCCTTGTATTACATACTACTATTCTTGGCTGTTAGTCTCCTACTCTGTTATTTTATGTACTACAGATGAGTGCAATCTTTCTATGTCTATCCCTCTCTTTCTGACTCATTTCACTTAGCATGATCCTTTCCATGTTGATCCACTTATATGCAAAGTTCATGACTTCATCTTTTCTGATGGCTGCAGAGTATTCCATTGTATAGATGTACCAAAGTTTCTTTAACCAGTCATCTCTTGTCGGGCACTCGGGTTTTTTTTCCAGATTCTGGCTATTGTAAACAGTGCCACGATGAACATATAAGTGCAGATGTCATTTCGACTATACTTTTTTTTTTCTCCAGGATATATTCCCAGAAGTGGTATTGCTAGATCAAATGGAAACTCAATTTCTAATTTTTTGAGAAGGTTCATATTGTTTTCCACAGGGGCTGAACCAGTTGGCATTCCCACCAGTAGTGTAGAAGGGTCCCTTTCTTCCCACATCCTTTCCAATAGCTGTTGTTTTTGTTCTTTTGGATGTGTGCCATTCTCTGTGGTGTGAGGTGGTATCTCATAGTCGTTTTGATCTGCATCTCCCTGATGATTAGTGATGCAGAGCATTTTTTTCATGTGCTTTTTGGCCATTTGTATGTCTTCCTTAGAAAAGTTTCTGTTCATTTCTTCTCCCCATTTTCTGATGGGAGGCATCACCCTCCCCAACCTTAAACTTTACTTCAAAGCAGTAACAATTAAAACAACATGGTGCTGGAACAAAGGCAGAGCAGCAGACCAGTGGAACAGGGTGGAATATCCCTACACACAACCCCAAATGTATGATCATCTAATCTTTGATAAGGGAGCAAGAAATGTGAAGTGGAACAAGGAAAGCCTCTTTAACAAATGGTGCTGGCATAACTGGACAACCACATGCAAAAGAATGGGCTTAGACCTCTACCTGACACCACGCACAAAAATCAGATCAAAATGGATTAAAGACCTCAACATCAGACCACAATCCTTAAGGTACACCGAAATCAAGGTCGGCAAAACCCTCCATGATACTGAAGCTACAGGTATCTTCAATGACACATAACTGACCAACCAAGTGGAAACAGAGATAAACAAATGGGACTATATTAAACTAAGAAGCTTCTGCACTGCAAAAGATACAGTGACCAGAATATAGAGAGATGTGTTTTGATCAAATGTTTATACTTAATTTCGATATAACAAAATGAATGAGATACTGATATAAAAGAAAAGCTGCTTGTATTGCTTGGGGACAAGCATATTAGTGTATGATGAGATGCTTGAAAAGATGTCTTGTAGATCTTTACTCAGAAACAAAACCATGTTATATGGTGATTAATCAAGGTAGGTAATACATGCTGACAAACTGGCTTTAGGGAATTATGAAAAGCTTCATTAAAATATCAAATTAATTTTATTAATGTCGCTGCATATATCATTACTATTAAAATATTTTTGACACTAGGCCGAGATGTGATCCCAGTGGCCGCACGTGTGTGGCCTCTCTGCAGCTGCACGAGCATGACTCCAGAGGCCAGCGAAACTACTTTTGGTACCGGCAGCTCCTTGCAGAATGTCTCCAGACTGAGAACTAAACCATGGCCCCATGCCTGCCCAGGAGGGGAAAGGTTTTTCTCTCTCGCCTTTTCCTTGCCGGGGTTGGGGGGCATGGCGACCACATTATGAGGACCACTAATGAGAGATGCAAGCTAGCAATGATCCAATTTCTGGAAGAAATTTCCCTGGACTTAGTTGCTAAAATACAGAAATTCAAAACCTTATATCTCTTCACAGCAGGTCTGACTCTAGTGAGGAACTCCTAACAATAATAGTGATTTTTTTTTGTTGAAATATTGAATGTAACCAAAGTAAAGAGAAAGTAAAGTGAAATTTATCAGTTACACAGGTGGGGGTGGGTGGGTGGGTGGGGGATGGGAGGTATACTGGGGTTTCTTTGGTGGTGGAATATGTGCACTGGTGAAGGGATGGATGTTTCAGCATTGTATAACTGAGACTTAAGCCTGAAAGCATTGTAATTTTCCACATGGTGATTCAGTAAAATAAAAATTAAAAAAATAAAAAATAAAATATTTTTGACACTAATTTTGGTGAGGATAATGTTGCATCAATTTGCATTAACGTTTGTCAGAAGTTGTGTTAGATATTTCTCAATATACGTGCTTTTAGTTCACATCACTAATGAGAGATGTGCAGTTATCATGACACATTGAGGTCCTCTAGGTTATCTATATATCATGTAGAAGAGTTGGAATTCAAGTTCAAGTGAGTGAATTCTCATATTCTTAAATAGTTTTCACACTTTTGATCTAGTTTTCTTGAAATTCTGATTAGATGTAGAAACTCTTTTAAAATGAGATCTTGGTTAGAATAATAGGATTTGAAAGCATCTTATTTGATTTTTTGGTAGTAGTTACAACTGTAAAATAAGTGTTTCTTTTATCCAGGGCACTTGTTCTCATAGAACTAGTATGGTATGGCATGATTTTAAGTATTCTTTTTTTTTTTTTTGGCTTTTCAGGTCAAACCTGCTGATTCTCGGGGTACCTCATCACAAAAGGAGGCAGCGCGCTCTATCTCTCCTGCCGCTCCTCTTTGGTAGTCTCACACTGCCTCCCCCACCCCCGGGAGGTCAATGGCAATGGGCAGGCGAAGGAAGGAACAAGGGAGGGCCAGGCTGGTTGGTCTCAGTTGCAGTTTATTCCATTCCCATCTCCATTCTCCTCTGATTCTTCTCTTGCTTCTCCCTCCCCCCATGCTACTTCGTTCTCCTTCTCTGACACTCTTCAGTTTCCTGCCTCTCTCATTCTCCTTCTCCTCTGGCTCTGGCTCTGGGACCCCCAGCCCACTCTTACAGCCTAGTTAAATCCCAGGGGGTGTGGTTTACACATAGGTGTGGCCACAATCAATAGGGGTAAAGTTCTTTCCCTCAGGGGATTTTGCTTCTAGGACAGATTCTCATACACCAGGATGACCCGCCTAAGGGGGAAATACCATCTAGGGGTGTGTTTCTCCTTTCTTTAGTCCAACAAGCATACATTCATAATATTAGTCATTTTGTATTGACAGAGTGAGAGATACATTAAACTTATAGAATTGCTCTGCTGGGGTCATCTCGATCTCAGACTACAGTGCTCAGGCCAGATTAGTCTTTCCTATCCCTAGCAGGGTCCTAGTCTTGTCAGACCATGACAGCCTTTTTAGGATCATGACAGCATTTGTCCATGATCCAGCTCTTAACTTGTAGTTAAGAATCATGGCACTTTGGCCTGGCCCATTTCGATACCAGGGTAGCTCACAGCTTACCCTGGATCCACTCAGTCCCTTGTCAGGACCCTGATTTTGGGGTGCTAGGAACTAAGGGTAACTGAGGCTTAAGTCAAAAAACCAAATGCCCAGGAGTGAATAATATTAGAAGCCAATTAAATCCCAAGTTTCAAAAGCACAATATTAATTATCTTCCTTTGTCCATACAAAAACTAGTTGGGGAAGAAAGCATGGAGAATCATTTACAGATAAACACAGTAGAATGGAAGTGCCTCAGGAGCACTGTGATAAACCTAACCTTCCTGTGGCAAGGGGAACAGGACATACCAATGTTGTCCTAAAATGTTTAGAGCTACATTCCGATAAACACAGAGGAATGAAGGTGCTTCAGAAGCACTGTGATGGGTATTACTAGATAAACCTAAACTCTTTGTGGCAAAGGAGAAAGGACAAACCAAGATATCCTACATTACGGGATGCCTGGGACCAAACCAGGGTCAGCCTCGTGCAAGGCAAGTCCCTACCCACTGTAGTGTCTTGGATTTTAGCTATTCTGAAATTGCAGCGAAGTGTTGTTATGAATGCATTTTCATTAGAGAAGGGACCCATTTATTTAATACCTTTTGAAGAGAATATGTGATTCTACCAATCCTGCTACATGTTTGTATGGAGCGGACATTATTATTTCTAATAATCTCTGGAACTCCTGGTCTTAAAGAAAATTCAGGGGCTGTCAATGCTTTATTGGATTTTCAAAGAAAATGATAAATAGAAAAATCCATAATTAAAAACTGTATTTGGAGGGCTTAACCTGAAGAACCCTAGATTGAGTATCCTGCAGAATATTTGTTGTGGCTTCCCCAGGAGGTAGCCATCTCTCTTTTGGTTTAGGTCTTCTATACACTCTCTAATTGGTTCTTTGCTTCAAAGATAATCTAGCAATTTGTCCTCTCTCATCTTCAGTAAGGCCTTGATTTTAGAACTGGTAATTTTACTTATTTATATTCTAGCCACCCCATATTTTCACCTCTGAGAAATTTGTTGTGTTTTATAACACATATGAATGATCATAGGGGTAGAGGCAGGAAAGTGAATACATAAATAAACTAATTGTTTTTTTTTTCTCATCTAAGTACTTACCAGGCCCATCCCTGCTTAGCTTATGAGATCAGAGGTGATTGGTCACATTCAGGGGTGATAGGGCTGCAGACTAAAACCTGATTGGTTTCTTAAATTGCAATACACTGTAGCTTTACTTTAGCTCTTAAATAAACTTAGGTTATTTGACAGAATTAGCCATTATAATTAACTCTTTTTCCATATTTGTCATACCCTCATAAAAACTTGTAATGAATTGTTTTATACACACACACACACACACACACACAAACACACACATCTTTTTTCTTGTATACAAAGAATTCTAGAAGTCATTTTGAAGATTAGAAATCCCCCAGATTAAATAGGTATGTAATATAATTAGTTATTCTTTGAACAAAACAAAAACAAGAGGAAGAACAAAGTCATTTGTTAGTTTTGGTGCTGTGAAAATGCCCTGCAGGAAACTCTGTGTTTGATGGAGTGAATTAGGGTAAGAACTCAGAGTTTTGGGAAAAGAAAGAAAGGGTCCTGAGTTACTGTAAATGTGTTCAACTGAATGAACCCTGCTGTAAATGTGTCCAGCTGAAATTCTGATGTAACCTAATAACATGGCATCTATTTTTTTTATTAAAAAGCCGATTTTTTTGTAGAGTATAAGTGACAGAGTTATAATCTTTCTTGTCAAATAGCAATCCGTTTGTCTTGACCAATGCTGGATGAACTGGTAAAGTGTATATAGATTTGTGAAGGGAAAAACTTATAAAGTTTATTCCATGCTCTTATATATTTCTTTGTTGTTTACCACACCTGCGCACAAAAATAATGCATGACTTCTTATATCTGTTTACTGTAATGATACTTTACACAATATGACATCGAACTATGATTTCTGATATGGCAGGCTTGCTTTTAATAAGTTTTTTTCCTTCTTTATTGTTCTCTGAGTTTCCAAGGCCAAGTTGATTGTTCTCTAAAAAGAGAAAAAAATCATCTCAGTGAGTCTTTAAATCTCTTTTGATATTTCAAGTAAAAGGGACTGAAACTCAAAGTGCTCTTTTCTTTAAACATTTAAAAGATAATTATTGATTATTTTAGGTTGAAGAAATGTCCATCTTAAATTCTTAAGTCATAGCAATAATTTAAGCACAAAAAATATGGAAACTTATACTGTACAAACATCTTGCACGCAGCTGACTTTGGTTCTATCCCAGTACCACTTAAGGTCACCTGAGAATCACCTGGAGTACACCTAAGCATAGATCCAGGAGTACACCCTGAATGTGGCCTATCCTTCACTCCAAGCTATTTAATTACTGCATTAGTTTTGTTTGCACCTAACAATGCATTCAGCAGCATTACTCGAGAATCAGATTACGTGTAGATATATCTGATCTAGGAGTGAAATTGTAAAACATTTATGCCAGTGTATACCACCATGGTTCATACTTGAATATAGCTTTATTAACACAAATTGCAACACTGGCATCATTGTGTTAACCTTTTTAATTAATAAATTTAGTCATCATGAACAAATCTAGATAATTTAGATAAAAAACATTATCTGTCTTATTTTTTTAAAAATGTAATGATTAATAAATAATAACCAATGCAATAAATAATTTGCATTGGTTTAGTTTAGCTGGTCTTGCAATGAGATATCTAGCATTTAAAAAGTACTGGCTATTGTGATTATGAATGCTATCTCTTCCTCCTGCCTCAGTTTCTACCCTATCTGTAATGTTGAACTGGTTTACTTTTTTCATTTATATCACAGTCCTGGTTCTCATAGGGTCGCATGTTTGTCATTCTGGAGATAAATCATTGAAAACTTATGTTATTTACACTAAATAATAAAACCTACTGCAGTCTGGGCAAAGAGTAGAATCATATTAAATATTTTGTAAGTACTATTTTTCAAGTAGTGTTAAATACTGAGTATGCATTTTCCTATACTTTCTTGGCTAGATTGGAAGGAAAAATAAATCAGATAGAAAAAAAGAAAAAAAATTAAATTTCTTCAAACATCTGAAATGTAATGCCAGAATTTGTAGGTTGATATTTGGCTGATTCTTTCTGTCTGTGTCCTGTCAAGAAACAGAATATTTACTGGGCTGCAATCTTAAAGAAAATTGTTTGAGGGACTATTCACAGAAATTTGGGTGGGTCTAAGAGAACCAATAAAGGGACGTTGAGTTCTCAAAGGAAGTTATTAGTATCAATCTGATGATGGGAAGAAAATATGCCTATTCTGGAACTTACTGGAAACAGGCTAACTCCTTGAGATATAATGGCCAAGATATAAAAATCCCTGTTCATCATCTCATTCTTCAGTCATGAAGCCATATGAGGGCAAAGCCCCTCTGACTTTTAGGGCCATGAAGAGTTTTTTGAAGCAATGCATAGAGATCAGAGTAGAAAATGTGGAGAATATATAGGCATAGACATAGGCAGGAGTGGAGAATAAGCAATATAGGACTCCCTGGTCTCAATTGTCTAGAGCATTTTCTCTGCTATATCTTTCATGGTCTTTACATTAAAAAAAATTAGGTCACCCTCCCAACCATAAAAATCTGTAGTTTATAAACATACTGCATAGAAAAGTTTAAATAACTAAACTACATGTGGGGAGCCCCTTATACCCCAGTAGTAATAGGATGCATGTAAAGTCTTTAACAATTCAAAAAATATTTATATTTTCTAAAGTCCATATGGAATTGGTTCAAACATTTTGGGTTTAACCAACAGTAAGATAAAAATATAATGAGAGTTTCCATATGCTATAGCACAAAAAAATACCAGAAACTCATTTTTCAAGAGAGAAAAGATTCTATACCCAAGCAATTATATATTTGTGGGGACTGTGATGAGTTTCAGATAAAGAGTTCTGGAATTCTGGAGAAGATTTATGTGTTTAGTTTCCTTGCTAGAACTATATCCAAGAGATTTGCCATTCCGTTTATGAGGCAATTGACCTTTTTTTACATTAATCAGACCACATTGTTTCTCCATTTGTGTATAGTTTGTTGTCAACAGGATTTAGTTGGTAAATAAATGACTGAGCCAGTGTAACTAATTAATATGATTACTTAAAACATTCAAAATGTAAACTAGTGAAGATGACCTCTGCCTCATCTTCATGAATATGTTTGTGATAAAATTTAAGTGGAATACATTTGTGTTTTTTTTTCTTGCAACACCCAAGAGTGTTCCTGGTTCTGTTCTCAGAGATAACACCCATCAGTGCTCTATGGACCATATGTGGTGCTAGTATCAAACCTTATACAAGGCAAATGACTTAAATGACTTGTACTATCTGTATGTCTTTTGTAATTCATATTTTAAGAAGAAATGTTATTATGAGTTGCCAAATTTTCCAGCCAAGTCTACTTTAATGGAAAAATTAAAAACATAGGTGGCATTGTGTTTCCCAACTTTTAATTGCCCTACAAAACTATTATAATCAAAACTGCATGGTACTGGAATAAATATCACTGGTGGGTACATGGAACAATATGATGGAATTGAGAACTCCAAGTTAGACCCCCAGACTTATGAATAGTTAATCTATGACAAAAGAGCTAGGTTCATGAAGTAGAGCAAAGACAGTTCTTAATAAATGGTACTGGGAAAACTGGATATCCACTTGTAAAAAAATGAAAATAAACTATTTTAAATCATTCACAAAACTAAATTCAGATAAATAAATCAAAAAATATAATTTACCTTCATGTACCTTAAGTAAATTCAGGTTTTACGTGGACTGAGACCTTTAAATTAGACTAAATTCCATAAAATAAATTGAAAAAAATATAGAAAATATCTAGGAAATGAACCTCAGAGAAACCTTCAATTAGATGAGCAGAAATTTAAGAACAAAACAAATAAATAAACAAATAGGACTATATTAAATTAGAAGGTTTCTATACAGCAAACAAACAAAAAAACCCCCAAAACCCCAAAACTTGAGCTAAAATAAAATGTGCACTTGGTCATGTGATGGGCTCATATACAAGATCAGTAAAACACAAATCTCAACAACAACAAAATACAACAACCCCATATAAAAATGGGGTGAAGGAATGAACAGACACCCAACGAAGACATACAGATGACCAATAAGCACATGAAAAAAATTTAAGCTCACTTATGATTAGGGAAATGCAAATTAAATTAACAATCAGATGCATGATACATGAAAAAACAAAGGGAACATGAAAACTTTCAGAACCTGTCATGGTCACTGTATTACTGTCATCCCATTGTTCATCGATTTGCTCAAGCGGGCAGCCGTAACATCTCCATGTGAGACTTGTTGTTACTGTTTTTGGCATATCGAATATGACATGAGTAGTTTGCTAGGCTCTCAAGTTTCTCAAGAAGGAGAGATACTCTCAGTAGCTTGCCGGGCTCTCCGAGAGGGGTGGAGAAATTGAATCCGGACTGGCTGCTTGCGAGGCAAACACCCTACCTGCTATGCTATCACTCCAGCCCATTGCACAAACTAACACATTTAATTAGTGTGAAATTAGAACCCGAGTTTCATCTTTGAGGTTAAGATTCAGCAATACTTGTAGTCATGTTGAATTCTTTAACCTAAAAAGTCAAATTAAAGGCTTGACATGGGGGCTTAAAGTACCTATATTCAGTACCTGTATTGTAAACAATAATGCTCAGAATGGGAGAGAGAGAGAGAGAGAAAGAGAGAGAGAGAGAGCGACAGACAGACAGAGACAGAAAGAGAGGGGGGAGAGAGAGAAAGAAAGAGAAGAAAAGTGTTTGCAATAGTGTCTCATAGTGTTACAGAAGCTGGACTGGGGAGGGAAATTGATGGGAGGGAAACCAGGGCCTGGGGACGTTGGTGGTGGGAAATGTGTACTGTGAAAGGACAGCTGTTGGAATATTGCATGACTAAAACTCAATCATGAACAACTTTCTAACTGTGTATCTCATGGTGATTCAATTGAAAAAATTCTTCCCCCCCATAGCAAAACAAAACAAAAGAAACCAGTAATAAGATATCATCTCATACTAGTGAGATGGGCAAATACCAAAGTCTGCAAACAGCCAATGTTGGTAGAGTTATGATGAGAAAGGAATCTTCATTCACTGTTGATGGGAATGTTCTCTGTTTCAACCTCTCTGGGGGTTTCTATTAAAAAAAATAAAGTAAGAGTATGGAAATTAAAAAATCTAAAAAGATAGAAAACCTAAAAGAATATGTTAATCTTTAAAAAGATAAGAATAGTGAGAGGATTTCTTAAATAAATTCAATATGCCAAAAACAGTAACAACAAGTCTCACAATGGAGACATTACTGGTGCCCACTTGAGCAAATCTATGAACAACAGGACAGCAGTGCTACAGTGCAGTGCTTTTTAGAAAAGAGCGAAACTTTTGTGTGATCCAACAATACACTTCTTGACAGCTACCACCAAAACATTAAAACATTAATTCTTAATTATATGTGCATATCTATGTTCATTGCACTCCTTAGTACAAATAGTAAAGATACAGAAACAACCCAAATGTTCGACTATGAACAAATAGATCAAAAAGTTGAGGTATTGGGGCCAGAGCAACAGTACACTGGGTAAGGCACTTGGCTTCCGTACACCTTACCTGGATGTAATCCTTGACCTCATGTATGGTCCCCAGAGTGGATTCCAGGAATGATCTCAGCATAGAGCCCAGTGTAATCCTGAGCACTGCTGGGTGTGCTACCCCCCACCCCATCACCAATTTTGCTTATATATTCACAATGCATTACTCTAAAGCTGTAAGAAAAGGCCAGTCATGCAGTTTGTTGCTGTGGCTAGAACTAGAGTGTATCATACTGAGTGAAGTCAGTGGGAATTAAAAATAGATACAGAATGAACTCTCTCACTGGTGGTATTTAAAGCAAAGGGAGCAACAAATAGCCAAGGGCGATGCAACTGGATAGTAATCCACTGAGGTTCAGTAAAGGAAGTGGGTGGGGGCAATGAATGGGAGAGGTGCTTGTTGCCTCAGGCGGGGTGGGGGGGCTCTCTAAAAGAGTGGTGTAGTGTTCAAACGGAGGGTATCCTGTTCAAAAGATGTACACATGAAACCATAATTAACAGCATTGTAAATAACAGTGCCTCAATGCATATTTTAAAAAGAAATGTATTTTGTAGTAGAATTTAAATGGAATGCACTTTTTGGTGGTTTTTTTTTTTTTCTCACCCAGTAATATTCAGGGGCTACTTAGGGATCGATGCTCAGGAGTCTATCCCAACAGTACTCTGGGAACCATATATAGTGCTGGTATCAAACCAGAGTAAATCACATGCAAGGCGAGTACTTATCACTTCAGTTCTTATAGTTCATTTTGAAAGTATTGTTATATGATTCCTCAAAAAATGTTAATATTGAATGGGAAACATCAAAAATTTTCAATTAAGATAGGTAAAAATTTTAATGATACTTTCATTATATTTAGAGATTTTGTATGTTTTAAACATCTGACTTCATTATAGAGAAATTTTAAAAAATAGTTGTCATTTATTACAAATGATAGCACAGCAGGTAGGGCGTTTGCCTTGCATGTAGCCGACCTGGGTTCAATTCCTCCGCCCCTCGAGGAGACCCTGGCAAGCTACCGAGAGTATCTTGCCCACACAGTAGAGCCTGGCAAGCTACCCATGGCATATTCGATATGCTAAGAACAGTAACAAGTCTCACAATGGAGACGTTACTGGTGTCCACTCGAGCAAATCAATGAGCAACAGGATGACAGTGACAGTGACAGAGACAGATGTTTACAAAAAGTGGCAAGTGTGGAATTCACATACAGGTATCTCTTGTCAAAAAAAATATTTTGACTATAATCAGTTTATACTGGGGGCCAGAAAGAAAGTACAGTGTGTAAAGCGCTTGCCTTTCAGATGGCCTCAGGCTTAAACCCTGACAACATATATTATCCCTGGTGTCCCATCCATGAGTCAACCCTGAGTACAGAGGCAAGAGTGAGCCCTGGGAACTGCTGAATTCAGCCCCCAAACCAAAAACTCGTTTTAAAAAGTCAATATATGTGTATAACAAATAAAATTTATTTGCAGTTTTTATTATTTTTTCTAATTATAACTTACTTAAAAAATTCAATGAAGGCTCCCCTGTAAGTTAAGCTAGAAGATAAAGCATACTCTCTGAAAAAAAATATTTTCAGTTAGATCTTTACTAGGGTCCCATTACTACCACAGTGAGTAAATCAATTACATTGAGCAAACATTTATTGAATTTCTATTGCTTTTAAGGATAAAAGATAAGTTTCTGATCATGACCTTTTTTTTTGCTCCTGCCTATTCCATCTTTATAACTGCTATCTTCCTAACCTGCTTATCATTATAGGTGTATGCATGTATGCGTGTGTGTGTGTGTGTGTGTATGTGTGTGTCTCTGTGTGTGTAATTTAAGTCTCTTATCGTGTAGTATGTCTTTGGATTTTTTTTTTCCAGAGACCTAATAATGTGTATTCTGTCATCTGTATAATGTTGAATTTTCTTTTCTTTTAATGTTGGGGGTGGTTTGGTCTACATCAGGCAGTGACTTCATGCTGTACAAATTCAGAGCCAGTTATATGCACCCCCTAATGCCTGAATTCCTATATGGTCTCTCCAGCCTTTGCAGTGCTGATTTTTCAATAAGATCTTTATTCATTCTGTCATTTCCCATTTCTATACCAAATCCACAGATTAAATGGGTTGGGTGGGCTGGGGCAAGGGAGATAAAATATATACAATTATTAGAGTGGTGTTTTAAAGAACTGAATTTAAACTATTCAAAATCAGAAAAAAAAAAACCCTCACAATTAGACCTTGTATGATACAGAAAATATAGTATAACATCTATAAAGTCATGTTTGCACCAAGATTTAAAGCTTAGTATAAGTAGTTAAGTTTAACTATGTAATTTAATTTGCATACCATATGGTTCATCAAAAACACATTTTTTGAGGAAGACATAGTATTGGCCAACAATGTAGAAGAAATTAGATTAAAAAATAATGGGTAAAAGTTTAAAAATTTATATTTATAACTATTGGTGGTACAAGATGATAGGTATTATTTCACTGTTTTTTCCCCAAAAAACTTATGATTATTTTTAATTATAAGTTACTTAAAAAATTCAATGAAGGCTCCCTGTAAGTTAAGCTAGAAGATAAAGCATACTCTCTGAAAAAAAGAATATTTTTAATTGTTTGTTAGCAATTAAAATGTGTTCTCCTGATAAATAAAATGTAAACAAATTCATTATCTTCTTTTCTCTATAATCTTTGTTATTGAAAGAAGGAAGTCCTTTGCAATTAATTTTCTTTACTTTTGTATCTCTCTAACTACATGAAAACTTTTTTTTTTTCAGTTTACACCTAGAGGTATTCAGGGTTTATTCCTGGCTCTGCACTCAGGAATTACTCCTGGTAGGTTTGGGAAACTATATAGGGTACAAGGGATAACACCAAGTACTTACCTGCTGTACTATCACTCCGGTCTCTTTACAGAAAAAAAATTTGAGGAAAGAAGTTGCCTCATAATTTTTTTTTATCATTGACACACTTTATGATACAATCAAAATACGTGTTTGGAGCTTGACCAAGAATATAAAATGATTTATTTAAAGAATTAGTAGTTTTCTCCAAATGCCTGGCAGTAAATAAGGGTGATTCTCCCTATGTGATTTCTAATCATTAGGTTTGGTCCCAAATCAAGTAAGACTTTGTTATTATTATAGTTCTAAATCATGGTAAATTATTTTTAATGTACTTGAAGACATTTTCTTTCAATTTTCCCCAGAGTAGATTTAAAACTTCACATTGCGAGTTTTACAAAAAAGCCTAAGAGAATTGTATATTATTTATTTTTAAGAACACTACTAAGAACATGTATCATTTTAATTTTTGCATTATCATGAATCTTCAGTTATTGCTTTCCCTCCATTTTCTAGGAAAAAAAAAGAAGTATCTTTATTTTCCCTTCAGGGTACTTAGGATATTGCACTTGGCTTATTTATAGTCTCTTGAGATTTAATGAGATCACCTAATAGCACTATTAACTTCATTTAAAAAAAAGACTGAAATCTTTATTTTTATTTTCTATAGATTGGTTTGCCTCTTTTCTGATTTTCAGTTTAAATTTAGAAATGTAAATTTACGATTTTTGTTTCTTGCTAGATGATGCAAAATCCCGTCATTAGAGCCATTAACAGTAAAAGTAATCATAAAATCCATTTATAATTTTATAGTTAACTCAGTTCACTCAGTCCAACTTCCTAAATCATTTTTTAAATGACATATAGTTTGGTAGGACTCCCAAAACAAAATACTTTAGATACTTACTGTTCTCATGGTTCTGTAAGTTGGACTGTTTAAGATGAAGGTGTCAGTAGATTCAGTTCCTGATAACTTCCTGCTTTATAAACTACCTTTTACCTGTGGTCTCACATTGCCTTTCATTGGCTTATAGATGTGAATGCACAGAGTGTGAGGTCTTTCAAAGTTCTTCCTATTTTAAGGTGACCTGTTTATTCATGAAGGCCCAACCCTCATGGTAAAATATAACCCAATTACCTTTCAAATACCCTATTGGCAAATTAGAAGTTAGGGCTTCAATCTGTGAAGTTTGGCAATAAAAATTCAGCTCACAACAAATGATTCTGTTTGTAGTCTTTAACTCCGTTGTGAAGTAGATCTGACTGCTGACTTGCCTTGGCTGATCTCGATTGCCATGAATCTATAGCCTGGTGCAAAATAACATTTTAGTTAACAACAGGTCAATATGATCCCTATTCTTATACCATTATTTGTGGAAATCATCTTTCATACCCATGTCCTTCACTTGGCAATCTCTAAGCCATGCTTCAAATCAGTTTGCATAAGCCTTCCTGCAGAAGCTCTCATGATAATGAAAATTGGCTTAGATATTTCTCTTGTGTCATATTTTGTCCAAGTGTGACACTCGTTCTTTCATAAACTGTTAACAATTTCATGTGGCATTGCTTATTCAGAGATAAAATAAAAAGATGCAAACAAGATCCATGTGACCTCATTTTCTACATGGCAATGGAAAAGGAAAAAATACTACATAAATTCTAATATTATTAAAGTAAACCCTGAGGAGGAAATGATGATTAGAGTTGTACATAGTCAAGTTGGAAAATAAGGGGAAAATTTAGGATTATATATTATAGAGAAAGGAAAGGAGTTCATTAGAGCACTTGAAAGGTGGAAGACCATGCTTTAAAAATGATGTTAAAAGATGATAATCTTTATTTATTTAATTTTTTTAATTGAATCACCATGAGATAGTTACAGGCTTTCATGTTTGGGTTACAATCTCACAATGATCAAACACCTATTCCTCCACCAGTGCGCATTCCCCACCACCGCTATCCCGGGTTTACCCCCCTTTCTCACCATTCCCCTGCCTCTATGGCAGACAATATTCCCTATACCCTCTCTCTACTTTTGGACATGCTTGCAACATAGACACTGAGAGGTCGTCATATTTGTTCCATTAAAAGATGATAATCTTTAAAGAAAATAAATGAGAAGTTGATATTGATTTTGATTGGATGTGTAGAGTAAGTGAAAGGAGTATGTGTAAAAGGAGGGGATTTGACTTTAAGTACCGGCTTAGGCACTTGTGTCATTGGTGAAACTGCCACTAGTTTTGGAGCTGAGTTTGAGATTCTTGTGAGATAGTCCTAGTAGGGAGTTATGCAGGCAGGTCACTTATTTGGGTTTATGTGTCTGAAAGTTTGATAAAGCCAGTTTGGACCAGAAGAGATCTTTACTAAACCATCCACATGCTCTTTGGATGAGCTTGCCCATGCCTATTCATTCCAATGAATATATACATGATTATATATACATAATCTATCTATGTATATCCAATGTGTCGGGTGGATATATAAATATATCTCTATATGTATATAATTACTTAGGGAGGTGTTTGGAAAAGTTGGTGAGTAGGGGACCAAATTTTGGAGACAATGCTGGTAAATTTCAGCATTTGGGTGGTGGGTAGTCGAGGTGGAATCAACCATACTAAGAAAATAAGTAGAAAAACAGGAATGTGTGGTGCCCTGGCACAGAGTGAAAGTTTTTTTTTTTCTAAAGGAAGAAGCGATAATAGGGTCAAAAGTCATTGTCAGGTCAAGCAAGATAAAAGAGCAGGGAGTCTGTCGGAATAGAGATATGAATGGAGATCACTGGATAGCTCAGTAAGAACAGTTTCAGTGGAACAGAAACCTCCTTTGAGTGAGTTAGTGAGAAAAAAGGAAATGAAAAGCCGGAGATGTCAATGGCAGATAACTACTTTAAGAACAGAGGCTTTTAAGCAGATGTGAAAGATAAGGCTGAAGCTAGAGGAGTGTGTGTGACTGTGGGAGAATTTTCTTTCTTTTCTTTTTCATAGTGTGAGAGATGTTTCAGTGCAGGGGCTATGTGGAGGAATCTGGAGAGCGGGCCGCGTCACTAAAAGAAAATGAAGAAATGATTACAGATGGGGGAGCTGGAATCAATGAGACTGAATGTTATTGATTGCATAGGTTAACCTCAGTGAGATATTAGGGCAGTTCTTTCCATTTGTATAAGATTAGTGAATTGAAGGGAAAGTGAGGAAAATAAACACCTGTGTTAGAAACGGGAGGCTGTGAAGGATGTCTTTTACAGAAACCATGTGCCCTTCTGTTGGGAACACTCACCGAGAGAGAAGAGAATAGTAGACATGCTCCAGATTTGAGAAGAGTCACTGCTATGAAATGTATATCATATCAGAAACATATCAGGAGAGACTGTTTCACATTTCAGCATCTTTAGAGTTTAACATTTTTTCAAAAATGTTCTCTCTCTTTTTTTGGGGGGAGTGGCACAGCTGGTATTGCTGGGGGACCCTATGGGGCGCTCGGGTGTTGGGGATTAAACTTGGTTTAATATCATGTAAGGGAAGAACCTTCACTGATGTATAATTTCTCAAGCCCCAAATTTAGAGTGTGTTAAACTTGCTTTGTTATTGTTCCTCATCCATGAGCCTCTTCACCAAAAACTGAGTCTTGCAAGCCTACATATAATTTTACCTTTGCATTTTTTACCTCAATTTCTAGCTATGAGGATAAGAAAACAGCTCTTATTTGGGTGGACCTATCATTACTCTTGCTTCTGTTTCCACCAAGTTTTGTTCTCTGTGATAAGGGCAATTGCTTTTGCGAGGGTTCATCTCCCGGCTACGGCTCAGGAAAGAGAGAGCTTGCTGCAGCTGTCAAATAACCACTTGGCAATAATACTCATTTTTTTCCTAAGTGAAAAAAAATACAATTTACCAAATAAAATATAAAGATCTAATTAGTTTAATTAAATGAGTCATGACTTCAGCAAGTAGAAAGGCTTGAGAGTGTCCTGTTCAAAATGGGAGATTGCTATAGTAAACAAAGAGAGTGGGACAGAGTTATTAGCTTAAGAGAAGAAACATAATTTCAGGAAAAGTCACTCTCCCTTTACAATACAGCTTATCTCTTATCATTCAGGTTATCTTACCTGAAAAGTCTCGATTGATTGGCCAAGAATTCCATTTTGGGGAGAGGTTGAAACTGCCGTTAAGTCAGATATTAAGTCTGGTAGGTAAAGGGGAAAAGGTGTGCAAAATACCTTCGTTTGGGGCCTGTTTGTTTAATACAGGAAAGTCCTTAATGCAAAGGAAGGAAATGGGAAATGAGGAAAAAAATGAAAATTAACAAAAAATCTGAGGAATTCCAAATCTGGAATAGTTCTTGGTTGGTTAGCTGATACATAATGTAACAGTTGGGGGCAGGGGGTGGGGTGACACTTGATTCAATCTTTATATCCTCCATATCTGGCACATGAATAATAGTCCGTGTTGATGAACCACTTCTATGTGTCAGAGGCATCTAAGTAGGATCCACAGATTATTTTATTTAGTTATTGCAAAAGCTTCTGTGAGGCAGTCCTTGTTACTGCGTTAGTTTTATTTAGATGTAGTTGGTTATTTAGACACATTTGAGTTGGTTATTCAGACATAAAATTATGCCCCAAACAGTGGGACTCTGAAACATGTGCTCGAAAATGCCTGCTTTGCACACTGGATTAAATAATGCCTGCCCTTTTGCTTTTGGTCACCTGGCATAATGTATTATTCAGATTTCACAACTGAAAGCCAAAGGTCTGTTTAAGACTGAACAAAGTCATACCATTAATGACAGAGCAAATCTTTAGCTTGAGCAATTTTCACTCTCAGTTCCTAGTTCTCCATAATTGTTTCTGTGTCTAATTTAATGTCTGCTGATTCCTTTTGCCCCGAGTTTTGTTTGCACCTCCAGTCCGTATACTGCCTCCTCAGTAATGATCTAATACGAACTGTGTGGGCTTCAGAGTTTATTTGATTTGGAGCAACCTAAACTGCCTCCTGGCAAGGACTAAATATAAGATTGTGGATACAAGGACAAGGATGCATATTTCTGGCCAGAGGGGATCTTACAGGCAATGGTAAAACACTGCAAATTATTGGCAGCAGTTGCTTGCTCTAAAATGAATTCTCCAATTCTAAATGTTTGTGGTATATAATGTAAATGCACATAAAGGGAGGGGCTTCAGAATTAAAGCAATGAAATTTAATCTACCTAATGCATTATTAGAAAAGTGTGATTTTCATTTTAAAAAACATCGTGTGTGTGATTGTGTGTGAATATTGTCTAGACAATCACATGCAGCAATGACTATTTTGCCCAATGCATGCACCTTGCAGTGTCAGAAGTCTACTTTTGTTGTTCCCTTGTTTCCTTGCAACATCCTGTGTTATGACTGGGCAATACATTTTGCCACACTGATTTGACTGAGGGAGAAACCACAGCACCGTGTGGTTTAAATGACTCATTCAGTCTCATAAAAGTGGTCTGTGTGAGAGCCAGGGTTAGGATTTGGATCTTCCATCTTGAATGCCATGCTTTGTATTAAACCACATGGTGTTCCAATATATCATTTGGCCCATTTAAACCACATGGATAATTCATTTTTCAACACCCTAGTTATATGTCATCTTAGCTGTCACTTCCATTAGCTGCTTACACACCTGCAAGTGGCTGATGCCAGGCTCTTTCCTTGACATCAGGAGTAGTGCTCATTAAAGAGTAGAGAAACGATTAAAGGAACAGCACCAAGTACTGCCACCACACGTTTTGGTTCTTTTCAACTGTATTTTATGTCTGGTTTAAGTACAAGTGGAAATGGAATGTTACTTCAATTCTCTAATGTCAACCGAAGCAAATTCTTCCACTGTTTTGTTGTTTGGACCCTCAGAATTTTTTTCCTAGAGGAAAATGATGCTTTTGCATTCATGTTGTATGGAACTTTGGAGATAGCAAGAAACTTTTTATTCGAGTGAAAAGGCTCAAAGGGAATCTGGAGAGAGACTAAGATATTAGAGCCCCACTTCCCATGACAGATTGTCTACTTTCCATTCAGGTTCACCACCAATACATTATCAGGCAGGAGAGAAATAAGGGGCTGCATTCCCAGGGACCCGTTCTCCATATGGTTCCAGTTTAGTATCTGCCAGTGAAAAGCATTCGCATGGGATTTTGAAGATAGAAGGATGAGTAGGAAAATTGACTCTGGGTTCATACATTTGTGCATTATACATATATGTATATACGTAAGATTTTATATAGATAGATTATATATAGTTAATACATAGGTAAGACTTTATGTGTGGCAGGCATTATTTCACAGTCTTGAGATATAGTCACAGTTTATAATTTATGAATAGAGAGATCAAGCTCATTCCCTCCTTCCTGGTCTTTGTCAGACTCCCTCTAAGACCTGAGCAAAACCAAAATGAAGGCATCTAACAAGCAAGTAAAATATAAAGATATTTATATAGTTTGGAACATGATCAGAGGTATGAACACAAAACAAATTATGATAGATATTTGAAAATGAGGAGTTTAAATAGAAGAACATTTGTCCAGGAATATTTTAAAGTTCTAAAGTTGATTTATTGAGGGGAATGATGCCTTTCTAGAATTTCTTGACTCTTGAAGTTTTGACTTAATTGGCAATTGTGTGGTCGTGCACCTCACTGTGATTGATTGCAATAGTTAACACACTGCTTGTGATCGGGGTGACATCTTGATCTATGGTTTGCGATGCAGTTTGACTCCTGAAAATCTCTCATACTCGCTTTTTGCATAAAACCTGCTAGATCATGAAAAGACTCCCATACAAAAGAATCACCCTAAGATTTTGTTCCAGAGAATGCGTTATAAGTTTTAGTTTTATGCTGTCTTCTTCTTCTTCTTCTTCTTCTTCTTCTTCTTCTTCTTCTTCTTCTTCTTCTTCTTCTTCTTCTTCTTCTTCTTCTTCTTCTTCTTCTTCTTCTTCTTCTTCTTCTTCTTCTTCTTCTTCTTCTTCTTCTTCTTCTTCTTCTTCTTCTTCTTCTTCTTCTTCTTCTTCTTCTTCTTCTTCTTCTTCTTCTTCTTCTTCTTCTTCTTCTTCTTCTCCTTCTCCTCCTTCTTCTCCTTCTTCTTTTCCTTCTCCTCCTCCTCCCCCTGCTCCTCCCCCTCCTCCTCCACCTCCCCCTTCTCCTCCTTCCCGTCCTCCCCTTCTCCTCCTCCATGTCCTCCTCCCCTTCCCCCTCCTCTTCCTCCTCCTCCTCCTTCTCCTCCTTCTTTTTTTTTCTTCCTCCTTATTCTTTCTTCTTCTTCGATTGTCCTAAGAATATGACATGGTAGACAAGTTTCTCAATATAACTGGAGAACTCTATGAATTGACTCAGAACAGAGAAATTCAACCCAAAGTCTTTCTTTCCCTCTCCTTAGGAAGTAACCAAGATCATGCGATCCTAATTCTACAGAGAGAATTGAGGATCTCTCTTTTAGAGAGTGACTTTGATGTACAAGGAAATACAAAGTGTGTCCTGAAGGCATCTTGCTGTAATTACTCTCCTTCAAAATGGACTGTTGTGCCCTCATTCTTCAAATAAAGGGAAACAGCATCACACCCGGGTGTTTATTTGAGTTATGATTTATTTCTTTTGAAAAGATTATATCCTTTGTTAAACATTCCTTTGACGGGGATGGAGATTTAAGGAATAAAGAGGCTTTGGCTTTAGGATGTTGTTTTCTGTTGAATTTGCTTACCTTTGGGATCCTGTTATTAATAGAAATCCCTCTGCTTTGAATGGCATGTGTCCACTTGGACGCTCAAAGTACAAATTAATTTCCTTCTTTCTCCTCTCACCTTTGCTTTCCACCAACATCACATCAAACCTTGTAGAGGTTCTTAACTCTTTGGGGGAAATACTCCTTTACTTTCTAGTGCAATTACAATGTTCTAAACTTTCATATGAAGAAATTAAAGTTGAATGAGGTTAGTATTTTTGCTTGGTCCCTTTGCCAGTATGAGTCCAGATGTGTATCTCAGGCATGGGGAGCTGAATCTTGTTGCCTTATTAAGTGGTAGGAGAGGGTTTTATTAGAACAGCAGTTATTAAACATTGTGTAGTCTCTGAACCTCTTTATAATCCTTCAAATGCTAAAGTTCCTAAAGAGTTTTTTTTTGAGGCACAGAAGAGAGGGGTGTTTGCTAATCTAGTAAAAGCCAATTGTTAAATATTTAGAAATTCTACAGCCTACTACTGGTATCTTCAAATCAACCATGGAGGATATGAAATTACATTGAGGGTATTGAAAATTACTATCAATCCAGGATTTTTATTCAATAAGGTACTTTATCAGTTTTCTGTTGCCTTACCAGATAAGGACCTAAACATGAGAAATTAAAAAATATGTATTAAATAATGAAAAATACTTAATATGTTATCACTTGTATCACTGTCATCCCATTGTTCATCGATTTTTCTCAAGTGGGCACCAATAATGTCTCCATTTGTCCCAGCCCTGAGATTGTAGCAGCCCCTCCTTACTCATTTTTCCCAATGATTGGAGGCTCTTTCCAGGGTCAGGGGAATGAGACCTGTCAATGTTACCATATTTGGCATATCGAATACACCACGGGTAGCTTGCCAGGCTCTTCCGTGTAGGCAGGATATTCTTGGTAGCTTGCCAGACTCTCAAAGAGGCATATATATATATATATGTATAAACATATATACATATATATATTTCCCTTTATGATGATGTGGTCCAGGAATATATTCACTCATGCGTGAGGCTCAGCCCGAGATGTGGAAATGTGGAAAGCGGCCAGGAGCATGGTGGTGGTGCTAGGGATGGGTCCCTTGGGATGGGGAAGTCTCTCACCTGCCCCCCTCTGGGACACCCCTGGTGCGGAGTCCGGTGGCAATTAATGGGCAGCCAACTTCCACTACCCCACTGCCACCATGCTCCAGGCATCTTTCCACAGGCTCGGGCTGAGCCTCAAGCATGAGCAAAGTCCCACGGAACCCAGGTAATGCAGAACTTTGTGATCTTGGACTCTGGGCTCAAAAGGACCAGGAGCAGAGATCCTCTGCCTGCTTTCCCCAATCTCTGGTGACCCAGGGGTCACACCTATAAGCCACCCTCCAGAACTCACTCAATATGTTAATACAAATAAATATTTTTATATATAAGCCATAATATTTTTTACAAATAGGAGATTCTTCTACTAAATACTTAAGTATATGTTTTTATAGATGACATTGAGATTGCTGTGTGGGCATATATATTCAAAATGCTGTGATTGCTCATCCCATGTTGCATTAGAAAACTCCACCTTCTCTTGTGAAATGGTAGGTATCAGAAAGGCACAGAATGTATGAATATTATTATAAAAACAGCTTTCACTTAACTGAACCTCTGAAGAGTGTTCAGAGTTCCCCAGGATCTTGGGACCACAGGTTTCGAATGACTGTCAGACTTTACCATCTCCATTTGCACCGAAGAAGAAAAAAATTTCAATCACTCTAAATTCTTCTTTGAATACATTTGTGGCTGATCTGGTTTAGGTATGTGAAGCTTCTCCATAGGCACTTGATGTGCTTTGAGTAATGGCGCCTATGTTTAGAATGAGCAGAGTGACTCTTTTGCTATTTACTAGTGCACCGGAACACCAACTACTTTTCCTTTGTCATCTTTGTCAGCTTTCCTTTTCATTTCTCAACATAGCAAGTTTTCTCGCCTGACTAAGTAAGCAAGACTGGAGAACTCAGAGGCATCTAGAGAACATCTCCACTGTGGTAGATTTTCAAGCAGTGTGAAACAGTTCGAACAATTCTGGAATGGGATTGCAGCAGCTGGAGAAGCAAACCAACATACATAGATTTGTTTCCAAGGATAGAACATACTTGAAAGTGAAAAAGTGAATGAGGATAAAAACCATTTCTTTTTTGGTCCCATGCTCAGTCACATTTATGGCTTCCTCTTGGCTTTGCACTCAGGGCTCACTCCTGGAAGTGCTCAGGGAACCATACAGGGTGCTGTGGATGGAAGACGGGTAGGCTGCATTGCAAGGCAAGCACCCCGACCACTGTGTTATCTCTTTGGCCTCAGAAGCACTTCTTTTCAGTCATCTTTACTTTCTTTGAGTAGAAAGGATTATGAACAATAATCTAGAGCAGATCTGGTAATCAGATTTCTGTGAAGGGTAGTTAGTAAACACAAACACATTTTCCTTTGAGAGTCATGCAGTCTCAGTTGCAACTATAAAACGTGCAACTATAAGCCCCACCAGCAGCCATAGGCACAATATGAGTGAGAGGGCATGCCTGTATTTCAAGAAAAAATTATTTGGACATTTGGGTGGTCAAATAAATTTGTTTTATCCCAATGGCCAAATGCCCTCTTTATTTTGACATGTCTTATATGATAGAATCTCCAAAACTTCTGTGCTACTTAAACCTATACATCGAGCCATAGCCACTAGATTTTCAAAAAGGTCTGATGAGCTGGGATACATCTAATGAGGTAGTGGATCGAAATAATAATAGTCATAGCTCGTACTATCTGCCAGCTACTGTGCTAAGCACTTGACATGATTTAATCCTCACAGCAGTCCTATAATTAAGCACAATTATTATTATTCTCATTTTTATTTCCCAGGAAATGAATGCATGGAAAGATTAAGCAATTTGCTCAAGTTCATTCAGCAAGTAAATGATAGAGCAAGAATTTAGAGGCAGGCAATGTATCCTTAGCTCTAGTGCTCCTTGTTACATGCAGGTAGTACGTTATGCACAGGTGCATATATTTGGAACTCAGGCTAATCTGAGATCTAATTATGTTAGGGATACTGGTATATCCATTTAAATTTATCAGTGGGCATAAGGCCTTCTCAAGAGCTATCTAATATATCTATAGAAAGCTCAAAATATTTTGCTGAGTCTAGTCATGAAAAGCTTCTAAAAGTAAGCACATTAGGGAGGGAAATGCTCTGATAGCAGCAATGTTTGTAGTAAAAATGAAATAGAAAATAGACAAACTGAAGGAATGTAAATGGTACATTCTCAGAAACGATAAAGTTGAAGGAAAAAATAAATGGAAAATGAGAGCTAAAGTGGCTGCACTTAGTATGTTTAAGCAAATATTTAAAGTACAAAGTGTATCATTCTTCAAACAATATGCGGATAAGCACTTTGCAATGTAACATTTTCAGTAGAAATTGAGGCAGGTTTTCTTACTACCGCTAACAAAGCCCATTTGACAAAAGTAACTGTTGTGGAATTAAGATTCCAGAAAATATCGTTGGGAAAAACCAGCTAAAAGGTGGCGACAATCATAAGAAAACAAAGAAGGATGCGATAACCCTTGATTTCCTTTTGGGATGAGTGCTCCCAGACAAACACAGCCGGTACAGTGTTTTCTGAAGTATAGACATTCAACACAGCCCATGGGAGGGAGGGCTCGGGAGGAAGGGCAGACATAGCAATTTAGAACTTTCCAATATTTCTCTTTAGCACTGAATCATTTAGACGGTGTGACGGCAGTTTCATAAGTGTTGAAGACTCCTGATTCTTTGTCATGTTGCTTTGCCACTCCAAGAATCTCTGACTCTGGGCACAGCTTTTTTTTAAAAAAAATTATTTTTTATTAATTAATTTATTTTTTTATTTAAATTTTATTGAATCACCATGTGGAGGGTTACATAGTTCTCAGGATTATGTCAGTTATACAATACTCAAACACCCTTCCCTTCACCCGTGCCCATATTCCATCACCAACCACCCCAGTATACCTCCCGTCCCCTCCCGCCCCCCCAGTCCCCGCCCTTGTAAGTGATAAGTTTCACTTCGTTTACACTTTATCTTGGTTACATTCCATGTTTCAACACATAACTCACTATTGTTGCTAGGGTTTCCCCCCAAAAAAGAAAAGACAGACCTACTGTCAAGGAAGCATTTGATAGCTCTCCATTGCTGAGAATGTAGAGATATTAAGTCCCGCTGTTTGTTACATAACTTTTCTATTTTTTTCCCCCCTCGTCCCGCGCCACCGAGTTCACACCTGTTTAGTAATCACCACGTTGCCTGACAAAGGGAAAAAAAAACGAAAAGGATGGTTATTTCCCTTCATCAGCTGGCGTGGGGCTCTGGCTTAGTTGATAGTCTGGTAGAATGTCTGCAAGCAGTTTCTGGAACCAAAAGTAATGCGCTGGTATCAGCCCCGGCTCGAGATTCCACCAGCCTCCCACTGTTCCAAGTACATAATAATTTATTCCCTTGTATCCCATTCCCACGCCACCAGGTCCGTGTCAGCTTAATGGACATCATACTATGGTTAACGCCACGCCGCGTTTCTTCCCGAGAAAGAAGGATATTTCTTCTCAGCCGGCGTGGGGATATGGCTTAGTTCAGTCTATAGAGATGGCTACCACTTTGATTGCCTTCAATATTTCAGCAAAAGATTTACTATTCTTGTTAGGATTTCCCACCAAAGTCCGACCCTTTAAAAAGGAGCCATTTCATATTGGTGATGATTAAATGACATTAGGTCGCGGGGCCATGGCAGCGGCCTCGCGGCTTTGAATTTCTGTATAAAGTCCAGGGAAAGTACAGCCAGAAATTACACGTCACTACAAACTTTAACCCTATTGTGGTCCCCCCAAAGTTCCATTACAAAGGAACCATTTCATATTGCTGATGATTAGATGACATTAGGTCGCGTGGCCGCGGCAGTGGCCGAGCAGTTTTGGGTTTCTATATAAAGTCCAGGGAGTTGAGTGGCCGCTGTGCTCAGTCTCTAGCCCTCATTCAGCCCGCAACTCCCTTCCCCCACATGGCCTTCGACTACAATGTAGTTGGTGATCGCTTCTCTGAGTTGACCTTTCCCCGGAACGTGAGGCCAGCCTCGAAGCCATGGAGTCAACCTCCTGGTACTTATTTCTACAGTTCTTGGGTGTTAGTCTCCCACTCTGTTATTCTATATACCATAGATGAGTGCAATCTTTCTATGTCTGTCTCTCTCTTTCTGACTCATTTCACTGCGGCCACTCAACACCTTTATTGCAAACCACAACAGCTAATTAGAGAGAGAAAACAGAAGGGAATGCCTTGCCACAGTGGCAGGGTGGGGTGGGGGGGAGATGGGATTGGGGAGGGTGGGAGGGACACTGGGTTTACGGGTGGTGGAGAATGGGCACTGGTGAAGGGATGGGTTCCCGAACTTTGTATGAGGGAAGTATAAGCACAAAAGTGTATAAATCTGTAACTGTACCCTCACGGTGATTCTCTAATTAAAAATAAATAAATTTAAAAAAAAAAGAAAAAAAAAACAAAAACAAAACAAAAAAAAACAAAAAACCTTAAAATCAAATGTCACTTATTGAACATCTCCATTAGTCAGTGTTTGAAAAAGCCTTATGTATATAGAACATACTGATATTAGCAGTTTTGATAGAGAAGAACTAAGTTGTTTTAAAGACTATCTCAAAAAATACTATTAGAAAAACTCATCAAGTTTTAAAGAAATAAAATACATTGTGAGAGAAAAAAAAAAAGTCCAGGGAAAATTCTGCCTAAAATTCTATCGCTACAATCTTTTACCCTTCAACAAAAAACTCAGTACTATTGTTTGGAGTTTCCCCCCACGGTAAGCCCTGCTAAAAAGGAACATTTACATGTTGCTGACAATCAAGAGATATAGCAGCCACGCGGTTTTGGATTTCTATATGAAGTCCAGGGAAAATTCTTTTGGTAATTGCATCACTCGCTGGTGGTGCCTAGGCCAGTAGCTCTGAGCACACAGTTTGGAGGCATTTTGGGGGCGCTACTCATGTCCAAAGTGGTTCAGTTGCCTCCGGGGTCGATCTCGCGTGGCAACAGAAAGCTGGGCACAGCTTTTTGACTCCACCATTCTTCCTGCACTAACATATGCCTCAGAGACCTGGGCCCTTCGAAATAGGATGAGAATGCTATTCACGTCTCCCAAAGAGGAATTGAAAGAGCTATGCATGGAATAACACGTTTCACTCAAGTGAGAGAAGGGATTAGAGTGCCAACCTCTGTAGATGATCAAGGATCAGGGACGCTGTCTCATTTGCCAAGGTGTCGAAAATCAGATGGGCTGGACACATAATGCAATTGGGAGATGACCGCTGGACTAGAGCTGTTACCAACTGAATTCCTTGGAATGTCAAAAGAACATGTGGCCGACCACCTATCCGATGGTCAGACTTCTTCATCAAGACCCTGAATGAATGGTTTGAGGCTCTTCATGCTCCTGGAGTGAGCAGACGCCATTGAGCTACACTAGCACATGACAGGGACAAATGGAGACGTTACTGGCTCCCGCTCAAGTGACGAGCAATGGGATGATATGTGATACAAGTGATATTATTAATTACATAAAGAGATGTAAGTATTTTGTCATTTGTTATTTTATTATTCCCTGATACATATATTGTACATCCATTTATTCCTGATTTAGAAGGTTTATATTTCTATACAATACACATGCAAATGCTCAACCTAGGAAGATGCATTTAACTCATCTAAAAACTGTAATCACAATAAAAAATTTGAAGAGATATGGTGTCCAAATGGATGTATTTGCTCCATAGGAATATAGCTTTTGTTTTTTTAATCTAGAAATAGGAGAAATATATTCTGTAAGGTTGACACTCATATGCTATGCCTACCGAAGATCCAAAGATAATCCATTCTAATCTCTGGATGAGAAACAAGGACCTAGAGGATTTAGGAGAGGTTCTTTTACTGTGCTGAGTGAACATGAGGGACTAGTGACACTCCTTTCTTAGACCTGAGCTCTCACTTGTGCTCAGTGACACAGTTAGTTAACTGCTAAGATAACCACCCACTCATTGTATTAGCTCATATCCTCAACTACCTTGTTATTAGTTTGTTCGAACTTCCTGGAAGCAGGTGTTAGCCACGTCATTTAAAGATAAGGTCATGCTTAATTTTTGACACCCTACCTTAAAAGAGGAAACGTTCAGCTAACCTATGCACATACACATGCAGTAAGTGTCTGTGTCAATGTGGGAAATCATTCCCCTCACTATAACCCTAAGGTCGAGAAAGCTCCCTGGGGAAAAGCGGTTTAGATTTTAGAATATAACAGGCAACAAAAATGTCTCCAGAGAGAATAGGATGGAAATGGGCAGCAAAAATGTAGTAATGAAACAAAATTGTTTAAAGGAAACACAGAATGGTTTAAATTTTCTTGATGTAGAAGGCAAAAGCAGAATGGAAACTCACATCTTTATTTTAAACATACCTGTGGATTAGCTATGTGAAATATCACAGTCTCTGCTCTTAATATGCTCATTGAATTCGGATATGCTTACAAATTGTTCTTAATGTCTCTGGCAACTTAAACAATAACCGACATGTTTGGAAACAATATAGTATCAAACGAATGGCCAGACTATGAGGTCACTCAGGGCTGCCCAGCTGACCTTTGTGTTTGTCTTATATGTTTGTTCTGTTCTCTGTGACAAACACCCTCTGGACAGAGGCAGAAGGTGCTAATCCAATTGCCTTTACATATGGTAAGCACCTGTGTCTTGGGCACAGGAGTGATAGTACAGTGAGTTGGATGCTCGCTTTATACGCAACTGTCTGGGGTTTGATCCCTGGTGCACTAATAGGCTCTCCCCAGTGCACCAGGAGTGATCCACGTGCATAGCCAGGATTAAGCTCTGAGCATTGCTGGATGTGCAGCCAAATAAAGAACAACAACAAAACAGAATTTGTAATCTTGATAAGTACGAAACTCTTGAGACCTGGAAGTGCTTGTTGGCTTACAAGCATTTGCCTGGTAAGTTCAAACAAGGCTAAGAGTTCAAATTCTGCCACAACCTGCATATGTAAATCTTTACAGCCTTACAGTCTGGGATCCCAGGGAAGGGAAAATTGAATAGAAGATCAGAATGACGTATAAAATCAAAAAGAAGCTCTGTGTGTTTGGAGCCAGAGAAAGGCATGAGTGCGCTTGTTTATATCAAACATCACTGCTATGGTACTTTGCTTTGTTGATGAATTTGGCCATTTTCCTGGCCATATGATAGATAGCCGTAGGTCAGTCTCCTGCAACTTGCTCTTCGTGTGACCTGCCTACATCATCATTTCCTGAAGTTATTTTTGTACACTTACTTTTAACCATTCTTGCCCGATTTTAGTCCCATCACAGGTTGTTAATTTTTAACCTTATTTGACTTACACTGAAAAAAATCACACAGAGTAAAACCTCAAATCTCTTTTTCTGTGTTTCCTTTATCCTTCTGCCTTGTGGAAGTCAGTGGTTCTTAGCTTCAGGTTGCTTAAAACCTAGAGAAAGTGGAAACGTTTGGAAAATTTGCTTTAAATATTATTCGAATTAAAATTTTAATTCTATATAAACTTTATCCACTTCAAGAAGGTGGATCTTCAGGGGATTTAGAGTAATTTGTTGTTTTTTTTTTCTTAAAAAAATTTTGGGGGTCACACCTGGTTGTACTCAGGAGTTATTCCTGACTCTGGGATCAGGAACTACTCTTGGAGGTTTTGGGGGCCATGCAGGATGCCAGGATTGAATTTGGTCAGCCCATGCAAGACAAGTACCCTACCCACTGTTATATCACTCCCACCCAAGTCATTTATTTTCTGAACAGCGTAAGTCAAAAAGTTCGAGAAGCTTCGGTCAACATTCTTATGGTGAGTCTTACTCAGTGGACAGTCAGATGATTATTGATTTGATATCGTCTACCTGTAATAATTGTTTCTCACAGTTCTTTGAGGGATTAAGATTTTCTTTTACCCTTCCCCATTCTTCAGTTATCTCAAATTTCTCTCACATATTCTCACCCTTCCCAAATTTCTGTATTCTTACGTAAAGAATTAAAGGTGAAGACATATAACTGTTCCTTTTGATTAAATTGTGTGGGACATGAGCTTAATATTATGAATCCTTGACTATCCTAGCAGAAATTAGGTAAATGTACTCTCTTGTAATTATAGAAGATTTTCAGCTCATTTGCCTTCTCAGTAGCCTTCTGCATATGCTTCTATTTGTTAATATTTTTCTCAAAATGGGACACTTATAATTGAACTTAATGTTCCAGATGTGACCTGATTAGGTCAGTGCACAATAGTATAGTTAATGCCATTATTCAAAATCAAATCTAATCAAAGTGGTTTCCTGCTTACAAGCCTCATCTGATTCCATTCTTGGTCTTAGCTAATTATGCTCAGTTTTTATTGACAGTATAGCCCCCGCTCATCCAAATTTCCTCCCCTACAACTGATGCAAGAACCTCTCAGCTTTCTTCATTTCCCAATATTCCATGAGCGCAGAATTGCCTTCCACTCTCCCCATTAAAAAAAAAAAAAAGGTTTCTTACATTCAAATTTCTTTTTTTCGGAATTATATGACCTGTCTTTAGAGTCTTCTAACTGCAATTTTCAGTTTTTATTGTAATTATCTTTGAAGTCTGTGTCACTGCAATGGTAAACATTTTTCAAATATTGACACAGAAGGCATAACTTTTCTCTGTTTCACCCAGTTTTGATTCTCTGCCCAGCACATGCAGATGTTCACATTTCCCCTCCTCAGTTCCTGAATTATAGTGGCATTGTTACATTGTCTATTAAATTGTGACAAATTTTGTTTTTATTATACTATGTAAGATGGCTTCTTATACTTATCAATTAAAAACTATTCATTTCTATGCTAAGTAATAAAATATTAATGCTGATGTTATCCCAAATCACCTGTTTTAGTAGACAATGCTAATGACTTGTCCTTTCCTTCTTAATTTTTTTGGTCTTTGTTATCGTTTACATATACTATAATCAACTATATATTTTAAGTGATTTCTGAAGTTATCACAGTTAATTAACAGTATAGCTGGTATCCAAGCCCAGGTCATCTTTCTTTTTTTTTTCTGATGAAAAATATGCCTTAGTCAACTTCCTAATATATTTCTAGTTCCTCTTTCATAGACATGCCATTAGCCTCCTTTAACTTTTTACCATGTTATTGGAGCTAAGATGCCTAAATTTGTAATACTAGCTTTGTATCGTCTTCGCTTGGTGAGTTTACAAAGGCAATTCAAGCTTCCTTAATTTTACTTTCCTTACCTTCAAAATGAATATAACAACAGTACTTACCTTAGGCCATTATGAAGGTTGAGATTCACTGAATATAAGATCCGTAAACGTGATTCAAGTGGTAGAACTCACTTCTACCCTGCGTTTGGCTCTTGGTACTGTAGGAGCCTATGCACAACACTGTGTGTGGCCCTAATCATCCCTAAGCATCACCAGGTCTAAATGATTGAACCACCGGAACCATACCATTGGGTTAACTACAGGGAGTGGTCCCAGAACCTGTCTACCAACACTGGTGGGTGTGGCCCCTACTGAAAAAGATTTAATATAAATGAGGCACTTTTATTCACCAGAACAAGCACTACATGTGTTTGTTATTATGACAAACACATATGTTATTACGCCACTCTATGCTTTTCAACCTGTCATTAAATTTTATGGATCCTCTACTACAGTTTCTGTGAACATGTCCTAAATAATTAGCCAGTATCGTGGATTATCTTACTGATATTTTAAAATAAACAGCACAGTGGGTAGGGCATTTGCTTTATACGTGACTGACCTGGTTTGGATTCCTTTGTTCCTCTCGGAGAGTCCGGCAAGCTACCGAGAGTATCCCGCCCGCACAGCAAAGCCTGGCAAGCTACCCGTGACATATTTGATATGCCAAAAACAGTAACAACAAGTCTCACAATGGAGATGTTACTAGTGCCTGCTCGAGCAAATCGATGAGCAACGAGATGATAGTGATACAGTGATACAGTGATTTTGGAATAATTTTAGACATAGAAAAGTTGCAGATAGTACTGCAACATTCTACATTCTTCCTCTGATTTTTGTGGTATGCTAATATATACCATTGTCAACTGTCAAAAGTTAAACAGGAGCGTGGATATAATATGACTGTTGATTAAGTTAGAGATTTCATTAGATTGGCTATTAACATATTTTTTCACACCAATATTCCTGGCTATCTAGTCTACAACTGCATTGTTCTGAAACTGCATCCCTTATAGGTTGTATGACAATAATTTGACCTGTGAATATTAATATGGGTAGTTTAGTCCCAGTATAGAGGCATCTTTACCACTTTTATGATTTGGATACTGTGTCTCAATGATTTTAAATCTACTGACAGAAGCCAAAGAGAATAGAAAAGGATATGATCAGTTTTCTAACTCCAGAGTTGTATTTTCAGTATTTAGGGACTCCATGAGGATTAAAAAAAAAAGACAGGGAAAGGATTGCTGTTGATCAATCTTGGCAGACTTAAAATTTCTTCAGGTAGATGACCTACAAGAAAAGAGAGTTAATGTGGAAGTTTCCAGTTTCCTCTGACTTGAGACAAAGTTTTCAGAGAAAGGCATTTGTGCATCTATTCAAATATTTGTAGAGGACTTGCTATGCTGTGCATTATTCTTATAACAAGATATATTTTAGAGTCAATAATAAGTATTTTCTCTATTTTTTCTTGCACTATAAGTCACTGTCACTGTCATCCCATTGCTCATGGATTTGCTTGATAAGGCACCAGTAACGTCTCCATTGTGATACTTATTACTGTTTTTGGCATATCAAATACGCCACGGGTAGCTTGCCAGGCTCTGCCATGTGGGCGAGATACTTTCAGTAGTTTGCCAGGCTCTCCGAGAGGGACAGAGGAATTGAACCCAGGTTGGCCGTGTGCAAGGCAAATGCCCTACCCTCTGTGCTAATTCTCCAGCTCCAGTCAGCAAAAATTTTAAGTTTTAACATTCTCACCATTATAAATTTCTTGAGCACAATGGTACATTTGGATTTTATGGGTTTGTGTAATTTCACATAGTATAAAAACTATATTAATAATATATTAAATAATTCTCTATCATTTAAAATATCTTTCTATGTGTTAGAATTCATGTTGTTTATCTCATCAAATTAATATCTTATTAACCGCCTCCCCAAGTAGGATATGTCCTTCACTTTTGAGGTGAGAAATCTAAGATTTAGAATGAGTGAATTTCCTCATCATCTGAAGACCATGGAGGCAGAGCTGGGATCATATCATCCATCCCAAACAGAAGAATTTTGAGAATTGTGGCCATATTCTGTGAAATAAGAATTTAGAAACACTTTGAATAGCATGCAGGTATCAGACTATAAAGCAAAGATTTACTGTTTAGGTTTAAGTTTGACTCTTCTCATTTGTAAGGGGAGTGTGAAAACTGAAATGCCATTTTGTTTATGTGGTTCAGAGTGAGACATTATTGAAGCTATAAAAGGATCTTAGAAAATGGCTATAAAATAATGGTTCCAAGCAATGTATTTTCTAAAAAATATATATATTGGTAAGAAATAAACTCAATAAATCGTAAGACTTCCTTGTAGTGGTAAGTAACATAAAGTAGCAAAGAAACCAAGCCAAGAAAGGGATGAAGGTCCACTGTAGATGCTGTGTTGATGCTGTGTCCAGTCCCTGCCACTCTTTTCTAGGAGGGTGTGGTCCTCTTTGCATCAGACTTAGCAGTACCCCCAGAAGGTCATGGGTGGCTATGGACTATCCCCTGGAAGAGCAACCCCTAAGCTGCTGCTTACTCCCGTGTTTCTTATTTGCATTTGGTAATACAGAGATGAACAGGTAACTTATCCAGGTATTGCACAACAGGTTAGAGATCATCTAGAGATTAATGTTGCTTGTGCATCTTAGGGAGAAAGAGTTCGTAGATTCCGATTAGCTGGTAGTAGCCTAAATTTTTACTCATTCCCTCTGCCTGCCGACTAAGGTACCTTTAGTATGTGTGTAGGCAGTTGTCATTTTGAGAGAAATTCAAGGAATAATGATGATAGTCATCAGTGCAGTTGCCTGTCACCTTTGGACTTTTGACATGGAGGAGTTGATGTGAGGATTTAGAGGGGGTGAGTGATCAAATCTTGAAGGATTTCTCAAGATAAAATTAGAACATGCTCCCCAGAAAAGAACTGATAATTCAATCTGAGTGGAATGCCTATAGCAGAATAACTTGAGATGCCATCTGGTTGACCTGACTATTTTTAGATGAAATGATTAAATATTTTTCTTAAGGCATGAAGTGGGCTTATAAGCAGAGCTGTGACTCAAAACCCAAACACCTTATTTCCAAGCCAGTACTATTTGTACATGATACTGAACGAGAAGAGAATAAAAAGTCAAGAAATCCACTTACAATGAAGCTAACATTTTTGCCCCTAATTTGGCTGGAACCAAAGTAAATAGTTTATTAAAATTTAAAAAGAATTTTTAAAGGCCAATATTGGTTAAACTTCAGCATTTTCCATTCTTTTTGAAAGTATTTTAGAGGTTTGGCTGGTAGAAATGATTAGCAATTTAAAGATCAAAGAGATTTCTTTTAAGTCATGTTTCTGTGATCAAGTCAAGCATTTTGCTTAAAAATCGATGGCCATTTTTTTCCTCACTTACTATGACAATTTAATTCCACAAAGTAAAGAAGCAATAATACCATGTAGGATAAAAAGTAACCAGGGAAGAAGTGTTCATTTCATGTTCTATTTTTAACCCATATAAGTTATATGGGGCAAATAGGAGCATGGACTGCAATATTTTTGAGAGCGAAGTAGAACATAATTTCATCTTGTAATCCATTTGTGCTCTGGGCAGTCAGCTTCTTCAGAAACATATCTGCCATTCTTATTTTGCTATAAACAATGGTAGTTTTCCTTATCTGAAAGAGAAATGATTCTCACATGTTGTTTTATTTTTTTATAGCTTATAGCATGTTCTTATTCATGTCTTATGAATGTTTTTAAACTAAAGAGCTGTGCTATCTACAGCTTAATTCTTTAATTTCTAATAATGTCTAGAAAGAAAGTTAAACTTTCTCAAATTCATTTAGTGGGAGATGACAAAGCCAAAGCTCTCCAAGAGGAGAGCCTGTCAAGTGGTACCTAGAGTATCCCGCCTGCATGGCAGAGCCTGGCAAGCTACCCGTGGCGTACTCAATATGCCAACAACAGTAACAATGATGGCCCTCATTCCCCTGACCCTGAAAGAGCTCTCAAAATGCTATCTGGCTACACTATCACATGACAGGTACGAATGGAGACCTTACTACTGCCACCCGCTCAAGCAAATCAATGAACAACGGGATGGCAGTGATGCAGTCTATTTTCAGTCTATTTACCTGTTTTACCTCCTCTGTCTCTCTTTCTGTCTTTCTGTGTTTGCCTTTGTCTCTGCCTCTGTCTCTGATTCTCTCTTTTTTTCCCTCTCTCTCTCCCCTTCTCAATATCTCCCTCTAAATTAATGCAGCCATGGGCAGTAGTGAAAATACATGCCTCCTAAATTAATATATTTTATACTGGAAGAGCAACAGAAAGTATGGAAATAGATTATAATAATAAGAGATTCAAGTCTCATCACCTTTATTCTCAAGTCTATATTTTATCATTGTTTTTTGGCAAGTACTATATAGCTGTCTTCTGTGACTCGGTCTGCTGCTCTCTTTTATTTACTTACTTTCAAATATGTTTTATATATTTTTCTCATCTATCTCTCTGATTCCAAAGGTGGATAAACACAAGCTGAATCCCATCTGTATTTTCCAGTTTCCTCCTTTGTTTTCTTAAGTGTAGACTCAGAGACAGATATTAAACTCAGAAAAGACATACAATTAATAATTTAAGGATGCTAATACATCTAGGAATATTATGAAGATTGAGTTTAGGTAGAGTATTCAACGCTTTTTTAAAAAATACCCAGTGAAACAGGAGCGCTAGTACAGGGGTTGGGCTCAAAGCCTCTTACCCAGCCAACAAATCTCTGGCATATTGATCCAGTTGTATCAGTAGAGAATTCCTGCTGTAATCTCCAGGCTGGTTTTCTCAGCATCCCTTGAATATCTCACCCTCCTTCTACACCAATAAAGACTAGTAAATTTCACCTGAAAGATGGATAAACACATCTTTTATGTTTTTATCTTCCTCCAGTGTTAATGAAATGCAGAATGGGGAATTTGGGTTGGGGAGGTATGGAGAGTGATTGTCTAGCCTATAGAATTAGAGCACTGCTGGTTTTTTTGTTTGTTTTCGTTTTGTTTTGTTCAAGTAGGTCTTGTCATATGAAGAGCAGAAGTGCTCCCACTAGGAGCCAGGGGCATCTACACTGCACGTGGGATGCTATGAGCTCTCTGTGCTGTCCCAGAAGTGGAGCGGGGAGTGAAGGGCTTCCTGCCTATCTCTGTAATCTTAACAAGTCCATCACCAACTTTAGTTTCACACATCATTTAATATCTCTCTGTTAATTATAAATTTTGTTCACTACTGTGTCCCAACTAATATTAAAAGGTTTGAAAGAAATCAAGAAGCTGAAGTAGTCCTGGTACTTATTAGAGATCCAGATGCCACTAAATATATTCAGTTCTTTGTTTCATCTTCTACTGGTCTAATCTTTCTTTCTTCACTGAATGTTGAGTATTATGATGAAGTAAGGCATAATGGTAGAATTATTACAAATAACAATAACACTGAAATTTCACATATGTTGGTGCCTATGTTACACATTATTTATAACCACTTCTGGTCTTTTCAAGTCTTTAGAGATATCTATAGGATGAACAAGACAAGAACTCTGTCCTCACTTGGAGTTCATACTCTAGCAGGGAAGGATACTAATAAAACAGATAACTAGAGGTGAAGTATGAGCTAGTAATTTATTGCAGTACCACCTTTTCCATAGATATGAATAATTCTGATTAGAAGAATTAAATCAAGCTGTAAACTTGACTTGAACTTTAAAGGACAGTTTTAAAAATTGCACCTGAGAGACAAAGCTGAGTATCCCCTTAGATGGAAATACTGGCACAGACACTCATGGGTCTTTTAGAGTCTGTGCCAGAAATAGGAAAATAAAAGTGGTTGGCAATAGTTAAATCCAAACAATATCTCAAAACTTAAAAAGACATCTGGTTCCTACTACAGATGATGATATCCTGACGACCAAGAGCTTCCATAAGTAAGGCCCAGGTATGCATGTTCCAGGACTAAATCTCAGTGTCACATGGTGGCAGAGGCACAAAGCTGTCCCTCCCCAGCTCCCTGCCCACTCGTTGGCCTGGCTGTCATGCCCACAGTGTGCCTCTGGGTGCCATCTAAGTGCACCAACAGCCCTGGTCCAGAGACATAGCATCGAGTCCTGGAAGACACCACAGAACTGGAGATCTCTCCAGCCCCATGTCAAGCCAATTTCACAAGGGCACCACAGATGGAGCAGGTGCAGTCTCCCCAACTACTCTACATGGGATCCCCATGACCAAGAGCTCTCACAAGCAAGACCCAGGTAAGCAGATTCCAGGATTAAATCTCCATGCTGAATGGCAGCAGAAGCGCTGGGATGTTCCTCCCCGGCCCCCACCTGCTCTTGGCCTGCCTGTCACACCCACAATGTGCCTCCAGGCTACATCTTAGAGCACCAACAGCCCTGGTCCAGAGACATCCAATTGAATCCCCAAATGTCCAATCTAGGATTTCAGATGCCCAATTGAATCCCCAAATCTCCAATCTAGGATTCCAGAAGTGCATGGCCTCGGCACCCATAATATCTAAAGTGAGCAAAGGACAATAAATGATCTAGCATCTGCCCCTGGCAGGCAGGCTTGAATGGTAGTGAAAAATTTCAAGCAAAATATCATCATCATCATCATCATCATCATCATCATCATCATCATCATCATCATCATCCTGTTGATTGTCAAATTTCTCCAGCAGTCTCAATAACATCTCCATTCGTCCAGCCCTGAGATTTTAGAAGCCTCTCCCTACTCATCCTTCCAACAATGCCTTACTGGAGGCTCTTTCAGGGTCAGGGGAATGAGACCCAGCTTATTACTGGTTTTGGCATATTAATACACCATGAGGACCTTGCCAGGCTCTCCCATGTGGGCAGGAAACTCCCAGTAGTTTGCCAGGATCTCCCAGAGGGAGAAGTAGGTTATAAATCTCTGGATGCTGGCTGTTGACAGGATTACACAGCGCCAGGGGGCAGTCCCTGGGTGTGACCGCCCAGCTGCTGGGAAATGGGAAATCTGGGCGGAAGAGGCCCAGTCCGGATTCGAGCAGCCTTGGAGGTCTCAGCCCTGGGAACCACACACCTGGGTTCCTCTGCTGGTTCCTTCATGCTTGAGGCTTGTTCGAACGTGTGGAGAGGGGTCTTGAGCATGGTTGTGGCTAGGCTCTGGAGGTCTTTGGTCGCTGGGAGCTCTGCTCGGGGTGGGGAGGGAAGCTGGAGCCCATTCCCTCCGAGGAGGCCCCAGGGAAGAAAGCCAGTCGCACAGGCAAGAGACTCTATAATGCCCCCAAATATAGAGAGAGTGTTCAGAAAATTGTCTGTCATGGAGGCAGGGTGAGGACTGGGATGGGGGTGGGATATACTGGAGACAGTGGTAGTAGAAGGTGTGCTCTAGTAGAGGGGTGGGTGTTGGATCATTGTATGGCTGAATGTCAAACGTGAAAGCTTTGTAACTGTATCTCACTGTGATTCAATTAAAAAGAAAGTAATGTGGACTTCATGCCCAATTCAACCAGCTTTATCAATGGCTGAATAAATAGCAGTACTCCTACATTTGAAAACAAAAGAAAAACAATAAATCTGGGGTATGTTGTTCACTAAAGGCATTGGATATTGTAGAAGTAGCACTTTTATTTCTTTAGCAAAGGTTAAGCAGTTTAGGAGTTTATAACCTAGGAATAAATTATCACTAATGTACTTAAAGTTGATTTAAATTTAAATAGGAAGAAAGGAATGAGGATAAGGGGATATCTTAGTAGGGTGCTGCAGCTATATTTGTAAGAGAGAGAAACAGGCAGTTGTTGAATTATGACTAGGGAGGAGAGAGCAAACAAAATTGATATTTCAGAGACAAAATTCTCCTGAACTTGGTTACTAGAAAAACCTTTGAAGCTGAATGGCAGAGTAAAGATCCTAAGAGGGAAACATTCTGGTCGTGGCTGATTTTGTATGTGAGCTGCAGGGGTCCAGCTGTACTCTGGGCCGTGGTGATGGGGTTACATAAATTTCTTTTTTATTCTCTGTTACTTCAGAGTGGCTTTTCGGCATTTGCAGTGAAGGAATTTTCATGAGGATACCCAGGAACCACAAACATTTACGTTTCAGGAAGTAGAAGAGACAATCCAATCCAATCGCTGACCCCCGGGCTATGGATCACCGAAGCTGATGATTCAGCTGAGCAGAACATTCAACTTTCAAGATGTAAAAACATTCTGCCCTCGTTCATCTCTTGATATCATTGGGATGAGAGCTGCTGATCCTAAATCAAAGCTTGTTCCATTAAAAAGACGAGATCAAAGAACTGAGGGGAACCTGAGTTTCTCTTCAAATCACTCCTATCAACTGAGATGCTGGCATTGATACTGTAATGAACTGGGTTTAAGGGGAGAGGGGGCAACATTTGTAAAATACTAAAGAAATTGAAGCTATTTTGCACCGAGAAAGGTAGGCTAGACCACAAAATTGCTGTCTTGAAGTATTTGAAATGTTCGAGATGGAGCTCCGTGACAAATGATTCTTGCTCTCCACCGAGGCCAGAGCAAGAGGAAATGGATTCAAGTTGAAGCCGGATCTATTTAGGTGAATTATATTGGAAAGTTTCCTGACCTCCAAGGCTATTTGGCAGAGGAATGGATTGCTAAGCCAGGTCAAGGAATCCCTTTCTCCAGAGAGAGAATCAGAAGGATGAAGGGGATTTGGGAAGTCATTTAGGCTGATGAAAATTGATCTTCTTTTTCAAGATAAAGCCCCGTGAGGAAGAAATGCCACGCCTTCCTACCAGCCTCTAACGACCTTCACTTTTGGCTACATCTGACATGCCATTGCAGCTTTAAACCATTTCCTTATTTTCTCATCCCAGTTGAAGTGGAGAATTGTTAGCCAGAATCTTAGAAACTTTTGGCTATGCTGAAGGTCAATATTAAATCATCATTCACTTCCTCCTCGTAGGCTCTATAATCTGCTTTCTCTAGCCTTTTCTCATAAACATTATTTCCTAATCCTTTAATTGTCTTTGTGGTTCTCCTCTAAAAAGTCCCCAGGATTTCATAGCTTTCTGTAGTTTAAAGATACATGAAGGACTCTTTCCAGAAGAATTTTAAATGTTGAGTTTCATCTGAGTTACTTTTAACCATGGTCATGTGATTGAACACATTAAAATTTCCTATTTTTTAAAGTAGTGTAATCTTATTTCATTCATACTTACATTGATTTTCCTACATCTGCTTTGTACTTTCATTGAATATTTTCCTGTTATCAAATGTAATTCCTGACATTCAATAAAGTGTCCTATGTAGTATATACTATGTTGAATGAATGAGTGAATGAATGGGTAAATAAATGCTTTCACGAACAAATTTTCAGATAACTATCTATGAAAGGATCCGAATGAATAATTTGTGACAGAGTTCTCCAAAACCAGAATTGATACTTCTCTTTCACCTTAACAGTTTGCATGCATCTGCTCTATGTATGTGTGGGTATGTATGTAGTATATATCCCCTCAATATTCCTGTAGTTCAGATTATTTTTGAACTATTGTTTATATTTGTACAATGTACATTAAGAAGCCATATTTTCTAGTTTGTTTACTCTTGGTTATTACAATTTTTGAGAACTAATGCCATTTCTTATAATATAGAATGAAAATGAGTTTCTCCTCCTTAATAATTTTTCCAGACTAAACTACAATAAGGAATTTTTCCTTTTTACAGAAATGCTTTCTGTTATCCTCTATTATGCTGCTTATGCTATTTGTCATAATTTCCTGTTTTTTCCTTATCCTAGATGGTACCAAATTTGATTCTTTCTAATTCTTTTGTGCCATCATTCTATCCCAAGACACCTTCATCTCTTATGAATTTCTGCAATTGTCTTCCAATTTGTGTTTCTGCTTCCATCTTTTTTCATCTTGCTCCTTGTTTTATTTTTTCTCACATAGAAAAAATAACCCTTTAAAAACACAAAGCATTCCTTTCTAAGTTTTAACCTGTCTTATATTAAAGCCTATCTTCTCTCTTTTAACTTATTTTAGTATTAAAGTTCGATTACTGTGTGAGTAGTCTTGGAGTTTCTCTGCATTTAGATCTCTTCTCCTCAGTATCATTATTCACCACATTCATTCCATCAGCCCAGTATCTTTCTGCTCTAGATATATGTCAGGCATAATTCCCTCAGAAGTTTTTTTCCTGTTTCATCTTTCCACAATACTCTGCAATCAAATGCCACATCCCCACTCAAATGGCCCATTCTCAGAGATTTGACTGATAACACCATAACCTATGTAGACATTAGCTCTGTTCCTTTGTAGTTTAGAAATTCTTTTCTGTTATGGCATAGGTTGTGGTAGAAAGTTGTATTTCTTTTTCACAATGAAGGTACTTGAGACCATCTGACTTGATTTGGTCAAGAGAAATTAAAGAGAAGTGACATGGAAACTCTGAAGTGTATAAGCCTTGGTTTTCCCTCTTTCCTGTGTTAACCTTCCAGACACTACCCTTTGGTGAGAATCTCTGGAATATAACAGCACACCACTACATTTCTCCTAATACAATTAATTTGAAATGATAAAGATCATTTCAGTTTAATTTAAAAATTATGACATCATGCTTGTCAGGGATGCACAGCGGGTAGTGCATTCATCTTGCACACAGCCGACTCAGGTTTGATTCCTCTGCCCCTCCTGAGAGCCGGGCAAGCTACCCAGAGTATCTTGCCCGCACGGCAGAGCCTGGCAAACTACCCATGGCATATTCTATATGCCAAAAACAGTAATAACAAGTCTCACAATGGAGATGTTACTGGTGCCCACTCGAGCATATCGATGAGCAAAGGGATGACAGTGATACAGTGATGCTTTTCAAAGATGTTCATAATAGAGTCTTTGGCAAACAGTGTTCCAACACCAATCCCAAGACCATTATCAACTTCCCTCTATCAATGTCCCAGGTTTCCTCCCACTCCCAGCCTAACAGACATATTTTAAAGTTTATTGACTGTGGTTTAGAAATATACATATATCATACCTCTGTATCACCAGTGTGCGTGAGGATCCTTACACCTGCCTCCTCAATTACCTCTTCTTATTCTTCTCACTCTTCTTACTTCCCCCTTAAAATTTCTATTCTGTAATATAAAATCAACGGTAACCTAGGTAAATCCTCCTTTTGATAAAACCTTGAATTTCCTTGTTCTGTTATTCTATTAAATAGGTAAAGGAGGGCATCTGGTATTAGTCCTTTGTGTTCTGATTTACTTCACTTAATACGATATCCTCCAGTTCCATTAAAATTAAGTGATTTCATCATTTCTTGACCCCATGTAGTATTCAATTATACACCTTAATTATCCACTCATTTATCATTAGACATGTAGGTTCATTCAGTATGGATTATTTTAAACCACGAAGATCTGAGTGTTTCTTACCACAGTATAACAAAACCAAACAGATTCTTTATTATTATTATTTTTGCTGACGCCTACATTAGTGTTTTTTAAAAATCTAGATTATAGTACTTGTTCAGGAAGTGTTTGATGATCTAAAAATGACCTCCATAACAATATACGGTGGACATTTTATATCATTATTATAATCTCTGCATCATTTGATTCTTAATTGCATAGAAATTTCATGCATTATATACATATTCAGCTCCTTTTTTCTTTGGATTCACCTTATATATTTTAGCAGGTTTAGTTATGCATGTTTATGTGGATACTAACTTTCTGGCAGAATGTTGACTAAGAAGAAAGGCATATTACTCTTAAAGGAAGCATTACTGAGCTTAAAGTCACAACTTTTGCCTAATCTGTATACCTATCTACTTGGGTTTGAATTGACAAAACTTTAATCATGTTGTGTATATTGTAAATGTTTTCTAAATCTCATTCTACACTGAGATCAGTGAACAACCCTCTCAAATAATTCACATCCGGGATCCTATGTTTGTCACTTTCTCTTGGGGCTGAGAAATTAATTTTGCTCCAGGTCATTGCTTCCTTTCAGAGATTCCTGGATGAAACTCCAAGTATTGAGAGGGGAAGCCAAAAGATACACCTCTCCTAATCTTTTGTTCCTTTTAATATAAGCTGGAATAGAATAATGACTGTGTCCAGAAAAAAACGATACAAAGGAAATAAATAAAATAAATAATAGTACAGTGGCATGGGATTTAATACTTCGGAGCTATGGTGATAATTAATAAAAAACTAAAAAACAGGAAAATGACGAAAATGGACTGATTCCAAGAATTGGGATTTCAGGTGGGGAAGTATGTGTCATGGAACACTAGCTGTTTCCATTTATCATAACGCATTTTAGATTTTAGTTAACCATGCACATTTATTACTTTTATATAAATAATACAAATGTGACATACATTAGCTATATGGGTATATAAAAGATTACATAGATGTATAAAATTTTATATTTTAAGATATTTCTAATTGATGTTTTTTACATTAAAATGTGCTACAAAAAAGTTTTTTTAAATCTGGTTTTCACTCTTATGCAATATCATAACTTTCGTCTCAGTACTAAAGACAGATATTCAGAATCAAAGTCTAAGTCAATTTTAATTCAAAGTAATTTGTTTCTGTATAATGCCAAATTGCCTTGTTAAAGAGACAGTGGCAAATTGGAAACAAGATTTTTTGAAAGTATGAGTAGGAAAAGAATGAGTAGCTCAGAGGAAGAAAACATCTGTGATGTTAATTTTTCAAAGTTATAAATTGGGACTAAACTGAACTAGAAAATCAGACAAAAATTTGTGCATGTATGTACTCAGGTGCTGACCGTATCCCTGTGTAGTGGTGAGTTGAATAATATTACCATTTTCTTTCTCCCTAAAATTATGCTTAGCATATTGATGTTTAATTTGTCAAGGGGACTTGATATCATACATGATCTGGTGAGTGTGTGTGTGTGTGTGTGTGTGTGTTTTGTGTGTGTGTAAATTCTGATCCTATTCATGTACAGAAATGTGTTTAATAATAGTACCATTCTATTTCTTACTAAAATTATGTTTAGAATATTGAGGTATGATTATTACTGGTATTTGTCCAATATTGTATTTGTAAAATGGCTCTTTCAAGTGGGATTTGCTTGGATGCTGATGAGACCCGAGGAAAAGGTCATGCTGAGAAAGATTGAGCATCACAGTCATTCAGAAAGTAGATTATTAACGTTGTTGTCTAAAGTCCTGCAGGATGTATTCTGTACATCCCTTCTAATTTATAAGGTCAAACTGTTTTACTCATTCTGAGAAAGAAGAATACCCCAGTATGTAACATAGCAAACTGTAAGTGATTTGCCTAAACCCACACAGGATGTAACCATTGTACCAGAATAAAATAAAAAGTTCTCCGTTCCCTTTCCTTTGCTGATGCCACTAAATAATTTGTCAAAGCACATCAAAAATATATTTTTCCAATGTAAACTGCAAACTTTTAATGAAAGTTGTTATATCTACTAGTCACCTTATAGAGGACAAATATTTTTAAAAAGCATTGCTAGAAAACAAATATTGCACTTTCATGTTGCCAAGCTTATCCTTTTTATACATGTCCACATCTTTCCTTCCTTCCTTCCTTCCTTCCTTCCTTCCTTCCTTCCTTTCTTTCTTTCTTTCTTTCTTTCTTTCTTTCTTTCTTTCTTTCTTTCTTTCTTTCTTTCTTTCTTTCTTTCTTTCTTTCTTTCCTCCCTCCTCCCTCCTTTCCTCTGCTTTAGATTGAGGAGGAGGAGGAGAAGAAGAAGGAGAAGGAGGAGGGGGAGAAGGAGGAGGAGGAAGAGGAGGAGAAGGAGGAGGAGGAGGAAGAGGAGGAGAAGGAGGAGAAGGAGAAGAAGGAGGAGAAGGAGGAGAAGGAGAAGAAGAAGAAGAAGAAGAAGAAGAAGAAGAAGAAGAAGAAGAAGAAGAAGAAGAAGAAGAAGAAGAAGAAGAAGAAGAAGAAGAAGAAGAAGAAGAAGAAGAAGAAGAAGAAGAAGAAGAAGAAGAAGAAGAAGAAGAAGAAGAAGAAGAAGAAGAAGAAGAAGAAGAAGAAGAGGAGAAGGAGGAGGAGGAGAAGAAAAGAAGAAGAAGATGAAGAAAACTGCCTGTCAAAGCAGGCTGCAGGCTTGGGGTGGAAGGATTAATGGGAGAGAAACCAGGGACATTGATGGTGGGAAATGTATTCTGGTGAAAGGATGGGTGTTAGAACATTGTATGACCAAAACCCAATCATGGACAACTCTGTACTATGTATAAAAAAAAAGAAGAGAAAGAATCTATTGTTTCAGAAAAATACTAGCAATAAGATTGAGGCTTCATCAAGGGCTGTATAAAACTTTTCAACTTTTCTTCAAGAGACCAAACACTCAGAAATCATATTTAGGGAAATATGACATGAATCATGTTGACAGTGAAAAGCAGAAGCTTCATTCCAGTTTTGCTCTGTGCCCTGTGAAATTGCAGGGAGGATAGATTCTTTCTGGAGTGCGAGGTGCGGCGTTTTCCTTGCAAAGTCATCAAGAGCGCGCCCTCATGGCGCGGCCTGACAGGGAGCAGCGGAGCACACGGGCATATTTCTTGCCAGCTTGCAAGCATCTTGCCGCTGTTTCCAAGTCACCTGTCTGAATATTTTACCTCTCCTTACTTGAAGTGTGCGCCGTGGTCAAAAGCAAAAGGATGCATGTTACCAAATACTGCGGGCCCCGCGTTTCTAGATGGAACTGCAATCCCCGGGAGAGCGGACCAAACTGAACTCTATTGCTAAGCAGTTATATTTCAGGCTTCACTTCGAATGCTTCAAGTTTACTTTGAGTGACCTGATGCAAACATATGATTTAGATCTTTAAGTAAAAACTACAGAAGCTCTGCCAGGCTCCATTATTTAGTCTTGAAAGTTCCATTATTTCCAGACATGCCGAAGGCATAGGCTGCCAAGAAATGGGAGGAACAGAAGGCCCTATCAGGAGGTGTCCTGCCAGGGAGATGACAAGACAGATATAATTTCAACACCATCCTAATTTGCTTTGCTGACCAGAAGGGGAAGATTCCAGTTTTCTCCATCAACAAAAATCCTCCACAACTGAGAACTCTATTTTAAATTCTGTCAGCTGAATTCTCCTCCTACTCCTCACGCATGCTTGAATTTTCCAGGTGCAAAATGCTAGTTACATTTTAAAAATGTTTTCTTCTACATGTTTTTTTTTGGGGGGGGACAAATTAACCAAGTGTTAAAAATTCTACCAAGCAGAGCCCTTAATAGGAAAGATTAGTTGTTTTCCATTGTTATTAATGAAAAAAAATCACTTAAAAATTAAATATATGCAATTATATCAATTAAAAACAAAAATTCTGAAATCAGGCTGGGGATATGACTCAGTGGTAAAATTCATGATGTGTATGCATGAGTCTGTGGTTCCATCCCTAGCTCCTCAAAAGAAATTAAAAAGTTCCAAAATAATAAAGAATTTGAGTTTGGATTGAAAGATGTTTCTAAAAGAATGTGAGGCATCCTTGCGATATTAAAGCTAGATTGGAATTTTCAACTTTATGTACATAGAATGATGTAGCTGAAGGTAAACTATAGGATTGGATGACATTAAAATTTCTGTAACCATGTAAATGCACTGACATTAACTGAATTAATTGTACACTCAGCAGTTTTTGCTGGAGCCAAAGAAGAAGATTCTATCCTGCCCCCCGAATGGCAGAGCCTGGCAAGCTACCTGTGACGTATTTGATACACCCCAAACAGTAACAATTCCTCTGATGCTGAAAGAGCCCCCAAGACAGCAGCGTTGAGAAGAACAAGCAAGGAGAGGCTGTTAAAATCTCAGAGCCAAGCTAGACTGCCAAAATGAAGGACTGAAATGACTGTCTGCACTTTAACGCACCTACGCTGGCATCAGAAGCATCCATCAACGACCTGATGGTGCAAGCACAGAAGATCAAGTATGACATCATTGGCCTGACTGAGAGGAGACCACAGGACGTCAAGAGAACGCCTGGCCACCCACCTACGAGATGGTCAGACTTCTTGTCAAGACCCTGAACAAATGACTTGATGCTCTTCGTGTTCTTGGAGTGAGCAGACGCCACTGAACTACACTAGAATGCAACAGAGATGAATGCAGATGTTACTGGTGCCTGCTCGAGCAAATTGATGAGCAACGGGATGACAGTGACACAGTGAATCTTACACTCCACAGTAAATCATAACATTATTTTATAAAATATTTCATGGACTTGTTAAATTCTCAACATGTAAGATTATATTTCAGTTTCTTAAAACATTTTTTTAAAAAACTTCTCTTTCAGAGTTTTTGTTTTTTGAGTACACCTTGTCCTTGCTCAGGAGTGACCCCTAGTGGTTCCCAGAGGACTCTGTGAGGCTGGTGATTGAACCGGGGTCAGACAAAAGCAAGAAAAGTGCCTTACCTCCTGGATTATTTTTCTTACCCTCAGAGAGCGATTTTAAGCAATAAATTTAGACTGACACATTCATTTATGTTAAAATTGGAGGAAGGGTAAATTTTAATAAGACTGATATTAGGACTATATCTTTTTATTTCAAAATGACCTCCTGTTTTACAGTTTCATCTTCCATTGTCAATTTATTATTTTTCCCCTTGTGGATTTTAATTTGATAACAGTATACTAGACATTAAACTTTGTAAATTTTATCTTGTCTGCCTCTAGTTTTTCATTTAATAAATATTTATTGAATATCCATGTATCAGATTTTGGAAACAGATTAGAGACTGACTTCCTGGAGATTTAATTATAGTAGGTGCCTTTTAAAGTTATTATTTAAAGATACACAGTAACTGGTTTCACTTTAGTGAGAGAATATTTTAAATGCTGCACAATACAAGGTACTCAAAACCAATAAAAGTATATATTTGTCAACCTAATCAAAGAAATAGCACTTTGGTTTCCTTCTAATCAAAAGTAATTAAAGATGCAATGCAATGCAATGCACTTGACAGGACTTTATTTTATGAACGTTCATAGTTCAATAAAGTATAAATCAAGCAGTACACATTAACACAAGCTTGAAAACCACTTTCTCCTTGAAAAATCCACACTCCGCTTTAGTCTCACTTGTTCATTTGGGGGCCACACCTGGTTGTGTGCAGGGCTTTTCCTGACTCTGAACTTTTGGCTCACTCCTGGTAGTGCTCAGGGGACCATATGGGATGTCTCAGATCATACCTGACTCAACTGTGTGCAAAGAAGATCCTTACCTGCTGTAGTTGCTCTCTTATACCTCTTAAATAAAATGTCCTTGATTTCTTTGCTCCATTGTATTAATTTCTTTTGCAGTTTTTTGTTATTTTGTTTTGGGGTCATAGCAATTGGTGCTCAGATCTTACACAGGACTCTGTGCTCAGGAATAACTCCTGGTGTGGTTGTGGAGACCATCTCTGGTATACTTTACAGTTGCATGCACAGATGACTAGGAGAGGGTCTCATCCCAGATTCCCTTTATTTTTTTTATCCTTAATAAAAGCCATGCGTTGATATTGATACCTCTGATGCTTATTATAATTTATAACTATTTTTTCTGACATGGAGCATGTAGAAATGTAGCTCTCATAATTCACAAAATATTCAGCTACTTTTTTTCAGTGCTAATAGTACATACTGTATCTTTTTGGTTACCAGCATGAGGTTTTAAAGTTCTCTGCCTCTGTCAAGTTTGGTTGTGAGGCATACTTTCCTCTGAAACTGTAGCACTCAGTGGACAAGGCTGCTAAATCTAAAGGGGAGGTTTGTGTACTTATTTGATTTACCAACCCTTAAAAAAATTCGCTAACCCCGCACTTCCCCCTGAAAAAGTCTACTTTAAGCAAATAAACAGAAGGTGCCCTTCTATTGCACCAGATATGTCTACTCTTTCCCCAAGCCAGGGTCCACTCTGGGGGGTGGGGTGGGGAGTATCTCTTACTTTGGGAAATGTTATGCTAATGAGAGGAGACAATCTGGCATTAAAAAATTGGATTCAACAAAAGATAACTCTCCTGCATTCTGCACGAACTGCTTTGCAGAGGTAGTAAATATAAATCCTGCTTTCTTTCTTTCATCCTTTCTTTCTCTCTCTCTCCCTCCCTCCCTCCCTCCCCTCCCTCCCTCCCTCCCTCCCTCCCTCCCTCCCTCCCTCCCTCCCTTCCTTCCTTCCTTCCTTCCTTCCTTCCTTCCTTCCTTCCTTCCTTCCTTCCTTCCTTCCTTCCTTCCATCCTTCCTTCCTTCCTTCCTTCCTTCCTTCCTTCCTTCCTTCCTTCCTTCCTTCCTTCCTTCCTTCCTTCCTCCCTCCCTCCCTTCCCTTTTTATTTTTTTGCAGGAAAAAATAAAAAATTCATACTCACCAACTCCTTTTGTTCTTACTTGCCTTTTCCCTTTAGGGTGTCCCATCAAACCAAACACTGATTGCAATTTCTCTTTACAAAGAAATGCAAGAAAATACAGGAAGTAGTGAGCTGAATCATAAACCAGGAGAGCAGAAAACTAACTGATGACCTCAAAGCCCCATCCTGTTTATCTTAAAACCCACCTCTGGGTTTTCAGCAGAGATGAGATAGAAAATGTCAGCCCCTCCACATCCATACTCTCTGAAAGAAAGAAAATTGAAGGTTGACACAAGCGTTGCTCATCTTATTGTCCCTGAACTCCGGATTAAAATTGAAGTCCTTTTTTTGGGGGGGTGGTCTGGAGTGATAGAACAGAGGGTAGGGCACTTGCCTGGCACACAGATGACCGTGTTTGAATTCTGATACCCGATATGGTTCTCAAAGCCCTTCCAAAAGTGACTCCTGATTGCAGAGCCAGAAGAAAGACCTGAGCACCTATGGGTCTGACCCCCAAAAGCAAAAATAATAAAAGTAGTCCTTTCATTTGTTTAAAAATGGTGGGAGGATGCAGGCGGAGTGATACTACAGCAGGTAGGGCATTTGCCTTGCACATGGCTGACCAGGATTCGATCCTGAGCATCCTATATGGTTCCCCGAGCACTGCCAGGAGTAATTCTTGAGTGCAGAGCTGGGTGTCACCCAAAAGGCCAAAATAAATAAATAAATACAGCTATTAAAATTAAATAAATAAAACTGGTGGGAGTGTGTTTCTTTCCGTAAGGCGTGGGTCCACATTTAGCTTCGCGTCTCCCAGAAGGATACCCCCCCGCCATTTCCTATCCTTAGGTATAAAGAATGTCTATGCTTGCTCTGTCCCCATACTCAAAGACCTTCATCACCAAGTAAGGCTTTTGTTTTATCATAAAGGGCATGAAAGAGAGGCCAGGGGCCAGGGGCCAGGGGAGATCACAAGTCTTTTCTTGCGATTTCTGTTTCACGGTTCCCAAGTAAGTGTGACTCTTTCTTAGGACTCCTGTTTTTATTGGGGTTCCTGGGAAAAGAACCCGAAGAGTATGTAACTTTCCCACTCTCTGAGACCTTGGATGAATCCTGAGCTCACCCAGCACCATCAGTATCTTCACAGCTTTGAAGAGCTCATCAGTTATTTCACTGAACTATTTGTATTTCGTCCAGGTAAATGGGCAACTGCGCACTCATTTACATAGGGGGCGTGGGTCCTGCCCTTTTGTTTTCTTTCTTGGTCCTTTTATTAATTTCCTTTTTTCTTCCACATTGTTTTTTACAATGCTTTAAAGCAATATTTTAAAATTATCTTCGGCCTACAGAAATAGCTCAATGGGCTGGAAAGCATGTTTTCCATTCCGGAGGCCAGGGTTCAAGTCCTGAGGACATGTTTCACCCAAGCTTCCACACCAGTAGGTCCTGAGCACCACCAGGCATGCCTCCCTAACCAAATATATATATATCACTGTATCACTGTATCACTGTCATCCATTGCTCATTGATTTGCTCGAGCGGGCACCAGTAACATCTGGTGTGAGACTTGTTACTGTTTTTGGCATATAGAATACACCATGGGTAACTTGCCAGGCTCTGCCGTGTGGGCGAGACACACTCAGTAGCTTGTCAGGCTCTCTGAGAGGGGCAGAGGAATCGAATCTGGATTGGCCACATGCAAGGCAAATGCCCTACCCATATATATATATATATGTATATACATATATATAAAATTTATTTATCTTTTATGGTAGTCTTTTATTCACTGAGGATTAGTTCAGATATATTTAGCGAGCCATGATTTTGTTTTCTATATGTGACTGAGTAATTCATTTTTATTCTCTATATAGAGGACTTACCCATTCATGAAATCTTTATTATGTTAAATTGTTTGCTTTATAATTCCTGAACTAATTTCCGATGCTGTGAATCATCATAACTTAAACAAGATAGCTGCTGGTTAGTTACTCCCCCACTCCCCAACCCCTCTCTATCTTCTGCCTATGTATCCTGATGACTTGGAAACAACATATTTTTGACATAAATTAACAATTCAAGTTATGTAACAGTATGTTTTAAAAAAGTTTGTCATTTTAATTGCAATTAGATTGATACTTTAATCCAATCTTTAAATTATTTGTATTTCTATATTGAACTGGAGCGATAGCACCAGTAGGGTATTTGCCTTACACGCGGCAGACTGGGGTTCAATTCCTCGGCCCCTCTTGGAGCGCCTGGCAAGCTACTGAGAGTATCCCGACCACACAGCAGAGCCTGGCAAGCTACCCGTGGCATATTTGATATGCCAAAAACAGTAACAACAAGTCTCACAATGGAGTCGTTACTGGTGCCCGCTCAAGCAAATCGATGAAAAACAAGACAACAGTGCTACAGTGCTACAGTATTTTTATAAAATCTACTCTAGATCGGAATGTGCTCAGAGGTGACTCCTGAGGGTGCCCAGGGTCCCACTGCTTCAGCTACATATGAGGCAAATCCTTAATCCCTGCTGCATCTCTTTGGTGCCATGAATTGTTTCATTTCTATGAATGCCCTGTTTATCACTCACAGTATTTCTTGTTCTGCAGTCTACTCTGCCGGGATGGCATCATTTTGCCAGCCAGGAAGATAGATCTCACCACTCACCATCCCGGTGCCTTAATGTAAATACATACACAAATATGTATTTACCACATATTTGTGTCTGTTGCTTGAATGATGCATCTTTCCCCTTCTACTTTTATTTTCCCAATGTTTTATAAGTTGTACTCTGCCCAGATTCATATACTGAAGCCCAACCTGTAACTTGACTCTATTTGGAGATATTCAAAGGGATGAATAATACTGATGAGGTCATTAAGGCGGGGCCCGTGTATGGCGTCCTTCTGAGAAAGGAAAAGACATTATGATTTCTATTTCACATGCATAGAGAGAGGGTCCTTTGAGGACAAGAATGATGGTATCATTTTGCCAGCCAAGAAGATAGATCTCACCACTAACCATCCCGGTGCCTTAATCTTAAGACTTCTAGCTCCCCAAATGTGAGAAAACAAATTTTTCCCATTGAAATCATGTGGTGTGAAATATTCTGTTATGAATAAGTAAATTATTCAAGGCGTATTACATATGACAAATGTTAATTGGTCTTCATTAAAAAAAATCCTATCTTACAAACTCTACCCCAAACTTTTTATTTATTTTTTTGAAATTTTTTACTTTTTTTTGCTTTTTGGGTCACACCCGGTGATGCATAGGGGTTACTGCTGGCTCTGCATTCAGGAATTACCCCTTGAGGTGCTCAGGGGACCATATGGGATGCTGGGAATCGAACCTGGGTTGACCGGGTGCAAGGCAAACACCCTACCCACTGTGCTATTACTCCAGCCCCCTACCTCAAACTTTTTCGATTAATTGTATGTTGCATCTAATTGATGTTGTTGGGCTTTTCTAAGGTTAGTAGGCTATTTTATTTCATTTTATGTTATCCTTTTCCCACTCTTAACTTTTAAAGAACAATTTTTAGTACTTTCTATTATATTATCTAATCTTTTTATTTTTTATGTTTTATCACTGGCTCCAGGGTTTACTATATGCATTTTTTCTTATCATGGTATACCTATAATTACTTTTATAGCACTTTTTAAAAAATAAGTCCAGAAACACATTATACTGTACAACCATCCCTTATGCCACTATTTGCACTATTTTTGCTCTGGACTTTTCTTCTCCATATATTATAAATAGGATCACAGATTATTTTTTAGATAAAGTTGCAAAATTGAAAGGAAAAGACAATTATATAATTTTCAGTGCTCTATTCATTTGTGTAGATCTGAATTTCTATCTGGTATTGATTGGGGGGCTCTAGGAACTTTCTGAAACTTCTATAATTATAATATTTGGATAGAATATTTTCTGTTGTTATCATTTTATTTTTTAAATACAAGATGTTTCTTGAGAAACATTCCTTTCTCTGTGCTGAGAAATCACTTAGTTATACCAGAGCTGGCTGTGTGCAAGGAAAGTGACTTAACCCCTGAACTATGTCTCTGGCCCCACATTCTCAGTTAGAGAGAAATTTACACAGCATGAAGTTCTGGTTGGATAGAATTTTAAGTTATTAATTATATTTTAATTGACATATTATGTAATGTCTTTTTCTTTTATAGAATTTAATTTCTTTGACCTTATATTGGGCTGGAGTGATAGCACAGCGGTATGGCATTCACCTTTCATGCCGTCGACCTGTATTCAAATCCTCTGCCCCTCTCAGAGAGCTTGGCAAGCTACTGAGAGTATTTCACCTGCACGGCAGAGCCTGGCAAGCTATATGTGGCGTATTGGATATGCCAAAAACAGTAACAATAAATCTCACAATGAGAGACGTTACTGGTGCTCGCTTGAACAAATCGATGAGCAACGGAATGACAGTGACAGTGACAGTGACATTATATTAGAAGCACCTTTGCTACTTTTTCATCTGTAAAATTCCAGTAAATTTCAAATCTTTGCAGATTATAATTAATTTTGTAAAAATTTTACCATAACTTGTATGATAGTTTGCCTCATACTTTTCTTCATATCACTAAGTATTAAGATTTAAATTTTTCCCATTTGTTTTAGTTTTTATATTTGACTCTTGCTCTCGAAGCTTGAGTTTGGAACTTTTCCATTTGATATGCATCTATGATTTTTGTGTTTTTTTGCTGTGAAACAGATAAATATTTTATTTCAAAGATTACATTTTTCCCTTTCTCTTATTTCCATTAATTCTTTAAAACATTTAGTGGAACTTATTATTTTCATATTTTTCTTTAAATTATTGTATCTATTTATGAGAACTGTGTTTAATTCTTCACTAATATTTCATAATCTCTGTAATTTTTAGTCTGTATTTATTGGAATCCTCTTATGATAGATGACATCTTTCTGTTTCTCACATTAATATTTATTGGGGACTGATGCTTTGAATTTTGTTTTGTTGATTTTAGGTTTTATTTTCTTTTAAAGGTCTTGGAATTTATCCTGGTCAGATGAAGTTCACATTAATTAATCGTATTCCTTTGAGACTTGGTTTATGTTTTGTAAAAATGAATCTAGAATAGTACCTACTTGAGAACTAGATTTGCTCTCCATTTAAGATGTGTACTGTCAATACAGATGTTCTGAGTGTTCTGTTGGATTTTCTGTTCTGATTATACATGAAATGTATCTCAATCATCATTGATCACAGGAAGTATTTGCGTTCTTTATATGTGCAACTTTGACTTCAACAAAGTCTCAAGTAACTCAGGTTTTTAAAACAAGTTAACTGTGTATCTTCAGTTCTTAATTTATGCCACATAGATACAGTTCGCAGTAATCAAATTTCAATCTATTCTCATACACTTAGTCTACATGTTGTGGACTGGAGCAATAGTATAGCAAATAGGGCGTGTGCCTTGCACACGATTCCTCCATCCCTCTTGGAGAACCTGGCAAACTACCAAGAGTATCCCACCCGAACGGCAGAGTCTGGCAAGCTATCTGTGGCGTATTGGATATGCCAAAAACAGTAACAATAAGTCTCACAATGAGAGACGTTACTGGTGCCCGCTTGAACAAATCAATGAACAATGGGATGACAGTGTGTTTACTATATGTTGTAGTTGGTATTTCCCTTCCTGGGCCATAGTTTAGAATGTTCCTCACGCCCCCTTTGAACTATATTCTGAGTGGTTATTATAAACTCTTTTGAACTTTGTGTGTGCATGTCTGTGTTTGTGTGTTTGTATGTGTCTGTGTGTTTGTGCGTGTCCATAAGGAGATATGACTTACTTTCTAAAACCTGCTTTAGGAAACTTGTTTTCTGTAGCAAAAAAGACCTTATATATTTTTTTCTCGCTGTAAGAAATTTGCCTGAATTTATAATTTTAATTGAAGTCAGTTAATAGGTTTTAGTTTTTTTGTTTTATTTTTCCCCCGAGGGGGTGAAAGGTAAGGGGCACATCCACATCTGCTCAGAGCTACCTCTGGGTTTGTGCTCAGGTATCATTCCTGATGGAACTTATGGGCCCATGTGTGGTGTGAGGGATTGAGGCAGGATCAGCCACGTGCAAGACAGACACTTTAACCCCTGTACTATCACGCTGGCTTCTGTAGGCATTACACTGATATACTTTTTTTTCCATATTTGCACATTTTAAAACCACACTGTTATCTTATTTATTTTCTCTTTTCTTTTGAACATTTCCTGTCTCTTGTATTGACATTGTGATTCTCTTTTGATTCCTAAGGATTTGGGCATTGTGATATTTGCTTTTTCTTTCTTTCTTTCTTTCTTTCTTTCTTTCTTTCTTTCTTTCTTTCTTTCTTTCTTTCTTTCTTTCTTTCTTTCTTTCTTTCTTTCTTTCTTTTCTTTCTTTCTTCCTTTCCTTCTTCCTTTCTTCCTTTCCTTCCTTCTTTCTTTCTTTCTTTCTTTCTTTCTTTCTTTCTTTCTTTCTTTCTTTCTTTCTTTCTTTCTTTCTTTCTTTCTTTCTTTCTTTCTTTCTTTCTTTCTTTCTTTCTTTCTTTCTTTCTTTCTTCCCTCCCTCCCTCCCTCCCTCCCTCCCTCCCTCCCTCCCTCCCTCTTTCTTTCTTTCTTTCTTTCTTTCTTTCTTTCTTTCTTTCTTTCTTTCTTTCTTTCTTTCTTTCTTTCTTTCTTTCTTTCTTTCTTTCTTTCTTTCTTTCTTTCTTTCTTTCTTTCTTTCTTTCTTTCTTTCTGGAGGTTTGGTCCATATCTGGTGGTGCTCAAGGTTTACTTCTAGTTCTGTGTTCCAGGGTTGGAGGGCCATGTAGGGTTCTAGGGATTAAACCCCAGTTTGCCATATGCGAGGCAAGTGACTTACCTGCCAGACCATGGCTCCAGCCCCTATGGTGTTTTAATTATGTCAGGTAATTTGGACAATGATACTCAGGTATTTAGCCAGCAACATATAATTCCCTATGATTCTGGGAAGGTGATTTGTATGACATTAGCATATAAATTTGTAACCTTTACATAACACAGATTTCCTTTCATAACGTGGGTGGGATGGTATTATCTGTTAAAATCATTAGAGAATGAAGACTCATTTCACCCAAGCAAGACAGAATTCAATAAGCATACTGCTTAGGATTCAAACTGTAATCTCGGGGTCTCTAGCCAGCACTCACGAAAACAGATTTTGGATTCACTGTAAATCTCTGTCTGTGTCTTACACAGACAGACAGAAATCCCACTGGGGTGTTGGGGAAAACCCTACCACAAGCATTCATATTGATTTTATATGGTTTTAATGGTTTTTGAAATTGAGTCCATAACTTTAGTCCATAACTCAACAATGTCTAAAACTCATCATTCATCACTATTATTTCACCATTCCTACCCATTATTAACCATTTAATGCTTCCTTTTTTGTCTTGCATGCAAATGCTTTCCTATACTTTAGTTCATCTTATTGTTAATAAAATTTACTTATTGATTTTATGTATCAACTTGCGCATTTTTCCTTTGTTTTTTGGGTCACACCCAGCAATGCATAGGGGTTACTCCTGGCTTTGCACCCAGCAATTTCTCCTGGGAGTGCTTGGGGGACCATATGGGATGCCAGGAATCCAATCAGGCTCTGTCGAATGCAAGGCAAATGCCTTACCCACTGTACTATCTCTCCAGCTCCCGCATATTTTTTTATTTTGGTGTCTCTTTAATTTCATTTATTTGGATAATTTTGATTCCTTTCCTCAGTAGGTTTGTGTATGTGTGTACATACGCCTGAAATGGGTAAGAGAGCCTGGGTTTTTGGCCAGTTGAGCCATGTTGCTCAATATGATAATTTAAAGCAAAAGTTTGCAAATTGTAATTATAATTTTACTAGGATATGCCATTTACCTACACATGATTTAACTTGGGATTCATGGGTACACAGTTTCGTTAACATTATTTTATCTTAACACATTGAAAATGTGTTGCTATGATGCATTATATTTTTAATCTGTAAAGTTCTTTTCTGCTTGCTTTTAAGGATTTTTCTTTTAGGTTTGGTAGTTTTATCATAACTATAGAATTATTTTCATCTAATATCACTAATGTTTTTCTAGATGCCAGTTTTTGTAGTATCTGAAAATTTTCAACCATTATTTTTTATTTAAGAACTTATTTCCCTCTTCATTGTCTTTTTTGGATGTATGTCATCTTGTTTCCTTTTATTTTATATACATACATATATATTCTGATTTCTTTTATATATATTTTATTTTACTTTAATGTTATGGGCAACATCTTTATTTTCATCTTTCAGTTTAGTTATCCATTTTGACTCGGATAAATTTGCTACTTAATCTGGTCATTTTGTATTGCTCTTCAGTTACCTACTTTCTTCCTTTTTATCTAATATTTTTCAAGTTTGAATATTGTATTTATAACTGTATCACTGTATCACTGTCATCCCGTTGTTCATCAGTTTGCTCAAGCGGGTGCCAGTAACGTCTTCATTTGTCCCTGTCGCATGCTAGTGTAGCCCAATGGCATCTGTTCTCTCCAGGCATATGAAGAGCATGTTGTTGTTACTGTTTTTGGCATATTCAATACATTACAAGTAGTTTGCCAGGCTCTGCCGTGATATTGTATTTAGATAGAGATTTTAAATCAAAACTCTGAAATTTTTCTGTAATTTCAAGTCCTTGAACTTTTATTTCTTTTCGGTTTGGGGTCATGTTCATGGTGTGATGAGGTGAGAGATGCTACTCCCAGCCCATTCAAGGGCCTCTTCTGGTGGGTTCTGGGGGACCATTTGGTCCTGGCCATCCAACCCAGGCCTCCTGCCAGCAAAGAATTACATGGCTCATTATCACTCTGGTCTCAAGCTCTTGAGGTCTTAATTCCATTATTTTTATGTGTTAACTTTGATTATGATTAGATATATGTTTATAATTTTATCACTGTATCACTGTCATCCGTTGCTCATCTATTTGCTGGAGCAGGCACCAGTTAAAGCCTCCATTGCGAGACTTGTTGTTACTGTTTTTGGCATATAGAATATGCCATGGGGAGCTTGCCAGGCTCTGCTGTGCAGGCAAGATACTCTCAGTACCTTGTCGCTCTCTATTTTTTTAAAAGTATGGACTCATACTAACTAGGATTGTTTTTGTGTGAGAGCTGAGAGTTTGTCAAAGAGAGCACATGGAGAACAGAGAGAGACATCGGAGAGAGAAAGGGAGAGAAACAAACACTCCCTCCCTGCTTTCTCCCCCCACCACACACAAGCACACCAAGTGAATGTATCAGTGGTCTGGGATGTGTGAAATTTCTTATAATTTTGTTTGTTTACTTGTTTGTTTTGTGCCTTTTTAGGAGTCCCAGGCTATTGCTGGACTCCAAGATTGTTAGGAGGTCTGTTTAAAAAGCTAACCACATGGTTCCCAAATGCCAGGGAGATGGCAACTAAAACAGAATCACATGAGAATGTTTTTTGAAGTTTATGTGTATGTATTTTTTTCTAATGAGAGGGAAGGCAACAAAAAACTTTGTTTTGATTTACTTCGCAATGAATAAAGTTATTTTTTAAGTCTATCCTCCAGGGCCTTCACTTTGAAGTGTGTACATGTCGAGTATGTCTGTTAGTTATGTAGCTCCAATTTTCAACTCCAGTTTCTCAGTATTTATGGCTATAGGAACTAGTCATTTGTATTAAAATGAACATTAAAGTACTGGTTATTAGCATTGACAATTTCACAGAGCAATTTAATGCTTAATAATCTGGTTTTGTTATCATTTCTTTTGATCACATTACACGTTCAATTGTGAGCTTTAGTATACAATTAAATGCTACTAAATACACTTTTAAAGTATTTTCCATATTTTATTAATTATAGATATTTAAGTGGAAGGCTATGTGTGATAGCTGAGCTAAAGTTTATCTTTGAATCAGGTTAATTTGATCTCTAATTAAATACTTGTATAGTTCTTATCAATCAAACATGTCTCTGTAGCAACCCTGCTTCCTAGTGAGATTCCATGATAAGGGAAGCATTGTTCTGACATTTTGGCCTTTAAGTATATAAAATTCAAGATTGGATCTTTGATTTTATCTTTATTTTTAGAAAACCATTTTCAAGTGGTTTTATTTCCTTAGTTAATATGAACAGATCACTTAATTTCTTAGCTCCATATCATGGAGGATTACACGGATTAATTTTTATTGTCAACCTGCCTTGCATGCCTGAAAAAAATCTCAAGTACTTATATTTTTATGTTGTAAAATAGAACTTGCTGATATATTGGTGCCATTTAAAAATTTACATTATTGAATACTGTTTTATTTTATATTTCTTTTAATGTCCTTTATTTATCTTAAGGTATTAGTGTGAAGACGGTGTCTTCAGAATGTTTTAGGAAGTATGTTCTCCAATATTTTCATTTTTTTCTTCTTCTTTGAATCATTTTTCAGATAGTTCATTCACAGTTTTCTTGCAACACTTTTTTTTAAAAGGAGAGACAGGGTAGAGCTTCCTGCCATGCTCTGGGATCATTCCTGACAGTGCTCAGGGAACTGTAGACTGTGTTGTGTATTGAACAAGTTTGAGGGTCGGCTGTGTGCAAGCCAAGAGCATTGAACTATTGGCTATCTTGCTGGATTTACTATTTTTTTGTGTGTGAAGTGAGATATGTCTTTTTGAAACTTATTTATAAAGATGTGAAGGTAGATAGAGGGAGAAGTACATGTTTGAGAGAGAACACAGACTTCTCCAGAGCGAGAGTAGGCAGGCGAAGAAACACTCAGGCATGTTAAGTCAGAAAGAGAGGTACAGACATGACTGCACTCATTTATGGAACATAAAATAACATAATATGAGACCAACACCCACAGACAGTAGGGACAAGGGTCAGGAAGATTGCTCCATGGTTGGAAGCCTGTCTCATGAGCTGAGGGAGAAGGCAACTAAGATAGAGAAGGGATCACAAAGTCCATGATGTTTGGAGGGATAGCTAAGGATGGGAGATGTGTGCTGAAAATAGATAAAGGACCAAACGTGATGGCCTCTAAGTATCTATATTGCAAACCATAGTACCCAAAAGTAGACAAAAAAAAAAAGAAAATTGTCTGCCTCTATGGCATGGGGAAGGGGCTAGGATTACTTGGGACATCGGTGGTGGAAAATGTACACTGGTTGGAGGGATGGGTGTTCTGATCATTGTATGACTGATACTCAATCATGAAAGCTTTGTGACTGTATCTCATGGTGAATCAATAAAAATTTAAAAGGCAGCACTGAGGCAAGCAAGTGAAATATATGTTCAAGGGAAAACAAGGGCCGGAATAGCAGGCTGGACTTACTGTTAACATATGAATGTTCAGAATGATGACATATAGTTAATTTCTAACTGGATTTATGTATTACCTCTTTTTTGTTGGTTAACTTTGCTGAAAAATTTTTCAGCTTCTGGTCTTTCAAACTATCAGCTGATTCAAATGAATTTTTTCAAATAATTCGATCTCTGTCACTCTCACTGTCACTGTCATCCTGTTGCTCATCGATTTGCTTGAGCAGGCACCAGTAAGCTCCATTGTGAGATTTGTTACTTTTTTTTGGCATATCAAATATGCCATGGGTAGCTTATCAGGCTCTGCCGTGCTAATTTTTATAATTTCTTTTTTGATAGCTTAGACTTTTTCTCAAGATTACTAAGGTGGAAGCTCAGGCTATTGATGTAACATCTTTATGTCTAATATATACTTGTATTATTATGCCATGAACTTTTCTACAAGTTTTCACTGCATTATATTCATTTGATAATTTGTTTCTGGTTTATTTGATTGAAAATAATATGAACTCTGTCACATCTTTTTTGACACGTGAGTCATTTATAACTGTGTTGTTTAAGTTCCAAATGTTTAAAATATATCAAACTATCTACTATTATTGATTCCTAGTTTTTTAAAAAAATCTCTGAACATACTTTGCATTATTTCGTGTTTATTTTTATTGTATAGAATGTGTCTGTCTTGGTAAACTTTGTTTGCCAATTCAAGAAAAAATAATGTTCTGCTATTATTATTATTAATTTTTGCTTTTTGGGTCACACTCAGCGATGCTCAGGAATTACTCCTGGCAGTTCTGGGGGGGCCATATGGGACGCTGGTATTCAAACTCGGGTCGACCACGTGCAAGGCAAATGCTCTATCCACTGTGCTATCACTCCAGCTCCATGTTCTGCTATTATTGATAAATGGTATATTCATTCAATACCAATCAAATGTAGTTGACAGTCTTTTTCAGATTGTATACATTGTTTCATAATATTCACACATTTGACATGTAAAATATTGCCAGAGCAGTTCTGAAGATTCAATTATTTTTTAATGATTTTTATATTTTTCCTTTCATTTCTTCCAGTACTGGTGTCACATATTTTGATGTTAATAGATAGGTATATACACATTTATATATGTATATGTGTATATGTATGTATATATATGTATATATATATATATATATATATTTTGCTTTTTAGGTCACACCTGGCTATGCATAGGGGTTACTCCTGGCTCTGCACTCAGGAATTAGTCCTGACGGTGCTCGGGGGACCATGTGGGATGCTGAGAATCAAATCTGGGTTGGCCGTGTGCAAGGCAAACGCCCTACCTACTGTACTATCGCTCCAGCCCCCACATTTATATTTTTAAGAAAATTATATTTTAAAAAATGACAGCTTTGTAATTATAATGATTATTCCTCAAGATTTTTTTCTTTGAATTTCAATTCCTTTTTAATTGCTGCAATTAGTTCAATTTTGATTTATAAATTTTATTGTAAGCATATTATATCTTTCTTTTAAAAATATAATTTAATTTTTATTTAGCTGTTCACAATAATTCATTACATTTAATATTCAAACACCAATTCCACCACCATTGTACCTTCCCAACACCATATTTTAAATGTTTCTAAATCCCAAAACTTTCCTCCAAAAGCAGAACTGAAATAATTAATTTTGTATTGCTTGTTATAAATAATCCGTTAAAAATGGTCCAATACAATTTCCTTAGAAGAAAGTGTGTGAATATTGTTGTATTTCATCCTGGGGCCAATTAAACCCTTGTATAAGAGATTGCTAAATAAAGCCAATCATATGTGTGTGCTACTCTTGGTACATGAGTTGTGTAGAGTATGAGAGGCCGTTCCAGGAATTCTAAAATTTAGAGTACGATTCTTGAGCGGATTCACTCAGTGGATGAGGCCTATTCGCTCTCTTCTTGGAGCTTTATTTCTGAGTCTCTGGATCATGGCTGTTGATGAGACCTTATGGTGCTAGGGGCAGTTGTGTGTGTGACTGTCAAGCTACTGTTAAATTCGGAGATGGGGGAATGAGGCCCAGTCCCACTCTGAATGAGTTTGGAGATTTCAGTCACGGGTCCCCCATACCTGGGTTTTTCTGCAGATTCCCTAATGGGTGAGGCTTATTCCCTAATGGGTGGAGAGCGGCCTTGAGCATGGTGGCGGTTGGGTTCTGGAGGTTTTTGGCTGCTGGGGCTCTGTCAGGGCGGGGAGGGAAACTCACCCATCCCTCTCTGAGTTGCTCTGGTGAAGACAGACTGACACAGGGTCAGGACAGCCTATGTCATATATTATATCTTTCTATACCCATGGTGTACTCAATATGCCAAAAATGAGGATGACAAGTCTCACAATGGAGATGTTACTGGTGTCGCTCGAGCAAATCGATGAACAACAGGATGACAGTGTTACCTTTTAGTTTACTCTGAATTTCTGTTAAATGTATCATATGGAATTTTGTTAATATTTATTTTAACCATGTTGTTTTAGTCTATTTTTTTTTATAAATTTTATTGAATCACCATGTGGAGGGTTACATAGTTCTCAGGATTATGTCAGTTATACAGTACTCAAACACCCTTCCCTTCACCAGTGCCCATATTCCATCACCAACCACCCCATTATACCTCCCGCCCCCTCCCGCCTCCCCAGTCCCTGCCCTTGAAAGTGATAAATTTCACTTCGTTTACACTTTATCTTGGTTACATTCCATGTTTCAACACATAACTCACTATTGTTGCTAGGGTTTCCCCCAAAAAAAGAAAAGACAGTCCTACTGTCAAGGAAGCATTTGATAGCTCTCCATTGCTGAGAATGTAGAGATATTAAGTCCCGCTGTTTGTTACATAACTTTTCTATTTTTTTCCCCCCTCGTCCCACGCCACTGAGTTCACACTTGTTTAGTAATCACCACGCTGCCTGACAAAGGGAAAAAAAAATGAAAAGGATGGTTATTTCCTGTCATCAGCTGGCGTGGGGCTCTGGCTTAGTTGATAGTCTGATAGAATGTCTGCAAGCAGTTTCTGGAACCAAAAGTAATATGCTGGTATCGGCCCCGGCTCGAGATTCCACCAGCGTCCCGCTGTTCCAAGTACATAATAATTTATTCCCTTGTATCCCATTCCCACACCACCAGGTCCATGTCAGCTTAATGGACATCATACTATGGTTAACACCACGCCGCGTTTCTTCCCGAGAAAGAAGGATATTTCTTCTCAGCTGGCATGGGGATATGGCTTAGTTCAGTCTATAGAGATGGCTACCACTTTGATTGCCTTCAATATTTCAGCAAAAGACTTACTATTCTTGTTAGGATTTCCCACCAAAGTCTGACCAGTTAAAAAGGATCCATTTCATATTGGTTATGATTAAATGACATTAGGTCGCGCGGCCATGGCAGCGGCCTCGCAGCTTTGAATTTCTGTATAAAGTCCAGGGAAAGTACAGCCAGAAATTACACGTCACTACAAACTTTAACCCTATTATGGTCCCCCCCAAAGTCCAACCCGTTACAAAGGAACCATTTCATATTGCTGATGATTAGATGACATTAGGCTGCCGCGGCTGCGCGGTTTTGGGTTTCTATATAAAGTCCAGGGAAAATTCTGCCTAAAATTCTATCGCTACAATCTTTCACCCTTCAACAAAAAACTCAGTACTATTGTTTGGAGTTTCCCCCCACGGTAAGCCCTGCTAAAAAGTAACATTTACACGTTGCTGACAATCAAGAGATATTAGCTCGATAGCAGCCGCGCGGTTTTGGATTTCTATATGAAGTCCAGGGAAAATTCTTTTGGTAATTGCATCACTCGCTGGCGGCGCCTGGCACCAGCGAGTGATGAACGCAGCGAGGCAACGTAGATCCAAGCACACAGTTTGGAGGCATTTTGGGGGCGCTGCTCGTGTCCAAAGTGACTCAGTTGCTTCCGGGGTCGATCTTGTGTGGCGGCACAAAGGAGCGTCCCCACATGGCTCTGTGCTTAAATATCCTCGGCACAGGGTGGATCCGGAAGTCCCACCCCTCGGCTTTCCCGGGCTTCCTGCATAGTCTAAAAACCGGCTGTTGCCTCGCTGCATTCAAAAAGAAAGAGTTGAGAGAGAAAAGAGCATACCCCGCTGGCAGCGTCTGGGCCAGTAGCTCCGAGCACACAGTTTGGAGGCATTTTGGGGGCGCTGCTCGTGTCCAAAGTGGTTCAGTTGCCTCCGGAGTCGATCTCGCGTGGTGGCACAAAGGCTGTTTTTTTAGTCTATTTTAACTGATGTATATATGTTCATATGTAAAATCAACAGAAATATAACTTTCTCACATTTACTATGTTTGTATCTGCTTTTATAATTTGCCTTCCATTTTATATTCTTTGGTATAAATTATCATCTCATAAGATATCATTTTCTCTCCCTTCTTTTCTTTGGGACATTGCTACCATTGATTTTACTCATATATACTGTAATATTCTGATGCATCACTTATTTAAAGACAATTATTTTTAATGTCAATAAATATGATATTTCTTCCCCCCTTTTTATTGAATCACTATGAGAAACAGAGTTACAATGCTGTTCATGGTGGAATTCCAATCATAAACTGTTTCAACACCCATACCTCCACCAGTGTACATTTCCCACCACCAATGTCCTCTTTTTCCCTCCCACTGTTTTCCCTTCAGCCTGTTTTTATGGCAATATAGCAGGCACTTTCCTTCTCTCATTCTCTCTCTCTGTCTCTCACTCTCTTTCTCTCTCTTGTCTCTCTCTTTTCTTTTTTGGCATTATGCTTTGCAATACAGACACTGAGAGCTTAGCATGCTGGTTCCCTCACCCACTTTCAGCGTGCGTGCAGTTCTTATCCAGAGCTATCATTTCCACCTGTCTTTGTCAGAGTGGTCACTTCTGTATTCCAACAGCCTTCTCCCCCAGCACCTGATGTAGGATTCCAACCATGAACCAATTCTTCCCGGCTTTTGTTTCTACTGTCGTTGTGTACTAGCCGCATGTTAAGTTATTTTTTTAATATTCCACAAATGAGTCCAATAATGTCTACCCCTCTCCTTTGGACTCATTTCACTCAGCACGATACTCTCCAGGTCGATCCAGTTATAAACAAATTTCATAACTTCATTTTTTTCCCTAACAGTTGCATAGTATTTCATTGTAGTCAAACTATAGTTTCTTTAACCAGACATATGTCTCTGGCACTCTGGTCATTTCCATTGTGAATAGCCCTGTGATGAACAGAGAAGTACAGATGGCATTTCTGCTGTGTGTTTTTGCATCTCCTGGATATATTTCCAAAAGTGGTATTGCTGGGTCATATGAAAGCTCAATTTCTAGCTTTTTGAGGAATGTTTCATTGTTTTCCAAAAAAGGCTGAACCAATCTGTATTCCCACCAACAACGAATGAGGTTTCCTTTCTCCCTGCACCCTTGCCAGCACTAGTTTCTGTTGTTCTTTTTGATGTGTGCCAGTCTCCCAGTCTCTGTAGTGTGAGATGGTATCTCATTGTTGTTTTGATTCACATCTCTTTGATGATTAGTACTGTAGAACATTTTATCATATGCTTTAATACCTGTTTTAGTTTTAATACCTGATTTTGTAAATTTTTTGAATGTTCCCCCTTCCTTTATGTATATATTTTCCAACGGTATTATCCTTACACCTAAAGAATTTCTTCTAACATTATTTTTGCAAAATATTTTAGTTAGAGAACTTCAACTTTTGTTTATCTGATGAAGCTTTTTTTTGGTCATTGTTGGAAAATTTTTCTGGATATGCAATTTTAGGTTAAAAATCTGTTCTTTAAAAACTGCAAATATTTTTATGCCATCATCTACAATGTTCTATGATTTCTCACAGAAATTCTCATGTAATTTCTTCATTGGCTTTGTTGTTTCTACCGATGAGTCCATTAGAGGCAACCCCACTTATTATATTAGTTCCCATAATTTTATTATATATTTCTTTTTTTTTTTTTAAATTTTATTGAATCACCATGTGGAGGGTTACATAGTTCTCAGGATTATGTCGGTTATACAGTTCTCAAACACCCTTCACTTCACCAGTGCCCATCTTCCATCACCAACCCCCCCAGTATACCTGCCGCCCCCTCCCACCTCCCCAGTCCCAACCCTTGCACATGATATGTTTCACTTCGTTTACGCCTTATTTCGATTACATTCCATGTTTCAACACACAACTCACTACCGTTGTTGGGGTTTCCCCCAAAAAAGAAAAGCAGTCCTATTGCCAAGGAGGCATTTGATAGTTCTCCATTGCTAAGAATATAGAGATATTAAGTCCCGCTGTTTGTTACATAGTTTTTCTTTTTCCCCCTTGCCCCGCGCCACCGAGTTCACGCCTGTTTTAGTAATCGCCACGCTGCCTGACAAGGGAAAAAAAAACCGAAAAGGATGGTTATTTCCCGTCATCAGCAGGCGTGGGGCTCTGGCTTAGTTGATAGACTTGTAGAGTATCTGCAAGCAGTCTCTGGAACCGAAGGTCTTGCGCTGGTATCGGCTCCGGCTCGAGATTCCACCAGCGTCCCGCTGTTCCTTGTACATAATTTTTCCCCTTATATCCCATTCCCACGCCACCAGGTCTGTTTGCTTAATGGACATCACACTGTAGTTGATGACACACTGCGTTTCTTCCCGAGAAAGAAGAAAATTTCTTCTCAGCCGGCGTGGGGATATAGCTTAGTTCAGTCTAGTGAGATGGCTACCACTTTGATTGCCTTCAATATTTCAGCAACAGACTTACTATTAGGATCTCCCACAAAAGTCCGCCCCATTAGAAAGGAACCATTACATATTGCTCATACTAAGATGACATTAAGTCGCGCGGCCGCGCGGTTTTGGGTTTCTGTATAAAGTCCAGGGAAAGTACAACCAGAAATAACATCACTACAAACTTTTACCCTTTTATGGTGCTCATAAGATGGAGAAACCTAGAGAGAGGCTCGGCGTCTCCGTTTTGCGCTCAGGAAAACCGCGGCCCCTGCGCTGTGCTCAGGAGGGAGGAGTTGAGAGAGAGACAGGTTAAAAGAATTGGGGGATGCCCGGGTCCCACAGCTTCAGCACGCCGTGGGGTCTCTGGTCCCATGCCGGAATTAGTTCAGTGGGCTGCTTGGAGTCCGAGGGCGCTCCCTCGGGCCCCTCCATCATGCTCCTTCCACAGCCGGGTCCAAAAGGAAGCACACGTGGGGGAGGTGGGTTTAAGTATCTAACTGCGGTGGGCGGGGGTCGCCGTCCCCGCCCCCTGGGGACTCCCGCAAGCGCGCTCACGTCCTGTTTTGGCTGGATCGGCGTCTCCGTTTTGCGCTCAGGAAAACCGCGGCACCTGCGCTGTGCTCAAGAGGGAGGAGTTGAGAGAGAGACAGGTTAAAAGAATTGGGGGATGCCCGGGTCCCACAGCTTCAGCGCGCCGTGGGGTCTCTGGTCCCATGCCGGAATTAGTTCAGTGGGCTGCTTGGAGTCCGAGGGCGCTCCCTCGGGCCCCTCCATCATGCTCCTTCCACAGCCGGGTCCAAAAGCTTATATATTTCTTAATATGCATGCCTTTGTCCATAGTATTCTACTTTTATTTTATGATATTTACTTTTTCTGCTTGCATTCTTAACATAATATTTAAAAATCTATTTGTTACTGCAATAATGCTAACATCCAAAATGACAGATTCTGATTCTAATAAAAGTTTCAGGTTTTCAGACTAGACTTCCTCAATTTTAGACATTCGTTGCAAATTTTTGTTGTAATTTATACATATTTTATTAGATAATAAACAATGAAGTAAATAAGCCATTATTATGAGGATTTATTTCAATCAAGCTAAAATTTCTTTTTCATTTAATATCAAAATATTATAGCTTCCATCAACCTGATTCCTGGAAACATACTTGTTGATGTATATTTCCTCTTGTTAGACTGTTTTGAATACTTTTCTTTTCTTTTTTTTTGCTTTTATTTATTTGTTCATTTATTTATTTATTAAATCACTGTGAGATACAGTTATAAATTTTCATAATTAAATTTAAGTCATTGGGCACCCATTTCTTCACCAGTGCATATTTTCACATTTTCCACTACCAATGTTTCCAGTATCCCTCTCACCACCCCCACCCCCAACCCATTCCACCCCATGCCTCTCTGGCAGGTACATACTCTCTTACTCTCTTTCTACTTTTGGACGTTATGGTTTGCAATACAGATATTAAGAGGCCATAATTTTTGGTCCTTAGTCTACTTTTGGACTGGACTGGAGTGATAGCATGGTGGGTAGGGCGTTTACCTTGCACATGGCCCAACCCAGGTTCAATTCCTTCGTCCCTCTTGGAGAGCCCGGCAAGTTACCAAGAGTATCCCGCCCACACAGCAGAGCTTGGCAAACTAGCCGTGGCGTATTTGATATGCCAAAAACAGTAACAACAAGTCTCACAATGGAGACGTTACTGGTGCCTTCTAGAGCAAATTGATGAGCAAAGGGGACGACAGTACTACAATGCTAATGTCTACTTTCAGCATACATCTTCCATCCTGAGTGATCCCTCCAACCATCATTTACTTAGTGGTCCTTCTCCATCCCAGCTGCCTTTACCCCAGAACATGAGGCCAGCTTCCAAACCATGGAGCAATCCTCCTGCCCCTTATCTCTACTGTCCATAAGTGTTAGTCTTATATTCTGTTAGTTCATATTCCAAAAATGAGTGCAGTTCTTTCTTCTATGTCTGTCGTCTTTCTAATTCCACTTAGCATGATACTCTCCATGTCCATTCACTTATATGAAAATTTCATGATTTCATCTTTGCTAATTGCTCCATAGTATTCCACTGTGTAGATATACCAAGTATCTTTAACCAATAATCTGTTCTTGGGCACTCTGTTTTTCTCTAGGTTCTGGCTACCGTGAATAGTACTGCAATAAACATACAAGTGCAGATGTCATTTCTACTGTGCTTTTTTTGCATCTCTGATATATATTCCCAAAAGTGGAATTGCTCGGTCATATGGGAGCTCAATTTCTAGTCTTTGGAGGAATGTTCATATTTTTTTCCAAAAGGGCTGGACCAGTGGCTTTCCTAACAACAATGAATGAGAGTTCCTTTCTCCCTGCATCTATGCCAGCACAGGTTGCTATTGTTCTTTTTGGTGTGTGCCAGTTTCTGTGTTGTAAGATGATATCTCATTGTTGTTTTGATTTGCATCTCTTTGATGATTAGCAATGTAGAACATTTTTCATGTTCCTTTGGCCATTTGAATTTCTTTTTTGATGAAATTTCTATTCATTTCTTCTTCCCATTTTTTGATTGGGGAGTTGGAGTTTTTTTCTTGTAAAGTTCTACCAGTGTCTTATATATCCTGGATACTAAGCCCCTAATTGATGGGCATTATGTAAATAATTTTTCTCATTCCATGTGCCTTTTCTGTATTTTAGTCACTTTTTCTTTTGAGGTGAAGAAGCTTCTAGTTTAATGTAGTCCCATTTGTTTATATTTATTAAATATTTTTCTTTTGATAATCTGTGACTTTCAGAATTTTAAGCCATATCCACTATTATCATATTGAAGTTCATGTGCTGTGATTGTCAGGTATGAATATAGAGTCTTTGTTATGGCAAAATTTGAATAAAGTTTGTTTTGTGAAACACTGGGATACTTGTATGGATATTCCACAAATGTGTAAGAGTCTGTAGAATGACTATATGTCCTAGGAATTTCTAGAGGACTTTAGGCTACCTTCAGTCTCATGTGATTACTCACAATTACCATGTAAGTATTTCTACATGTTTATGGTTACAACACTTTCTGTTACAGGTAGGTAGATCGTGGTTGATGTTTCTCTCTGGCAATGACTTATCTTTTCAAATTTTAGGGTGGTTTCTTGCCTTGTGTTTTCAGTTTTCTGTGGACTTTCAGTTTTCATAGTTCTTTCTTGTCACAATACAAATAATAACTTCCAAAATCTTCATAGAAGATAGAGGAAATTGAACCTGAAAGTTTATCCATGACAGTGTAAGTTGGTTCATTGGTATGTATATATATATTTTACTTTTAATTTTGTAGTTAGTCATTTGCACCTTAGAGAAACCTATAGTGATGGACATTTCTATCTTTTTATGGAGCCTTGGTTAGTTCAACTCTATTCCCACAAAACAAATCACCTTTTCACTTTCCATAGAAAAGAATAATTAGCCTGTTTGAACACAAAATTATCTTTAGACTTTGAGCCATGTAATGTCACAGATGCTATTAAGAAGGCCAACCCATGCAGTAAAAATTTCAGCTATCCTCAAAGGCCAATTAAAAAACCACTGCCTTTTTTATGAGCCAAAAATTGTGGAGCCATCTGGAATATGGCACAACAAAATTATTAAACATTTTGTATAAAATAGATATATTTTATATTAGGACTGATTCATCTTGAGTTTGAGTGGTTATACAACTCTGGGCTTTGCCAGTAGTGATATGTGGTTTTAAAAGGAGGTGTGTTTGTAATTTGTGCTTAGAAGAGAAGACAAGGAAAGTCCTTTCACAAGATGTGCACGCAGTTTTCTATGACAGCATGCTTTCACAAAGAGTTTGCACGATGATCTTTATACAGTTATTTTTTATTTCTTGCTTTCTTTTATTCGGTTCAAATAAGACAATTTGTTAAGAAGACTAGAAAAAAAATGAAGACAACAAAATGGACAGCAGGAGATTCTGTGTATATGAGGAGGACACAGATTTTTCAATTACCTAATATCTATAGTTTGCCAGTTATGAAGGACTCTGCTGGATGAGTCAGCGCAGAATTTGTTCTTGTAGATACTCCTATAATCTGTAACTTTTTATTTTTATTTTATTTTTTATCGAGTCACTGTGAGAACAGTTACAAAGCTTTCAGGTTTAAGTCTCAGTCATACAATGATCAAACACCCATTCCTTCACCAGTGCACATATTCCACCACCAAGAACCCCAGTATCCCCCCCCCCCCATCCCACTCTCTACCCTGCCTGTGTGGCAGATGATTTTCACTTTACTCTCTTTTTACTTTTATTACATTTAATTTTTGACAGAAGCCCCACTATTATTATTTGGAATTCTCCCCCTCCCAAAATCAGACCTGCTGAAAAGGCATCATTAGATCATTTGTTTTCTACTGCTGCTGATGAAGAGTATATGATGTCACATGGCTGTGAGAGCGGCAGCGCGGTTTTGGAATTCTGGTATTTTAGTAATTAAGTTTAGAAGTATTTCTGCCAGCAGCCGCTACATTCTGAGTTTGGTCTGTGTGCCTCTGGGATCATGGCCATTCAGGAGTGGAGGAGCCGTTCCTGGCTGGCCACTTGGAGTGTCGTCTGGGGGGAGAGCAGGGCTGGTTCTGCCCCTCTCCATCATGAGGTTTCCCGCAAGGCCCATCATTGCAAGCTCCTACATCTCTGTCCATTTGGCTCTGAAAGGTGGTGGTCACCATGCTGCTGCAAAGGGGAAAAGGTTGAGGAACAAATACCCTTCCCCTCCTGGGGGTGTAGGGGCCATAGCTTAGTTCACAGTCCAGGAGCATTTCTGCCAGCTGCTGCTGTGTGCATAAGCAGCTGCATGGTTTGGAGAAATAGTCCTGGTCCCCACATGCTGGAGCCATGTTTGTAGAAGCACATGGTTGCCAGGATTCCATCTGGAGAAGGTGGGGAGACTGTACCTGCTCCATCTGGGGCACCCCGGTGATATCGGCTCGGTTTGGTCCGGAGCATTCTCTGGTGTGGTGCCTGCCGGCTAGTAATCTGTAACTTATTGAAGCGTGCTATTCTCTGAATGCTTTGCAGAGACTAGTGGTCTCCCATGATTTTTTTTTCTGGTTTAGGTTATATTTAATTTTCTTATAAAACTAAAATAAATCTTCTCTAATATTTATCCATTTCACATTTAGTCACTTTGTTTTGCCTTGACCTAGTTAAGCCAAAAGTTGGAGTAAGTCTCAGAAATTTGTCCAAAGATAGTTAAATTCTCCTTTTTTATGTAATCCATAAAACTCATTCAAAAAAACTATTAATATACATATGCTCAAATTTTAATAAGACCAAACTTAGTACAATTTCTATAAGCTAAATTAAGAACAAAACAGGAATTTCAAAAACGTTTAATTATATCCTAAGAAAAATTTCAGAGCTAAATAAATTGGTGATTCTTGAAAAATAGCAGACTAAACAAAAGTCTTAATTAAAAAAATATGTTTTTCACATGGGCTGGAGTGATAGTGCAGCTGGTAGAGTGTTCGCCTTGCATGTGGCCGACCCAAGTTCAATTTCTCTGTTCCTTTTGGAAAGCCTGGAAAGCTACCAAGAGTATCTCGCCCACGTGGCAGAGCCTGGCAAGCTACCCGTAGTATATTCGATATATCCAAAACAGTAATAATTCTCACAATGGATATGTTACTGGCGCCTGCTTGAGCAAATCGATGAACAATGGGGTGGCAGTGATACAGTGATAATAAAGTACACCTATGCCATTGAAAGAATTTGAAGATATTTCTAGAAAAATGAGTTTCTTATTTGCCTGGTAATGAAAATTAAAAGCTGCATATATTTCAAATTATGTAAACCAACTTGATTTTTGTTAAAAGGTCCAACTTTTGTCTTAATGTTATTGACTAATACAACAAAGTTTTTATCTGTGCAAGTTAATCTTAACTTTCCTGCATCAATTGGGTTTACTACCCTTTAAATTAGAGAAATAATATTAGTTTCCTTCCTGCTTTTAAGTGCAGTCTAGCAAAACATTTTATCATGACACTCGCCCCCATCTCCTGCCCCATGCATATTCAAATTTAACTCCCATCTATGACATCTAAAAATACCTCATTTTAAGCTTAAAATCCAGAGGGGTTCATTGATTTTCATTTGATCAGAGTTGAAATATTGTTTTAATGATATAGTTGAAAAGCTGTTTCAATTTTATTAGTGTTTTAGATATTTTGATTTCTTCCCAGAATTAGTTGGAGTGAGTTTTTATTTGGTGGAGGGCTTGAGGGGAGAGGGCTTCAACCACTCGTGCTTAGGGCTTATTTCTGCCAGTGATTAGGGGACCATATGTGGTGTGGGGATTGAATTGGGTTGGCCTTATTCAGGGCAAGTTACTTACTCCTGCACTATTTATCCAACGTGTGAGTTTGTTTTAAGTGATATTAATATAAATATTCAACTTATAAGCTGTAAACGCTGCTTCCAATCTCCATATAGGAAAAATGTGCAAAGTGGAGTAAGCCCCATCTCATGTGACATTTCATTAATGCCAGTAATTCTGGCTCTTACTATTATGTGGATAAACCATGTCGGGCATATAATCTTATTGCCAACGAGAATAATGAAAATCTGACAACCACATTAAAATTCTAGGCATCAAAAATAAAAGCACAAGCAACAGAAAGGCTGACTATTTCTTTGCGGTAACAATCTAGAAGTCTCTAGAAATTATATTTCTACTCAAATAGACTGGAAACAAGTTATAAAGCTGCACACAGATGTGAGGGAGGCTTTATCCAGTAGTCTTTGACTTAGGTTACAAGTATCACACCTTAAATCTCAATGCATAAATAGCATATTAAAATATGCATTTCTAGTACTTTAAAAATTCTTTCAGAATTCTTCCAATGATCTCCCTGGTCTAGAGAAAGAAGCCCAGATGATTTGAGACTATAATTTTAGCTTTAAATTGGGGCCTGGGGCATGTCAGTCTCTAGCCACAAGACCTAATATTGACCATTGACAACCAAGAGAGATATAATATATGTTTGTCAAAAAAAGATAATTCACGACAACTTTGGGAAACAAATTATTTTTATCACAGAAGATAGTACTAGCAAACATTTTATTTTATGAATGTTTAAAATAGATAATCTAGTTTTGTCATCCCGTTGAAGTAATATCTGAGGATTTCTATAGTGTGTCAGACAGTGGCAGAACTGCTGTTTTATTTGGCATGCAGACAATTTTCAATTTAGAGTTAAGAACCAAAATAAAATATTTGTTTATATTTAGAATAGTAAGCATGATAAATCTAATTAAAAAATTACATAGAGCCTTTTCACTTCTCTCTAAAGGTCCAAGTAAAGATCTATTACACTTGACTTTTCATCAAAATAAGTCTCTAAAAAAGTTGAAATCCTAACTTCCCAGAACTAGAAAATATAACTCTATTAGGACACAGGATTAGCTATTATCAGATTAGTTGGGGGTATCAGGGGTTTTAATCCAGTACAGATGCTGTCTTAGAAAAGGCATGACAAAGACCAGGAGAAACTTGGGTCAATGAGTACCAGCAGAAACGAAGCAGAGATTCTATTGGAAGTCCTAGAGTAAGCATGGCATTATTGCCTTCTTATTTCAGACTTTGGAGTCTCGGTGTAAGAGAATACACCTGTTTTTTGGTTTGTTTTAAACTCTTTAGTTTGTGGATATTTCATGGCTAGATTATAGAACAGTTTTAGTGTAAATACTCATCTTCAAGAAATACATATGAGAGTGAAATCTGTAATAAAAAGTGAGAAGGGAAACTGCTCAATTGTATTTCAGTAAATTAAACAATTATGGCTTGGAGAGATATTTATTACCTTCTATTCAAGCAGACAAAAACAATGACTGGGAGAGAAATGTGATGGATTAAGTGTAATAGTGCTTTCCATGCACTTACTAAATTAGTAGGTACTAACTTAGCTTTCATTATATCTTGGTGCTTTAAGGCAAAATTTTTATTAGACTATGGTAACAATTTATAGGAAATATAAACCTGCAAGTTTAAATAAGTTGCCTATCATCACAAGGACCTGATAGCATTCCCATTCTAATTTTCACATTCAAACTCTTCTCTGCAAACAGGGGCCATCTATAGCCTAGCACACAGCACCAATCTGCCATTCTTAGTTTTGAAACAAGATATTATCACAGTACATTCATGCCCATGGCTGTTTCTGAGATTCCGAAGGGGAGTTCCATCCCAATCACTGAAACCTATGACATGTAATACTGAAAATCCTAAATAACTAAAAAGTATTCTACATTCTGCTTCAAATCACAGTCACTGTCACTGTCATCCTATTGTTCATCAATTTGCTCTAGTGGGCCACCAGTAACATCTCCATTGTGAAACTTGTTACTGTTTTTGGCATATTGAATATGCCACGGGTAGCTTGCCAGGCTCTGCCATGCGGGCTACATACTCTCCGTAGCTTGCCAAACTCTCCAAGAGGGGCAGAGGAAGCGAACCTGGGTTGACCGCGTGCAAGGCAAGCGCCCTACCCGCTGTGCTATCGCTCCAGCCCCTGCTTTAAATAGTCCAAGAAAACTCATAACTAAGTCTTGATTCAAGTGTCTTCTTAATGATGAAAGCTTAGTCATTAAATGCTCTTCTCTTCCTAACTATAAAATACAGGGAGCACTTCATATTGTTTTTCTGATGATCACTTAATAGAGGAATTATTAATGTGCTTTGTATAGAAATATCACCCTAAATGGTTAATATGCAGAGGCAATAAAAGTCACTTGGTTTCATTTCTCACTTCAATATAAAAATGAATTTAAATAATCTTGCCTGGCTTCAGATTTCTGTTAACTTATGTCATAGGGTTTGTCTTATTAACTTAAATTGTAGGCAGATTGGTTTTCGAAGTTTCCTTCCTGCTAGAGCCTTCTATGTGGGGTGGTCCTTCTCTTCTGGGGATGTGTTTGTTCTGTGATCAAAACAGTAACTTTTCTTCAAAAGAAGAATTCAGTCTTTGTGGTGTGCCACCATGAGAACATTCCTCGCATTCCAAAAGAGGGAGTTTTTCAAATGTAAAGACTTTGCAATCCCCTGATTGAGTTTAACAAATCTGATCTATTTAATATTTATTGGTTGTGGAAGTTCTAAGAGCATAAAGGCTGCATCGTTTCATGCCATGTCTCCTGTCCAGATCTTGAAATTTAATTATTTCATATATTTTGACAGAATTTTCCTTTAGGTTCAACATTAAAGACTATTGGAATTATTAAAAAAATGTGAGCTCATTTTTAAGAGGTTCCCTGATTGCTCACTTTAGGAACAATGAGCTCAAGTTTTTTGCTTAAATTCATGTTTCTGTAGCCATCCCAAGGTTTAGACTAAATACCATCTTCTCTAGACCCCTTTCTTCATTTTGTTTCCAGATAACATCTCTTAGAGTACAGAGTTGGTACCACTACCTGTTTTATTTTAATAAGTCACATTGTCTATCTATATGCAAGATGGCCCGAGAAATGAGTTAACTGGAAACATTAGTAAAGTTTCTGTTGGGATTTAGAAAATGAAGTGGATACCCTATTTATCAGCAGTTTGTGAACATTTTAAATATTTGGACTCTTCAGCAACTAAGTTCCTTCAACAGTCTATAGACTTTATCCCAGGTACCTGATAAAATATTATAAAATGCTCAAAATTATATTTTAGTAGGATTGTATTTGGGAAGCAGAGGTATGCCAAAATACACTGTATTAAATCATAAAAACTGTTTGTTAAATTTTCTGATATTTTTGAAAGCATTGTTTAAAAATGAAATTAATAAGAATAAAATTATGTAAATATATTATAGACAAACTATAATCCTACCAAAAGATGTAGGCTTAGAGTTTATCTTATCCATCTTTTGCATTTTTTGCAACTTTCTGTTATCTCTTGAATGTACTTTTATATATCATATCTCTATCTTGGAAATGTCCCATACTCTTATGATTTGTAACTCTACCCACCTCCTTCATATTTACTAATGCCACAATGGTTGCTTAAAGTATGTCATGGTGGAGTACTTACACCATAGGTATGGGTAAATACTGTATCCCAGAGCTTTAAAAAACATTGTTACTTGAAGATCAGGATGTTAAAGTTTTCCCATTTGCATCAAACTTCAAAAGCCTTGTAGCATGGGATTAGAGAGGTGGTCCAGTGAGTGTTCTTGCATTTCACATGTCTGGCCTAATTTGTTCCCTAGAACCCAGTATGGTAACTTCCTAGACCTAAAAGGAGTGATTTCTCAGCACAGATCCAGGCCTAAGACCCGAGTATCACTGGGTGTGACCCCAAATTTAAATAAGTACTATAACATTTCCTTGTTTGGATTATGTCCTGTGTTCACCCATTATGACACAGATATTGTTTCCCTATGTGGTTATATTGTTAGAAATAAATCTTTTTATGTATAATAGGATTACTGTTCTGTAAGTTTTATTTTAACTTCTCAAGACTTTCCAAGAAATGCTTAGGAGACTGGGGGTCCTGTTTCATTTAACCAGGATGGCAATTAAATGCTATAACCCAAGGATGCAATGCTGCTTGAGCCCTCTTATAGTAAGAATTACTTGGGCCATCCTGGTGATGCTTACAAGCTCCAGGGCTACACATGGCAATACTTAGGAGTCCATACAATATCCGGGATCTAACCAGGGTCAGTCACATGCAAGGCACACACAGTTTAGCTTACCCCTCATATTATCTCTTCAGCCCTTATGTAAGTTTTCAAAGGAAATTAATTTCCATCCCTGAATGTTAACTTTCTGAATATAAGAATTTTGTACACTTTGTTCATTACTGAATTAAGAACTGAGTATGAACTGAGTTTGAACTGAGTATGTCCACAAATAACTTTTAAAATTTTATTTGTTACTCTGTGCATAAACTCAATTTATCTTTATAATATTCATTAAGATGGATACTGTTAGAATTTTAGTTTTCAGATGAGAAAACTGAGCACAGAGATAAAGTATTGCTCCCATGTATTATTCGTACATGAATACAAAGAATTCTTTCAGAAGAAAGTATATTTCAAATATTCTCACAAATAATAGCATTATTATAAAAAATGGAACTATGTACATTGACTTTTTACACATCTCAAAATTGCACAGCTAAATAATTATCCTAAATCTTCTCAGTGTGGGATTTATTCAAATGACTTAAGAACTTAACTTTATTGCTCCCAATTTAATTGGGAAAAGTGACTAATTAAAATTTCATTTAGCATACTGAAATGTCTTTATTTATTTTGGTGTTATCAGAACCTTTAAAATTGTTTCTTATAGTATGAAGCTGTTTGATTCTTCCCATCCCCGATCTGCCTTTAATTCTAATGGCACTGAAATTTTCACTTCTGAGATGGTTTGTGAGTTAACAAGTTCACATTCTGACAAGTATCTATCCCTGCAATTTGCTTCTGAGACTTGGTTTCTTGGTAGACATGATGGGATTAAATGTTTCAGTTAGCAAAATCACTAAGCAGATGGCAAAGCGCTCAAGGAGTTGTAAGTAGAGGCCGATATGTATGTGTAAGGATTACAGATCAGAGATGCTTAAAAAAAATGAAAAATATTCCAAGTTAGAAAGTATGCTCTTGGCAATTTGGTAGTTGCAAGATTATTCCAAAATTTATTAGGAGGAACTCTGCCTGTAATCCAGAACATGACATTCCCAACCCATTCATTTCCATGTAGGTAGGCCTACCCAATACTGGTGTGAGTAGTGAAATCTACTCTTTTAGTTATTTGACAGCAGTCAACTGACTCTTTGCAAAGTTAAGAACTGGGGCTGGAAAGTTAATACAGTGGAGAGGGCACTTACCTTGCACATGGCTGACCCTGGTTCAATCCACAGCATCAATAGAGTATCCCAAGTACCTCCAGGAGTGGCCTTTAGCACAGAACCAGGAGTAAGCCTTGAGTACTGCTGGGTGTCGGCCCCAAACCTAATCAACTTAAAACAATGCAAAACAGAAACTCAAACAATCAAATAAAAATGGTTTAAAACTATGCAAAGACTTTTGATACATTGAAAAACTTAATAACATGAAGTTTCTTTTTAAAATATTAGCACTTATTATTTTCCAGACACTGTCTCATTTGACAGCAATATCCTTGTGAAATGCAATTTTACTGTAGATAAGACCATTTAAATAGAAAACAATACTAAAGCTTATGATACTTTTCTTTCTAAAGGCCAGAAAATTAAATTTCAAACAGCAAACTTATCACATTCAGATAGATGGTAGATTTAAAAATAAGAATTTTGCATATATGTTATTAATATTTCTCTTCCAAATGATCATATGAAATGATTTATGGTTATTACCTAATAAGTAAAAGAAAATTATTGAGGATAGATGGTAAAGCAAGTTTCCACTTTAACTTGGGTGCTAGTGTGAGAAATTATATAGCAAATGTAATTGTATTTAAATAACTACAAATTATTTTTATTTTTTAATTTTCTTTGGTTTTGGGTCAAAACTGACTGTATTTAGGACTTAATCCTGTCTTTCTCCTCAGGGATCATGCCTGTCAGGCTTCAGGGGACCAGCAAATATGCTGGGGATCAGACCTGTGTTTATTTTGTGTAAGCAAGTGTCTTATTCTCTATACTATCTTTTTAATCCCTAAAATTACTTTTTCACAAGAATAAAGCAAATAGGTATCATTCAATCAAAACTGTTGGGACATTCGTGGTGGAAATGGGTGCTGGTGGAGGGATGGGTAAGGGATGGGTACTCAACCATTGTATAACTAAAATGCAAGCACGAAAGTTTGTAAGTCTGTAACTGTACCTCATGGTGATTCATTAATAAAAAATTAAATAAAAAACTGCCTTGACCACTTGAATATGTCAATATCCTTATAGTTAATTATCATTTTATTCCTCTTCTTTAGGCAATAGATCATAGTCACCTGAAAACTAGTCAATTTTTTAGACCAAATTGGTCTAAACATTTTTTCTGAAAATACATATTTCTGTGAGAGCTCAACGAGAAAATAAAAATGACTCTGTGCCTATATTTATGCCTAAAATTGTATAAAATTTTTCACTTTTAGCAAATGATATGCCTTTCCTCAGTTAATTACTTTAGTTGAAAGGCTTTATTACACCTTGAAAGGCTTTATTCAATTGCATACTTATTACTATCTATATGTCTTTTAGTGAAGGATATTGATGAAGTGTCATCACTTACAAAAGTTTAGAATTTCTCTGAAAATATCAACACATAAGCCTCATAATTCCCCTTTTCATATATCACTCTGAAACGGCTCCTTTTGCTACTTTAGCACAGGAGTCTTGGGACAAATTGTGCTCTTGTGGTAGAGAACAGATATACTGAGAGCCTTCATTCCACCTGACATGTCCTGGCAGGTCCAGTGCTGGACACACCTCATCATGTCTTGCATTCTGGCCACAATTTCTGCAGGCTGAATTTATGTGGTCACTTTCAGATTTCAAGTGAAAAGGCTTCCACTGTACTCCCATTTCTGGGTCAGCATCAAAACAGCATGTTCTAGAGGGTTGCATGATAAAAAATTGCAGATAAAATTGTGGTTCATGGTGATTTTCTTTCGCATCGGAGCTCTAGGAAAGTCTTGAGAAGATACTGTGAAAATAAAGTTATCAGAGCTGGCAGACAATTCAGAGTAAGAGCGATCAAATGACCAAGAAGGATTATGTTCTCAACTTAATTTTAGAAACATAAAGGTTAGTGATAAAAGAGGAGAAAAATTGTTGGAAAACACAAGATTAAAACAAAATTTGTGCTAATTAAAACAAAAAAGCATATTATTTTATCTGAAATTGTCATATCAAGATTAAGAAGATTCTCTGTCAGTAACAGATTATATGACTTTGGAAGATCATCATGTTTAAGCTTATAATGCAGAATATTTGGGGGTGAGAAAGATTCAAGATAGAGAAAAAACTCACTTTATCTAATTGCTGAAATCTGGATAACAGTTGCAATATAGCCCCATAGTTCTTATGAATCCCATTTGATAGTTCCTAGTTCTGTTAGTCTGTGGATATTCAGATCTTTTCTTTCTTTCTTTCTTTCTTTCTTTCTTTCTTTCTTTCTTTCTTTCTTTCTTTCTTTCTTTCTTTCTTTCTTTCTTTCTTTCTTTCTTTCTTTCTTTCTTTCTTTCTTTCTTTCTTTCTTTCTCTCTTTCTTTCTCTCTTTCTCTCTCTCTTTCTCTCTCTCTTTCTCTCTCTCTTTCTCTCTCTCTTTCTCTCTCTTCTTTCTCTCTCTTTCTTTCTTTCTTTCTTTCTTTCTTTCTTTCTTTCTTTCTTTCTTTCTTTCTTTCTTTCTTTCTTTCTTTCTTTCTTTCTTTCTTTCCTTTTTTCTTTCTTTCTTTCTCTCTCTTTCTTTCCTTCCTTCTTTCTTTCTTTCTTTCTTTCTTTCTCCCTTCCTTCCTTCCTTCCTTCCTTCCTTCCTTCCTTCCTTC